>NC_137799.1:71635011-72117511 GCF_963383645.1 Muscardinus avellanarius
AAAAAAATATCCATCAGCAGGAATCTGACATTGAAGAAATATGGGCCCATTTTAAGAGAGCTAACCTAAGAATAATTGGAATAGAGGAGGGAAAAGAAAGTGATACCAAAGGGATCAACAATCTCTTCAAGGAAGTAATAGCAGAAAATTTTCCAAACATAGAGCAAGAGGTCGATACACAGATCCAGGAAACTTATAGAACTCCCTTTAGACAGGATCGGAGAAGAGGATCCCCACGCCACATAATTGTTAAAATGACCAATGTGGAAGCCAAGCAGAGAATCTTAAAGGTAACAAAAGCAAAGGGCCAAGTGACATTCAGAGGCAAACCAATTAGAATCACTCCAGACTTCCCAAACCAAGTCATGAGAGCCAGAAGGGCTTGGAGTAACATATTCCAAACTCTGAAAGAAAACAACTTCCAGCCCAAAATTTTCTATCCAGCAAAACTTTCTATCAAATTAGATGGGGAAATAAGAAGCTTCCACGACAAACAGAAACTGAAGGAATTTATGTCTTCAAAACCAGCGCTAGAGCCAGGTGTGGTGGCGCACGCTTGTAATCCCCGCGCTTGGGAGGCAGAGACAGGAGGATCGCACAGGTTCAAAGCTAGCCGCGCGCGCTGGCTTAGGAGACCCTGTTTCCAAATAAAAATGTAAAAATAGGTCTGGGAGTGTAGCCCGGATATAGAAGGGCTTCCAGGAACCCCAGTACCACCAAAAAAAAAAAAAAAAAAAAAAAAAACAAACAAAAAAAAACAGCGCTAGAGAAAATACTCAAAGAGATTAACTACAAAGAAGAAATAGGTAACACACACCAGAACCAGAGAAACAAGATTTTCCATCCAACAGACAACTAAGATTGGTTATCTGTGGAGATTCATTATTTATGTTAGTCTTTTACCTATCTCTAAAGGGTATTTTTTGCCTTTATTGTTGTTAATTTTTAGGATTTCTAGTTGGAATATTAATATACCTTCAGATATAGCATTTGAAAATATTTTATCACATCCTATTAGTAACTTTCAACTCTGTTTACACTGTCTTTGGATATACAATATTTTTTTATTTTTTAGGGAGTTTGTATACTCTTCTGTTGCCTGTGCTATTGAAATCATAACCAAGAAATCACTGCCAATTTCAATGATGTGAGGTTTTATGACCCAGATTTTCTTCTAAAAGTTTATAGTCTTAAGATTTATATTTAGGTCTTTTATCTATTTTGAATTAATACTTGTATATGGGATTAGGTAAGGGTCCAATTTTATTATTTTCCATGTAATTATTATTTTTCAACAATATTTAGTTAAAAGATTATTATTTCCACCACCAAATGTTCGTGGAAACCTTGTCAAAAATCACTTGATAATATAGGGAAGAATTTAGCTCGAGGCTTGTATTTTTTTTTTTTGAGGCTTGTATTTAAATCCAATGTTTTATATATCTGCCTTTAGAACAGTACTACACTGTTTCAATTATTGTAGCTTTATATGTTTTGAAATCAGAAAATATATATCTTCTAGCTTTGTTCTTTTTCAAGATCATTTTGGGTATCTAGAATCCATATTCCATATTAGGATAGATTTTTTCTGAAAAATAAATATATAAATATATGATAGTTTCACCTAAAAAAAATAGAAAAAAAATATCTCTGGTAAGAAAGAAAGCAAAAAGAAATATTGAAATGTTATCCTTAAGTCATCAAAAGCTTGGTATCAGACAAATGAAACTGTTCTGTGAGATTATCATTTTTAATTTTGGATAAATTGCTATAATACTAGATGTCAACCACTAAGCCAAGCATGGGAAGGAGGGATGGGGAGGGAATGGGGTGGGGATCGGGTGGGGGCTGACTGGGCGATGTGTGCATGTATGTCTACAAAAGTTTGTATCCCACTATGATGTATGAATACAGTGCACCAATAAAAATAATAAATAAATAAAATTAAAAAAAAATAAAACAAGGCCTCACTAAGTTGCTGAGGGCCTAAGTAGCCGAGCCTGTTCGCAAACCATGATCTTCTGGTCTCAGCCTCCCAAATGCTGGGATTACAAGTTTGCACTACCACGCCCAGTTTTAGAATGCAATTAATTTTGTGCCTGATTATTGTGTAAAGAAGTTTCTTCATTTTCTTCCATGAATAAAGGCAGACTCACAATGAAAAAAAAAATAGACAAATAACAAACCTGTAGTCTTACTGATAGGTTCTCTCTACTGACCCACTTAAGAAGAAATGCTCAATAGATAGTATTATTCTTTTTTGTGATAATAAAGATTGAACCCAAAAGAATTCTACCTCAGAACTACACCCCAGCCCTACTTTTTATTCTTTATTTTAAAACAGGGTCTCACTAAATTACGGAGAGTCTCACTTAGTAGCCAAGGCTGGCTGCAAATTTGCAATCCCCTGCCTCAGCCTCCAAGTACTGGGATTACAAATGTGTACCACCACGCCCGGCTCATATATCATTCATATACATTTATAACTTATAACCTTGTTGGAGGTGGTAAGGCAGAGTGGTTCTAAATTTGGCTTCCTAGACAAAAGGGCCTTCAACTTGATTGAACTGAATGAGGAACTCCGCTAGGAAAATAGTACCTGGCAAATCCTACTTTTATAAGTTATTCAAAATAGTGCCCAACAAAGCAAAGAGCTAGGATGGAAGGGAGAATGCATGGAATCATATTGAGATGATCTCCCCTTTTAAATGATCCAGAAAAATTGCCTTGAAGTCCTGCCAGTACTTTTTAAATGCTAAACATCCAGTAAGGATGACAAACATATCATGGGACCTGGTATTTTGAGGCTGGACACAGAATCTACATATGAAGCTGAAGCATAGGAAAGTATATAAGTGTATGAAATGGTAAGTGGTGTAAGCATGATACTAGAGTAGATTCTGGGAAAACATAGAAAGGTAAAAAAAAAAGCTTTCATTAATTCCTGAAAAGTGTTGGACTCTACCTCACCTTGAAGGTCAATTAATTCCAAAGGATTCTAGAGGAAGACCAAGAAATTAGCACTGGAACTTACAAAATTTTGTTTCTATTTTCTAACCCAAATTAAGATATTTGAGTTATGACTAATTTTCTTTATGAGAATTTTATTCTCTTCTAATATCATGTCATTAAAGCTTTAAACATGGTACCACTCCTGAAATTCTAGGAAATGAAACCTCTATGAAGCCCTGAAAAATGTCATTGGCTAAGTAAGTAAATAAATAAATAAATAAATCCTGGTGGCATAAACAATGTAAAACTTCCCAAAACGTCTTCACTAAAACCTGCCCTGCTTGTCTCAGGAAAATCACTAAAGAATTGACAGGTACATTATATAAACAAGTTTGCTTTAAGGTCATTTGTTTTATGTAGATGATTATACTCTCCTTAATTTTTTAATTCTTTACAGATAAAGTATAATTTCAACTTTTAACCCAATTAGTATAATACTAAAAGCTAAATAAAATAACAATGATTCCACCAGTAAAAATTATGCTTTCTCTGAGAAGATGAAAATATAACATATTGTGACTGTAATAGTAATATGTATTATGTAATAGTATAATAGTAAAAGTATCATGAGTCCTGATTCTGAGTGGTGTCATGCATTTCCTAACTGGGGCTTTGGTACCACCTCTCTACAATAACGTATGGTGTCAGGATGTAGATCTGGACTGTCCCCCAGAGACTCATGTGTTGAATCCTGGTCCCCAGGGCAGAAATGTCCGGAGATGGGGTTTGGGGGAAGTGGTTGGATGGTGAGGGCCCTGACTTCATAGGTAGATCAGTGCAATTGATGGATTAACAATTTGAATGGGCTGCTGGGAGGTGCTAGAAACTATAAGCAGATAAGGTATGGTTGGTAGAAGTACTGACTGAGAGCATGCCTTTGGAAACTGTATTCAGCAGCATTCTTCCATCCAAAATCTAAATATCTGATCACATAACTTAGAGGAAAGAAGATTAATTTTCTAACAGTTTTGGGCTTAGCCCATGTGATGCTGAGAACTGCGGTTCTCAGGGCATGGTGGAGAAGAACATGTGGGCTAAGTTCACAGCATGGAGGCTGAGAGTGAGGTAAAAAAGAAAAAAAAAATAGGACTGTAGGTGGAAAGTAGACAAATCAGGAAGAAAAGGATAGTTTTAAAATCTAAAAAAAAAAAATCTTCATAATCGTTAGTTTCGTTTTAATAGGGCTTGCTCACTCTTAGGCAAAAGCCAGGCCTACACTTACAAATCATAATGGCTTAGCTCCATACCTAAAATTCTTGAGGTGATTAGACCCCCTGAAAATTTTTTTCCTCTTGTCAGAGCCTTGATTTCCTGGGAAGAAAGTACAGGAGAAAATTACACCTTTTTTCCACATCCCATCCCCTAGGATCATAGAGGGAGTCACACATTTTTCCCAGGCCCTAGGATTTCTTATCCCAAGGAATTGTTTTGTTTTGTTTTCTTTTACTTTTTTGCGGTACCAGGGATATACCTCTAAGCTACACCCCAGGCCTACTTTTTAGTCTTTTTATTATTTGGAACAGGGTCTCACTGAGTTGTAAAGGGCCTCACTAAATAGCTGAGGCTGTCCATGAACCGCCATCCTCTGATCTCCGCCTCCTGAATATTGGTATTACAAGCATGTGTCACCACACCTGGCCTTGGCATTGTCATATTTTGTCAGTCTAAAGCTTCATAGAGAGAAGACCACCATCCCATGCTGCCCCATTTCCTGACATGTGCCGGTAGCCATCCCTTCTCTAGGAATCCTATAAAAAGGACTGAAAAGGTCCCACACTCTCACTCTGATGCTGCTCTCACACTCTTGAGATGGTCCAAGTTTTGCCTGATCATATATCTCTAGTTTTCTTGAATTAAACCTCTGTCTTTCCTCTGGCACATAATGAAATTCTTTTCGCTACAAAAGCCAAGAACACCACAAAATTATTATGTTTAACCATGACAGGAGCAACAGAGAGCGAAGAGGGAGAGGAGGAACTCTATATAATCCCCAAGGCTGCACCCCCAGGGACCCACCTCCAGCCAAACCCAACCAGTCTACCAGGTACCACCCAGGTACCATCCATTGCAATGAATTTATCCACTTCTGGGATTGCAACCCTCATGACTCAATTACATCAGCTCCGAACTCCAATTTATGAGCTCTTCAAGGGGCCATTCTATATTTAACCTTAACAGAAACTCTATCTTCTTGTCCCTTGTTCGTTCTCTCTCTCTCTCTCTCTCTCTCTCTCTCTCTCTCTCTCTCTCTCTCTCTCTCTCTCTTCTCTTCTCTCTCTCTTTCTCTTCTCTCTCTCTTCTCTCTCTCTCTTTCTCTCTCTCTCTCCCTCTCCCTCTCTCCCTCTCTCTCTCTCCCCCCTCCCTCTCCCTCTCCCTCTCCCTTTCACTCTCTCTCCCTCCTCCCCTTCCTTCTCCCTCCTCCCCCTCCTTCCAAGATGCCAGAAGCTGAACAGCTTTCTTCTGCCTTGCCTCAAGCCCAAAACACTTAGAGCTGGCTGAAGGTGAACCAAACCTCTGAAACCATGAACCAAGTACACTTTCCTCTTTTAAGTTGTTTATGTTAAATATTTTGGTCACAGGGGTGAGAGGATGACATACAGTGGGATCTTACCCATAACAGAACCACTGCACACAGTCACAAGTTTTTAACTGTGCAACCCTAAAAAAATGTCTCACTGCCATGTGACTACATTTGGATAGGGATTTGCATCCAAAGGTCAATCGGCCCAGAATCCAAAAATAATTGCAGAGTTATGTGGTGCTTTACTGCAATATCTTCAGAAAATGTCAAAAAATGATTCATTCATGCCTGAAAAATTCTTCAAATCCTCTTTCCATACCTCCTTATCTCATTATCTCACACTAGGGAGAATTGTCCCCAAAGAAACTCTATTTCTTCACTCTACATCTCCCCCAGATCTGACCACATCGACTTCAATGGCTTTTCTCCTTTTCACCCTTTTGGAATCTTCCTCTCTCCAACCCTTTCTAACAACAACAACAAAAAATTCACATCAAGCCAGTCTTGAGTTCCCTCAATTCTTTATCCATTACCCAGAATCTGTGCAACAGAGATATGGGGAACCCAGCAGACAATAAAAAATTCTCTTGGGGACAGGAAAGGGGAAGGAGAGTTGCTATTTTCCTATAGTAGACAGTTAGACAGTATCTCTCTCTCTCTCTCTCTCTCTCTCTCTCTCTCTCTCTCTCTCTCTCTCTCTCTCTTTTCAGTACTGTAGATGGAGTCCAGGGACATTCTACATCATTCTACATCTGAGCCACACCCTCCAGCCCTATTTTTTATTCTTTATTTTGAAACAGGGTCTCACTGAGTTGCAAAAGGCCTCATTAAGTAGTTGAGGCTGTCTGAAAAGCAGAATCCTCCGTCTCATCCTCCCAAATCCTGGGATTACAAGTGTCTGTGTGCCACCACGCCTGGCTGGTATCTTTCTTGAATACTGACCAAATACTTGAGAACATGATTACAATCCGGTCATTTAAAAAGAATAGCCAATAGTGGAGTATTTTGGGGCAGGTTGTCTTGAATTCAAAATATGGCCAAATTAGGGTGGGAGGGGTGAGGGGTACTGGGGATTTTACTCGGGGATATTCCACCTCTGAGCTATACCCCCAGCGCTATTTTATTGTTTTGTTGTTGTTGCTGTTGTTTTGAAACAGAGTCTCACTAAAATTCTGAGGGTGGCCTCAAATCTGTGATCCTCCTGTCCAGCCTCCTAAGTAGTGGGATTACAGACATGTGCCAGCAAGCCTGACTCACAATATAGCCAAACTCTTGAGCTTTGTAACGATGAAAGTAATGAGAGTCCTTTATACCAGTGGTGTAAACTCCTGCAATGGGACCTGGACTTTATTCCACTGACGATTGATTGACTTTTTCTCACATAATTTACATTTTGTTTCTCATATCTAGACAGAAAATTGATGCAACTTTTGCATTCATATTAAACACTGATGGGTTTAATTCGTTTTTCATGGGCTACACAACTTCTATTTCCTGCATTCTATCCACCCTGTTGGTAAACACTCTTGGTGTGATTATTAGGGGCAGTGCCCACAGTAGAAACTGCCCTTCAATTCTGTGGTGTTTATACGAGGAGGTACTGGGTCTGGAATTCTAGAAATTGGATCTATCAAAGAAGTTGAGTTTTGAACCTCACATAGAGAATTTTTCCACAATATACCACTCAATTTAAGCCATACCACAAAATTGTTACTTGAAGATAGATGGCACGATTCTGGCTCAACAGGAGCTCTAGTTTTTCAAATGTCTGGTTCAAGAGACATCTTTTCCTGTCATATGTATGAGGAAGAAGAGAATTGTTTTACCCAATTTTTTATTTAAGGTTTTATTTGTTTGGTTTTTTTCTGGTATTGTTTTTCTTTAAGACAGAGGATGAAGCCCAAGGTCATATTAACTTGAAAGAGCTGACTGACAGATAACCAACTCCAGAATTTCAATAAGCAGCCAGACATTTCAGGTGCAAAGGCTGCTTAATTCCAGGATGGAGTTTCAGCTTGCTGTTTTCTCCCAGTAATACTGGAAAAGCAGAAAACCTGCTCCTTTTGTGCATATGTGTGGAGAGATGAGTGGGGATTAAGAGAAGAGACTTTTTACATTATTGTTTCTATAAAAGGGAAACTATTCATAAGACATGCAGTTACGGTTCAGACATGAAGTATCCCCCAAAGACTCATGTGTTGACTGCTTAGTCCCCAGTGTGACAATATTTATAGGTGAGGATTTGAGAAGGTGATTGGATGATGAAGGTCCTGGCCTCATCAATGGATTACCCATAGATAAATAATTTGATGGGAGAAGGTAGAAACTGTAGGAGGTACAACTTAATTGTAGAAAGTGGATCCCTGGAGAATGGGGAGTTCTGGATGGGTTTGTCTTGTCCTCTGCCCCTCCCTTCCTTGCACATTTCTCTCTCTCTCTCTCTCTCTCTCTCTCTCTCTCTCTCTCTCTCTCTCTCTCTCTCTCTCTCTCTCTCTCCCCCTGTGTTCCAGTTGCCATAGCTAAGCAGCTTTCCTTCTCACACCCTTCTGCCATGATGTTCTGCCTTAGCTCAGGCCCAGAGCAATGAAACCAACCAAGCATGGACCAAAACCTCTGAGAGTGTAAGCCAAAATATATCATTCTTCCTCTTGTTATTCTCAGGTATTTTGAGTCAGTGATGAAAAACTGAGTAAGACACATACATTTCTAAGGTGCTTTTATTAAACATATATATTGTAAATTTGCATCAACTCACTGTTATTTTCTTAACTGATTCTGCCTGTGAGCCATTATAGGAACTTACATCTCAGCACACAGGATTAGTAGTAGAATTAGGAGCAGCTAGTAACTCTGCTGCCAAAATCAGTCATACTGTGATCGTCTGCACATTCAGGAACAACATCCCCACGCTGGTCTCCTAAGATGCACTGTTTACCCACTCTTTCCACAAATATTTGCTGAGTGTTAACTATGTACCTGGTAATACAGGGCTAAGGAGACAAAAGTTAATTAGAGAAACATAAGCCTCGCTCTCCTGGAGTATAAAAATGTAGATCCCCAAAGAGTAAACAAAGAAATAAAATAATTGTAAGGCTTAAGAAGTGCTATAAAGGAAACCAGTCAAGTAGAGGTGTAAAGGAGAGGCCACCATAATCGGTGGAGAGGAGGACCTACCTGAGAGATGAGTTTCTTTTCTCTGTAATAGTCCTTCAATAATTTAAGGTAGCTAATACGTAAGAACAATCAATTTATTTTGTGGGCAAAAAAATATGAAGGTCCTTTCCACATCTTCCTAGCCCACTTTTAGACATGGGATTTCTATAAGAAAAGAGTCAGCAAGCGAGGAGTGGTGGCGCCCACTTGTAATCCCAGCATTCGGGAGGCTGAGACAGGAGCATTACAGTTCAAGGCTAGCCTCAGCTACTTACTGAGGCCTTTACAACTCAGTGAGACGTTGTTTCAAAATAAAGAATAAAAAATATAGCTGGGTATGTAGCTTGAAGGTAGAATGGCCCTGGATTCCATCCCCGGTACCACAAATAAGAAAAAAAGAAAAGGGTCTTATAGTTTCTTCTTAAAGGTCTTTCCTTTGGGGAATTATTGGAAGATAGGTTTAATCTTGATAGCATTTGTTTTCATTAGGGAAAATCTGGAATCCTAAAATCTGACAACCGACTCTTGTCCAAAACAGTTTTAAGTCCCGGGAAAAAGTCTTCTTCTCAGTACAGCTATAGGACCAGTTGCTACCAACTACCACTGGGATGTCAAACCCATCCCGAGGTTTTTCTTTTTTTTTTCTTTTTCTTTTTCTTTCTTTTTTTTTTTTTTTTTGTGGGTCTGGAACCCAGGGGCATTCGACCTCTGAGCTACAGTCTGTGCACTATCTTTTATTCTTTGCTTTGAAACCAGGTCTCACTGGTTGCAGAGAGCCTCACTAAGTAGCTGAGACTGTCTGCAAACCACAGTCCTCTGGTCTCAGCCTCCAAAATGGTGGGATTACAAACGTTGTTTTTTTTTGTTTTGTTTTGTTTTGTTTTTAGTACTAGAGATAGAACCCAGGGGCCTTCTACCTCCAAGCTACATCCTGAGACCTATTTTTACATTTTATTTAGAAACAAGGTCTCACTAAGTTGCTGAGAACCTCACTAAGCTGTAGCTGCTGCCTTTGTATCTGTGATCCTCCTGTCTCAGCCTCTCAAGTACTGGGATTATAAGCGTGCGCCACCACAACTAGGTCCACGCTGAGGTTTTCTGAGTCCTATTGTCTGAAAAGAGCAGCATCAAGTTGCTATTCTTAAAAAGCATCACTTCTACCCACCTACCTCCTGCTCACTACTACCTGTGCAGTCCACCTGCCACTTTCTCCTCATCCTCGATGTATTCCATCCCGCAGGCAGGTGATCACAAGGGTCTACTGAGAGGCAAGGAATACATGGGAAAGACCAGCACTCGTTTTTACTTATTCAAGATTTGAAAAGAACCTCACTCCCGACCCGAGATGAATAATATGTGACATTCTGAATGAACAAAATCAGTCTGTTCACAAATGATGGAAACCTTTTCAGTACAACAGGCAGATACTGAGCATGTTATAAGAGAGGCGTTCATTTTATTCACTCAGTACCTCTATTGCTGGGCTGGGTAGCGGTCAGTCAGAACTACAAAGGATGTGAGCCCAACTGGTTTGCATAGTGCCTTTTTTATGACAGCTCCTCCAATCTCCCAGGTCTGTAAATATTTACTCAATATTTTACTGTACTTCAAATTCAAGAACTCAGTTGTCTGTCTTAACTAGTTCACAAACCCCACACAAAAAGACCAGTTCTTCAGATGGAAGAGATAGCATCTGATTGATACACTGAACCTGGATTACGTATTAAACAAGAAATGCCCTCCTTGAGCCAAGATCATTGTGAAGGGAAAAGCAAGTGACCTTCTCAGCCAATGCTGCATCCATAAAATGGTTGGAAAGCTGCCCTGTTTGCACATGGAATCAGAAAATAAAGTGAAATGAAAAGAATCCATCCCATTCCTCTAATTTCATCGTCTTGCTACAGCCATCCTCCCCAGGGCTTTTCTCTAGCCCAGTTGCCAAGGAGGCGTGAGGGGTTATCCTCTCTGAAACACCATTAACCATTCTGCCGGCCCTCTTGGGGATGCTCCAAAAGCATTCTGTAGGGAAGCTGGCTGCTTCTCTGGGCTCATCATATGGAAAGTATATTTCTCAACACAGCTGGCAAACAAATCTCTTTGAAGGAGATAGCCAAGAGGCCTGAGATTGGCCCTCATATAATGAGTTCAGCATCTTTCACTCTCCCCAGCCTATAATATTCTTCCTCCCTTGTAGTTATTTATTAGTATTCAATATTTATGCAAGCTATAAATGTGCAGAGCACTGCACAATATCACAGAGAAGGCCAATGCAATAACGACACCTTCTTCTAAGGAAAAGAAAGGGACCCTCAATCAAGTCTACAGGTAGAAGCTTCCAAAGAGAGAGGAAAGCAGAGAAACAGTGGATGACTGAAGTCATCCAGTGTTAGGGGCTCATCACAGGCAGAAGTATGTTCTGCTAGATCTGAGATCCTCTAACCTGCTGCAGAATAATGGAGGCAGTGGCAGCCAGGCATGGTGGCCCATGCCTATAGTCTTAGTACTTGGGAGGCTGGGAGACTGGAGGATCACAGGTTCAAGGCCAGCCTTGGCAACTTAGCAAGACCCAGTTTCAAAAGAAAAAATAAGAAGGGCTGAGGGTGTAGTTTATAGGTAGAATGCCCCCTGGGTTCAGTCCCCAATAACACACACACACACACACACACACACACACACACACAGGAAGAAGTAGCTTGATCTCTCCATGCCTTTGGCTATTTTATATTTGTTTTGTAAACAGAGGTAGAAATAGAGGTCTGGAATTAAGACATGCACCATAAACTACAACTCATATTCCTGGGCCACACTGAAGGTAGTCAAAGCAGCAGGACTTCATCAAGCGGTGTTTCTAAATTTGGAGTCTATAACCTATGGAAAGCACCCACCAATATTCCCTGTATCATATTTGAAAATAAACGGCCTTGATGTTCTCTAGCAATGACCTGAACATGTTTGTAGTCTACCATGAAATGAGTGCAATAAAGTCCAGGCCACACAAGAGCTATCCAAGGTTACATATCAGAAAATGATAGAATCAAGGCCTACATTCCCAACTCAAGGCCACTAACCCCCTAGGGCGGAACAGCCACTTCTGCCTCTTCCTTTCTTCCAGGCTCTAGCCTCCGTTCCTCAGTTTTCTTCCTTCCCCATTACTCTTTCCTCTTATTTTCCCCAAATGACTGTTCATTTTTCACCTTAAATGCTACACTTTCCCTTGCTCCCCTGTATCTTTATTTCTCTCCTGAGCTCCTCTATTTTTTATTTCTATGTTCTTCCTGGGAAATCTCATCTACCTTCTCTCATGTTTCAAATATCAACTTCATGTGGTAGACTCCACTACTGCTGCAGCTTTACACTTAGGACAAAGAAAGGCTTATACACTTTGAAGTCAAATGAGCATGGGGTGGAATGTCATGCTCTCCATGCAACCTGTGAGACCTTATTAAGCTCTCTAGGATGAGTTTTCATCTTTAACATGAGGATAATCCTTATAGCTGAGTCAGAGACATCTATATATGACCTAATGTCTAGCCTCCTTTCTTCTTAGTACCAGAGCTCTAACTTACATATTTTTATACTTTTATTGGGGCATTATGGTCTCACATCATAAGGTAGTTCATAGGGATATTGACATACATGCACAGAGTACTCGCTGGGCTTTCCCTTGACTCCCTCCCCACTCCCCCTTCTCCATCCAAGGTATAGAGATTGACACTGGCATTCTCACATATGCACATAATATCAATGGAAGTGATTCCTTCATTTATTGTCCCTCTTCCCACCTCCTTTCCCTAGACTACCCTCCTGGCTCCACTGGAGTTTCTCCTCCATTCACATCCAGTAAAATACACCTTTCTTCACAAGGGAAAAGATTAATATTTGGAAAGTCTCTGTTATTCAGAAATCCCTGAAAGTCATAGGATTGATTTTTTTTACATTTCTTTATTATAACATTTTAAGCTGCAATAACTATTTCCATAGTTAAGTGATGCATCTTTTTCTCAGACTACCTGCCTTTACTACAAAACTAAGATATTCTTAAATCTCAAGTTTAAGAATAACATAAATATTTTTTATTTGAGAAATGATCTTATTTTCAATATCATATATTAAAAATTTTTAAGTAATCTTTGGAAGGATTTTTAATTAGCTCAAAATTAATTATTTGGGGTGTCTTACTATGACTAATTAATAGAAGATGTTTGCAAAAACAACTGTTGTTTTAAATATTCACTGTTGATAACTTTCACAAAAACAGATGGAACTTTTAAAAAACACTTTTAAGCTGAATACAGTGGTACACACCTATAATCTCCATACTGGGGTGGATAAGAAAGGAGTATCACAAATTCACAGCCAGCCTAAGCAACTTAGTAAAGCCCTTATTGGAAAATAAAAGTTAAATAGGGCTGCGGGTGTAGCTCAGAAGTTTTTTGTTTTGTTTTGTTTTGTTTGTGTGTGTGTGGTACTGGGATTCCTGGAAACTCTTCTACCTCTGGGCTACACTCCCAGACCTATTTTTATATTTTATTTGGAAATAGGGTCTCTTAAGCCAGTGAAGCTGACTTCGAACCTGCACAATCCTCCTGTCTCTGCCTCCAAAGCACAGGGATTACAAGTGTGCACCACCATGCCCAGCAAGCTCAGAGGTTTAACACCCCTGAGTTAAACCCATACTACCATAAAAACAAAATTAAACAGATACACTTTTCATCCATTTAGCAAATGGTAATATTGTGAGGAATTAAGCTAAAAAGTTAGGATTTTATTTTAAGGTAAAGAAGTGTTCACTGTAGGAGAAATTCATTTTGAAAAAAATGGAACCAAAGAAAACCTATCCCTTGAGAATGAGGATGAGGAAGTAAAGAAGTCAGTAAGAAAAAATGAAATTCAAAAAGTAAGAATATGTTTGTGGCCAGCCTCAGCTATTTAGTGAGGTCCTCTGCAACTTACTGAGACCCTATTTCAAAATAAAGAATAAAAAACCAGCTGGGGGTATAGCTAAGAGGTAGAATGCCCCTAGGTTCAATCCCCAGCACCAGAAAAAAAAAAGAATATGTCTCCAATATTCTATCCATACACCTTAATCCACTTGTAGTAAATATACCTCAGTAAGCTCTTCTGCCCTTTCAGAGAAGTTTTAGAACTTCTGTTCCTCATACCACCCAACACTCAACTCCTTGCCCCCCGACTTGCCTTCGTGGGACCACATTTCTTCTGGGGTGGAGTTGATACCTATTTGAGTGGCCTCACCTCTCTCCTAGGCCAGCAGTACTAACACTTTGCGCACTGCCTCGAGCTTGCTGGTTCTATGCAAAATGAGGAACCAGCAGGGCTGCTTCTGAGAGGCACAGGCAATGCCTGCTTCTGCTGCTCCCACTACCCTCCCAAATAAGTCAAGAAGGACCAGCTGGCCAGGCTTTCCACTCAGCCTGTCTGCAGTGTCTGAGGGGTTGAGGAGGAACCGTGTCAATTTCCATTTCATCTCTACTATTACTAAAGCTCACTGATACCACTTGTGCCCTGCCACAGGTCTACTGAAAGCACTGTAGTGTCTTAGCCTTCCTTGTGTGAAACTGTTCTGAACTTAACAAAGTGTACCACCTCTTTGCATTACATTTGAAGAATGTCCCCAGACAATGTGACCACTAAAGGACACTGCACACATTTCCCAATCTTCTACAATGATGACACAGTCTCCTGTACCTAGGCCTTCTTTTGGTCCCAAATTAAATCGGAGGACTGCTGAAACAACATTTCATGCAAATAATGAATTATATATTTAGGCTGTAGTTGTTAGTATTGCTGCTGTTGATATAGCAGGATGGATTAAGAAAATGTATCATTTTTACATGGGACATGGGAGGTGCAATGTAAAAGATGCTCTTGCCCCAAGAAAATCAAAGGAAAATATCTTCACTTAGGAGCAGGTTTGCTGCTTCATAAACTCAAGAAATGGAGAGTAGAGTGTGTTCTCAAACTCAGACAAATGAAGGGAAGCTAATCCTACCCAACCTCACCCCCGCACACCCACCCTGAGAGACACATGCGGAGAGCATGGCTTGCACCACAGATGAATTATTTCCATTCGTATGGACAATTTTGAGAGTTTATTTGAGGAAAATGCGTGCTGGAGCCATACTTCTCAAGCAAACACTTGTTAGTGTTGCACTGCTCCCTGGGGGACACGGGGGTACATCCTGAGGTTTAAGATTTAATGAGGATTCATGGAGACCAGGCCAAATTGTGGCCACAGAAGATAAATTACAGACAATTAGATCTACATCTGATCTGTTCTCCACTCACAACCTGTCTTCAGATCCACATTTTTCTGCAAAAATAAAACCAAAACTTCTTTGCTCCTGAAAACATAGTTCATTGAGATGAAATGTCTTTGGGTTGATACCCAGAAGTCAAGCCATAAACAAACCCAGATTATATTTGCAGGCAGCAAAGTATCAGGTTACTGATTCCTTCCTGAGCATATTTGTTACAATCCTGTTGAAAGTCAGCTGGTCTGGTAGAAAAGCTCTCATTTGCAAAGTGGAAAAGTCAGGGCTCTACCAGTGGACAGGGAAGCAGAGCTAGCAGGTGCTGTCAGCAACTACCAAACACTGGCTCTAGGCCTGTCTGCATCAAAATTACCTAGAAACATTTTAGAAAGTACAGCTTTCCTGAGTTCTACCCATTTGGGGCTGAATTGCACACCCCTAGAATTTGTATGTTTGTAGGCCTAATACTAAGTACCTCTTAATAAGACTGTATTTGGAGAGAGGGTCTTTAGAGGGGGTCATACAGTTAAATAAAGTCATTGGGGTGGGCCCTAATCTAATATGACCAGTGCCCTAATAAAAAAGAGATTAGGACACAGTCGAACACAGAGAAAAAGTACCTGAAGATAGGCAGGAAAGAAGGCTATCTACACACTGAATAAAGAGGCCTTGAAAGAAACCAACACCTTGGGCTCAGACTTCCAGCTTCCCCTTCCATTCCCATAAATGCCTACTGTTTAAGTCATCCCGTCTACGGTACATTGTTATGCAGCCTGAGCTGACTAATACATCCCTTAGAAACAATCAGATTCTCTGAAGGTTGGGGGTAAGATTGACTCTAAAACAACAGAGGTTGAGAAACAACAATATGGACTTCTCAGATTGCCCATTACTTTGACCTCCTTTGATTGTGGCCAAGTATTGGGTCCACTCTTACCACAGAACATTCCTAGTTGTCCACAGTTGGAGTCTTGGTTCTTCCTCATCCCTTTTACCTTGACTCCTTATAAAATCATTGCTACATTTTCATTCTATGGCTTTCCAAGGGTTCTTCTTTCCTCAGAACTGCTTCTGCCAAAGCCATCTGAAAGATAATTCAAAGAGATATTTCAAGATAATTTGAAAATTTGAAAATTTCACTCTCTCTCTCTCTCTCTCTCTCTCTCTCTCTCTCTCTCAAAGAAAACTTAGGGAGATAAGAGAATAAGGTAAAAATGATCAAAATTATGGACAATGAATAAGAGATTAAGGTCTGAAGGAGCTTAGTAATTCAAGGATTACACATTTAAGCAAAAGAAAAGTTGATGGCATGTCATGATGTATTAGCCTGTTTTGTGTTGCTATGACAAAATATCAGAGACTGCATAATCTGTAAAGAAAAAAATGTACACTTAGCTTATAGCTTTGCAAGTCCAAGATCTTGGCATCAGCGTTTTGGTGGGGATCTCCATGCTGTGTCACAACATCATAGAAAGGCATAAGGGGAATTGGCCACATGGAGAAGGGCAGAGGATTTAAAGACTAGGCTCAGCTCTTTTTATAACAGCCCACTCTCGTAGAAAATAACTGGGGCACCAGGAGAACTACATTAATCTTTTTTGAGGATGGTATCCATAACTTATGACCTTGCATTAGGCCTCTGAAAAGTTCTACCACCTCAACACTACCACACTGGGTAACAGGCTTCTAGCAAGCAATGACACTTTAGAGGAAAAACTTCAAATTATATTCGAACCATAATATACTGGCCCTGAGATTCTCAGCATGTATAGGGGCTGAAAAGCTATGGCCATTTCCCCAAGGTATCATCATGGAGGCTTACCATCCACATCCCAACTAAAAAACATGTGTAGTAGTGCTCAGGAGTTTCTGATGTGGATCTAGCTTGAATGTTTGCTTTTGGTCAATCATGTAGAGATGCTTCATGTGCAGAGTTTCTGAGTCCCCAGAATCTGACTATGTACAATAGAAATATTTTCTGCCTTTCAGTTTTAACAATGGCCAAACACTCAAACCTAGAAGGAACTTATGAATTCCCTCTTATCAAAATTATTTAAACTATCCAGTTGACTCCCTAGCATCATGTTTTATAATTACTGCTCCCTGCCCCTAAGATTTGCAATTTTGCATTTTATTTGCCTAGAAGCAAATTTGACTAGTAATACCACCTATCTGGGCATGAGTACAATTGTCCCCATAGCCCAACCTCACCTCAATCACTACCATCTAATAACCTCTTACTCGCTGAATTTCTTGGTTGTATATTCATTTAATAATTAAACAGATACTTATTGAGTACTTATTATAAGTTAGGTACGTCCAATATCCTAGAGACATAGAAATGAACAGAGTTAACTAGATTTCTGTTTCTTGTTGCCGTGAAAATACACAATAGACAGGCAAATAAACATGAGAATAATTTCAGATAAACACTGTAAGAAAAGTCAATTGGGGCAAAGAAATAGAGCAGAGGACCCTGGATTAGAAGGCACAGCCTTATCTGGGAACTTGTCAAGAAAGCAAATTCTCAGGCCTCACTCAAGACTCTTTGCATCAGACACTCAGGGGTGGGGCCTGCAATCTGATACATGTTGAAGTCTGAGAAGCACTGCGGTAGTAAAGAGTGATGAGGGGAGAGTTCATTTAGAATGCACGGTTAGGAATAACCTCTTTTAGAAGCTGACATCTGAGCTGAAACCGGGATGTCACTTGGGCCAGGATATGTTCTGGTCTGAATTCTCCATCATTGTCACTTATGAGTCCCTACAGTCTGTGCTCTTTTCTTTGTGCACCAAATACTGTTTTACCCTCCCATCGGGGCCAGCTTTATGGGTGCATGACTTGTGCAGCCACATGATTCCCTGGGCTTAGACTGGCCCCACCTTTGACTTAATTATCTGTTGTTGCCACCTTGCAATCCTCAATTTTGTCTTTGAACTTATGTTTATGTTTTATAAATGGAGTCTATTTCAGTCAGCAGTCTCACTACTATGACCCAAAGACCTGATAACCACATACCCAAAGACCACAACTTAGAGGAAGGAAGATTTATTTGCTCACAGATATGGAGATCCCAGAGGATTCAGTGTAGGTCACATGTGCAGAGCTCAGGGAGAATAGGAAATCTGTTCTCACACTGTGGAGGCTGAAAGCAGAGAGAGAGCATGGGGCAGGAGGAGGGACATATATATGTAGTCCCCAGCGCCACAATCCCAGTGATCCCTTCACAGTAAACAAGCCCTGCTTCCAACAGAGCCGCCTTGCCTACCACATGTGGGCTGAGGGACCGTCTAAATCCCATAACAAAGTCCAATAATACAATGAGCAGAGAAGATATAGGCAATAGATGGGTAGTCCCCCTAATATAGAGCATTGCACTTGATGAGCACAGAGGTCTAGAGGGTCTGCAATTCTTGGGCATTTGGCCTGACTCACTCTGAGTTTAGCATAAGTGTGCTGGATCTGCAGCCACTGATAGCCCAGAGCAGCCGAGCTCCATCATAACCAAAACTTGCTTCAAACACAGAAGGAATGCAATACTGTTGTAAGAAGTTGTTAAGAAGTTACTGCTTCTTACAAAACTAGTATACTATATTTTTTCTATTTATGAATACCATTTTTTCTATTTGTGCTATCCCCCTTGTGTTTTGCCAAACCACAGCACGTATGCTGAAAAAATAAGGCAGAGAAGAGAAAAATATAGGAAGCCCTATAGATCCTTTTCAGTTCTGTGTGTGTGTGTGTGTGTGTGCGTGTGTGTGTCTGGGGATGGAACCCAGGGGCATTCGACCTCTGAGCTACACCCCCTGCCCTCTGTTTTATTCTTTATTTTGAGACGGGGTCTCACTAAGTTGCTGAGAGCCTCGCTGAGTAGCTGAGACTGTCTGTGAACCACGATCCTCCAGTCTCAGCCTCCCAAATGCTGGGATTACAAGTGTGCGCCACCACGCCCGGCTTCCTTTTCAGTTCTTTTTCATCTGTAAGCTAAAGTGGGGAATGTCGCTACCATGTCAAAACAGAATTTAAGATAACTGAGTTAGTTTTGTGTAGCAATCCTACTGTTAAGAGCAAAATACATATACATGCATGAGCTACAGAATACCCACTGTATGATTTCAAGGATTTCTAATATGAATTAAATACTTTTAAACTGACATTTCAAACCGCACAATATAAAGATAAATGGTAAAATAAAGGCTAGTAATTTAAATTCGTTAACGTTTCTTTACTTAAAGTGACATTAAGCAGCAAATTTAAATACCATGACAAGTTTTGAGAAAGGGAGTCAGAGGAAGGGAGACGCTTTGTATTCTACTTCCTCTAATGAGAAGTTTTTCCTGCTGCTTGAACAAGGACATTTCCATGTTGCACTGGGCCCCATAAACTATGCAGCCGGCACTGCCTGCCACTCGAAATCTTCTGCCAGGAATGTACACTCACCATGCTTGCAGGAGCATCTCAAGACATGCAGCAGCTGTATTTCTCTTTGTCACAAATGGGTCATCAAGTTGAGCATCTGTCCTTGGGAAGGTGCCAGGCGACACTATTATCAGGAAAATATAACTGAGGGAGGGAGGGACAGTCTCTGAAAGTTGAAAAGGAAGCTTTTCTCTCTAGTGCATACCTGTACCCCATGACTACAGAAGTTTTCCTTGTGATTTTATTTTGTCCTGAGGATTGAACCCAGGGGCATTCTACCTCTAAGCTACACCCCGAGCCCTTTTTATTTATTTCTTTTTTTGTTATTGTTTTTGAAATAGGGTCTCACTACATTGCTGAGAGTCTTGCTACGTTGCAGAGAATATCCTCAAACCTCGATCCTTTTGTCTCCAGCCTCCCATGTGCTGGGATTTTAGGTGCGTGTCACTGTGCCTGGCTTGGTAACAACTTCTCTAAACACAAGATGGAAGAGCAGTTTTCAAGTCCTAGTACAATACTGAATCTCAAAAGAATTGGGCCACTTCCAATAAGCCAAAGATGCAAGTCGTATTAGCAATCCAGACACAGCCCAGAATAACAAACACAGCATGAAAACATTAGCTAGCTAACTGGTGCTAAAACAGTATAAACACAGCACAGGGAGATTTGAAGACTGAGGATTCAAGTTATTTAAAATTATGAGGTTGGAGGCCCCTGTCATATTTCTGCCTTCTACCACGAACTTAGTTATACCTACATTTAATGGGAATGCATCTCTTTTACTCTAATCCACTTCCAACTCACACTGCATGCCTTTAACAACAGGGCAATAGCAAGGAAGGGGAGAGCTCCCCTCGCTTTGCCTGCCCAGGGTTCAATACCGAACACTAAGAGGGAACGTCACTTACAGGCAGTTCTGAGACCTGGTGTGTGTCGTCTCACACGATGAGATACATCACCCCAGCCACTTCGGTTCATGAGAAATCTGGAATCCCTCTTACACATGGTGCCAGACGAGGCACAAAGGCTGTTTTCGCGAACTTCGGCAGGTTTACGAGGCTGAAAGCGCCAAGATTTCGGGGTTACAGCACTATCCCACTCATTTCTTATTAAGATGCTCCTTCATCATTGGAAATTCCTTTCAGTCCCTAATGGCTATAGTCCTGTTATAGAGCCATTAGTTAAAAGAAAAAAAATCTTCGAACCAAAATCTTCACCTCCCCTTCAAAACCATTAGCCTTTGGAGATCCATTTTTACAAGTCGCTTAAATGCTGACCCTGGGGAATATGGTGTTCTATTAGGTGAAAACACGAGTAATGGATTTATTTTTCAACCTCAAAATAAAGAAATAACTACCTTTCATTGATAACTAATGTGCGGGAAACATTTTGAAAGAGTTCAAAGGTGAACTTTCTCCTCTGGTATCCTACTACAAAGTTGCCTCTGGCATTGGCTTTGTAAAATGGCTGGAGGCCAGAGGGCTGCCGGGAGCCCAGGTGGATGGGGAGCCCAGGCTCTGCTCCTAGTCAGCCTTTCTTACCTGATTAGCTTTGTCTGGCTCTCAATTTCTTCTTCTTCGAGGTTGGACTAAATCAGAAGCCTTCCAAATCTGCTCCATGAAATTCTTACGAATGGATTTTTAAACCTTTAGTTAGCACAAAGAATCAGCTGGGATGCTGGTTCACAGTCCAGATTTCTACCTCTGAGATTCTGATCCAGCATGGAGGGGAGGGGAGAAGACCCATTAATCTAAATTACTAGCAAGCTCCTTCTGACACTAGGATGGTGGAGGTGGCTCAGATGTGTATCAGAGAGAGAGGTAGGCGTGCAAAGGGCTCTACCACCTCAACCACCACAGCAAGGCAAGCAGCTCAGCCTTCTTCTGTTAAGTTACTGAACTCCTCATAAAATCTAGCCTGATAAGAGACTCAAAATCTAGCAATAATGGTTGAAAATTTCAGGACTAACTGCCCTCTCATGTGTCATACTGTGCAAATGTCTAGAATTCTAGGAAGTTGGAGTAGAGACATGCACTATGTTAACAGATTCCGCTCTCCCAATGGGAAACTTCCAAAGTTCATGAGAGAAGAGATACTTGCACCTAGACCCCATTGTGTTCATCAAACAATTCTCCTCTCATAATAGGGAAAAAAAACAAAACAAGACAAAGACCAGAAGCATTTCACCTCTTTAGGTATTTTTAAAAAACTACTGCTCTGGATTGAATTGTGTCCTTCACAAATATAGTATCCAACCCATAGTATCTCAAAAAAGGCCTTACTTAGAAATAAGATCCTTGCAGATGTGGTAAATTAAGATAAAATCATGCTGGAGAAGGGTCAGCCCTCAATCTAACATGCCCGGTGTCCTTACAGCAGGACACTGTGGAGACAAGGAGAGTGCCTGTGACAAGGGAGGGAGATGTTGGGTTTGGCTGTTGCAAGCCAAGGATAACCTATGAAACCAGAAATAAACAGAAAGCCATGACACAGATTCACCTTTTGACACCTTGACTTCAGCCTCCAGCCTCTGGAACTGTAGGGGAATGTATTTCTGTTATTTAAGTTGACAGTTGGTGGTACTTTGCTACGGCATCACTAGAAAATTAATACAATAAGTGCATTTTTAAATGATAAAAATTGTTTTGTAGAAGTCACACTTTTATCTCAAGTTCTAGTGCAGGAATACAGAAGATTACCAAACTCTTCCCGGGCGTTGGTCAACCTTCTATCTGCCAACTTTTAAACGCAACGAGGTCCGTGCCTACACTGAGTGTCACTGTCACAGTAACCATCTCTAGCTCACAGCACACTCTGTGGCCCACCATTCTGTGTGTCTCGTCCTTTCACAAAAAGAGGTTACTCATTGGTTTCAGGCATGAAGTCAAAAGGCTTTTAAAAAACATGTTTAAAAGGAATAAATGTTCTCCATGTAAAATGCCTCCAAAGGCTCATGTTTCTACAGGGGGTGGGAAAACACTGTAGGTTATGAAAGTCCAGTGAAAATAGGTCACATTTCCATTTAGCAGATAAAAAAGAACTTTCCACTTTTAAATCTCATTAGATATCATGGTAATTAGCCATGTCAAGAATATTCTGCCAAAATACCAACCCAGTGGTGCTTATAAGCCACTGCATCAAATATCCTCTTATGATTAAGGAGCCTGAAATAAATTTTAAATCTATTTAAAGAAGGATATGTTTAAATGGTGTCTTTATTTTTATAAAGAACTCAAAAAGGAATTCTTATTTTACAATTAAGACATTTATTTTTATTCCAAAAGAAGATCCAATAAATAAGAATCCAATTACAGAAAAAGATGTCCTACTCAAATCTGGGGAATAAAATTAAGTATGACAGCTATATTTTACATGTCAAATATACCCATGATCTAATGTAAAATATTATCATTTTGCTTTAAGATTGAAAACATTTTTATCTAACATGTCATGTATATCTACAAATATATAAGATGAAAAATAAAAGGAACTTTGGCATCCTTCCCATCTGGCATATGATGAAGACTGTAAATGGATCAATAAATCCCCTGTGAGATACTCCCCTGTCAGATGAATCTCTTCTTTTCCTCTCTACCTCCACCCAGCTATTCTGAATTTCCTACTTTAATTTTTTAGCAAGTGCACATTTGAGGTCTACAATCACATTCAGGTAAGTTTACAATGAGAAGTGTTTGCCCTTGTATCTGGCTATAAGAATATTTGTGATATGGCGATCCAGACCATTTCCATAATAATATATGTACTAATAAAACTCTTGTATGTAACATCTGACATCAACATACTTATATTTTAGCCAGGCATGGTGGTAATGCTTGTAATCCTGGCATGTGGGAGGCTGAAAACGGAGGATTGCGGTTCACAGACAGCCTCAGATACTTAGTGAGACCCTGTTTCAAAATAACGAATAAAAAAATAGGGCTGGAGGTGTAGCATGGAGGTAGAATGCCCCTGTATTCCATCTTCAGGACCGCAAAAAAAAAAACTTAAATTTTGACTCAATTAATGAGAATTCACTTTTCATGAAACATTTAGGACCTCAACTAATATATAAAAAGAAGTGAGACTATTTGTGTGCTCACATATACTCATTGGTTTAACAAACACTCAATTGCACAACCTTATATACCCACAGTCTGTCATAAACCAATTGACACTAGGGAAAACAGGATAATAAGATACAAATCCTAACATAAGAATACTTCATACAATCAGATCTCATAAACAAGTGCTATAAGAGTGAAGAAGGTGAACACTGGCTTATGGAAAGTAGAAACCTTGGCAACATACCCAGGGTTTCCCTGATGGCTACATGAAAGTTTGTCTAGTGTTTGTCCTTCTCTCCTACTTTCTTACTTCCTGTACACAAAGATTTGTGTCTGGGTCCACCTGCATACCATACAGAGAACCATACTAACAGGAGAGTTTGGCATTACTGATTTAAAAAGACTGAGAGGTTTGAGGAGACGCATATATTTACTCTGTTTTAACCATTATACAATGTATACATATACCAAAATATCACATGATACTCCATAAATATGCACAATATTTATGCCTCTGTTTCCATTACCAAAAACAAAGTCTTAAACAATGGTCTACAAATGTCAGAGCAGTACAATTGAATTTGAATTTTCTCCAGTTCACATGAAGGAAATCATAAATCTCAAAAAATGATAACTTCAAAATATTTGTTATGTTACAGTACAGTTCTACAAAAGAACTAGACCTAGTTCTGTATTCTGTAATTTTGACCAAATATTCTCTATTCATCATTATTTCTCAACCAATTATCCCATCTTTCCCATTCTCAACATATACACATTAAAATAAAAAATTGATGATCTAATATGTAATACTGATTACTAAAAGATATGCATGTTATTGTTATTTTGATTACAAGCAAAAGAAGTCAATTCCAAATAATTTAATCAAGAGAGTAGTCATTAATTGGAACCAAAAGAATTTTTGGGGAGGGAAGCCTTGGGAAAGATAGACACCAATACATCCCTAGATTCCATTCCTCCACCCAGCTATTCTGAATTTCCTACTTTAATATTTTTAGATTTTTTTTAGATTCCCTGTGACTGCTCAGTTTTCTCCAAAGAGCTAATTTACTTTTAAATTGACTCCAAGGAGCCTTGGGCCCCTGGCTGTCCAGTCCATGCCTCAGTCTTTCAGAAAAAGAATCTAGTAGGCCTGGTTTGCATCAAGTATCTGCCCCTAGATCCATCAAGGATCAGTGTTCAACATGACATACTTATTACAGATGGGAGTGAATGGATGTGATCCAAGAAGGTGTCTTTTACACTAAAGCACACTTTAAAAATATTCATACTTGCTGGGCATGGTGGTGCACGCTTGTAATCCCCGCGCTTGGGAGGCGGAGACAGGAGGATCGCGCAGGTTCGAAGCCAGCCACTCTGGCTCAAGAGACCCTGTTTCCAAATTAAAAAAAAAAGTATAAAATAGATCTTGGAGTGTAGCCCGGAAGTAGAAGCGTTTCCAGGAACCCCAATACCACACACACACACACACACACACACACACACATATATATATATATATATATATATATATATATATATATATATACACATACATACTCTTTAAGGAATTAGCTTTCTTTTTTGACCACACTGCTTCTGTCTTTCAGAAGTATTTTAGGTATAATGCTCAGAGTGATGGCCACTACTTAGGAAGAGGGTGTGAAAGAAGGTGCCCACTCCACACAACCTGATGAGCTGCCTTCTTTCAATACCTAGGAGCCACTTTGTGGTTAATTCTTCATCCTGCGGACATGAAGAGCCATAAACAGATCAGAAGTCATCACCAGTGTCATCATCGGGACAGGATGAATTCACTTACTCAAAAACCCTATCTAGAGCACTCTGTTTCATTAAATAACCAGCAGAGGGATTCCTCAGAAAACATCTCCCACAATATTCCCAAGAAAGCACTCTCCTTCTTTGTGATTGATTAAAAACAAACAAAAATATTTACTCCATAAAACAGGATGAGGAGGAAGCAGGGATTCTAGATTAACAGATGAAGACTATCAAACAGAAATTTACTTTTTTCAAGCAGCAAGCGAGTCTACTGTTCCTTTCTGTCGGGAAGGTTGCTTGATGAGCTCGGTTTTGAGTTACATGAAAAGACTTTTACACAGTGAAAGCTTTGAGTCTAACGAGAAATGTCAAATGGAAAATGTAACTAGAAGAGTCTTGCTCAAAAATCCCTGCTGATGAAACCTGAAATCAATATTGATGAATCTGGCCTGCCCAGTTTTTGCTGAGTGGAATGAACTGGGTTGGTAGGAGAAGTTATTCTAGCTGTATTCCCTCCACATGCCAATAGAGTTTTTCCAGCATTCTTCTAGCTACACATGTGGCATACATTTATTATTTACAATATACACGCAGGAAGTGCTTGATTGATGAGATAACCCCTTCAGAAAGATCTTTTCCAAATGGGCCTTTATACTGGATGTGTTAAATGAAGTACCATAAAGTCGGCAAGATATACTTTTTCACTTCTAGATTTTATTTCTGATAAAAATATTATGAGTGATTTTTGTAGACAGAGTGATTTCTGTAGACAGTATATCATATAAAATATGGTTACAGATATATATTATGCCTCTATATTTTGCTCTTACACATTGAGTAGCATGTGTACCCATACTTAGGTAAATATGAGAGAATAAGAGCAAACAAGTGAGGGAAGAGGTTGAAATCAGGACTGTGTCTAGATAAAATACATACATGTACAGTAGGTCATTGTATTTACAGATTTTAACCCAGAATCAGATATGTATATTGTGTTATGTTGAAAGAGAACTACGAAAATTTTAAGAGTCATCTGTGGAGTTTTGTAAATGTCATAAACTTAATTTTGAAACATTAGTACACCCACAATAAGAATACTTCCATTTAGTGTTTGCTTTTAAAGGAGGAAATAGCCGGGCGTGGTGGAGCACCCTTGTAATCCCCGCGCTTGGGAGGCGGAGACAGGAGGATCGTGATGGTTCAAAGCCAGCCGTGCTGGCTTAAGAGACCCTGTTTCCAAATTTAAAAAATATAAAATAGGTCTGGGAGTGTAGCCCGGAGGTAGAAGGGCTTCCAGGAACCCCAGCACCACCAAATAAATAAATAAATAAATGGAAATAATTGTTAGTAGATTGTCAAATTCATATTATTTTGTTTGGTATGAGCTATTGGTTTTAAATCTAGCCACATCCAAATGTAATTATGTACTACTCTGAGACTTTTAAAGACATATATATATATATATTTATATATGTATATATGTATATATGTATATATATACTTACTTTTTACAAATCATAGTTTTTTCTAATAGTACATTTCATAGATAATTCACAAAATATAATATATAAATATGCATATGTTTTATATATGTACATATTCATATGTAATATTTATTTGCATATATAAATATATAGATATATACCACACATAAATATTAATTTATTTCACATATGTATAGATTTATTCATATGTAATATTTATTCATATATATTTATGGATATATAAAAACCTATGGGATATTATATATATATAACTCTTTTTCATATATCATATGTAAGTATCTGGAATATATGTGATTCGACCTAATGATAAATAATATTAACAGTATTGCAAATGATTTACGTGTATTTATTGGTTTTGTTATTGTGGTGCTAGGGATCGAACCCAAGGGCATTCTACCTCTGAGCTATATCCTAACGCTATTTTATTTTTTACTTTGAAACAGATTCTCATCAAGTTGCCAAGGTTGGCCTCAGGCCTGAGATCCTCCTTTCTCAGCCTCCCAAATACTCAAACTCAAATTACAGGTGAGCACTACCACGCTCTGCTGACTATATATATGCAAGTCAGTCAAGCGTATGTAAATCCATATATATATATATATATATATATATATATATATATCCACATATATAATATATAAATCAATATATATATGAATTTATTGTTCATGACAACTCCATAAAACATAAATTATTGTTGTAACTTTCACTTTACAAGTGGTACAAAAGAGGCCCAGATAGCTTTTGTAAGTTGCCTTAGGTCTTCCTTTAGAAGACGGAGTCAAAGATAGCACCCAGGGAATCAGCTACAGAGTTTACACGTGTATCCAGCATGCTAAAGAGCAAGGGTCAGAAACTTGCTGCAAAGGGTCAGATAAGACATATTTTAGGCTTTTTTGGCCACATATGACTTCTCTTGCATATTTCTTAATAATTTTTAAATGTCAATCATGGATGATTACAAAACTAGGCAATGAGCCAGATTTGACCCATTGGAGATAGTTCACCAAACCCAGTTTATTGCCAAAATTCTAAGTTTCTTCTCATCAAAGGAAACTGTCAAGACCCTAAAGAGGAAGCCTACAGAATGGGAGAAGATCTTTACCAACCACCACTCTGATAGGGGGCTAATATCCAGAATATACAAAGAGCTCAAAAGACTCTACACTAGCAAAACAAACAACCCAATCAGGAAATGGGCAGCTGAAATGAATAGACATTTCACAAAAGAAGAGATACAAATGGCCAATAGATACATGAAAAGATGTTCAACATCACTAGCCATCAGGGAAATGCAAATCAAAACTACACTGAGATTCCATCTAACCCCAATCAGAGTGGCAAACATAAAGAAATCAAACAACAATTGCTGGTGAGGATGTGGGGAAAGAGGAACTCTTTTACACTGTTGGTGGGAGTGCAAAGTAGTTCAGCCACTATGGAGATCAGTATGAAGATTCCTTAGAAAACTGGGAATAGATCCACCATTTGATCTGGCTATAGCACTCCTGGGTATCTTTCCAAAGGGGTTGAAATCAGAGAACTACGTTAACATATGCATACCCATGTTCATAGCAGCACAGTTCGTAATAGCGAAACTGTGGAACCAACCTATATCTCCATCAACAGATGAGTAGATTGCAAAATTATGGGAAATACACATGATGGAATTCTATTCAGCTACAAAGAAAAATAAAATAATAGCATTTGCAAGAAGATGGAAGGAAGTAGAGAACATGTTAAGTGAGATTAGTCAAGCACAGAAAGAGAAGGGACATATGTTTTCTCTAATATGTTCAAGCTAGGGAGCAATGGTAATACCAGAGGGACTCCAGAGGATGGACGGGAAATCTCAGCAAAGCTTGAACGGAAGGATAGGAGAGGAAGAAAGCTGAGGTTGTTCAATGGAGGAGCTACATACGAATATGTGTAATAGCATAAATACAGCATGATTAACCTGGACATCCTCTGTTGGGGGGGAGGGGAAGGGAGGAGGAAGGGCATGAAGCACAATGCAAATGTACACCACTCTCAATATGTTCTACTTATAAAAAAATAAAAACTAAATTAAAATAAATAAATGCATCACTATTTTAAAAAATAAAAATAAAACATATATGCAATAAATGTACAGACTGGCGTTACTTTTTATAAACATATTTTTGACCATACAGTCTTTTCCCAAGACCCTCAAATCACCCTTTCTTGCGAATTGCCTTCTCCATTACTTAACTACCCACATGGCTAGGCTTCTGACAGTCTCGTTCTTGTAATGTGATCCTACCACATTATAAGATTTGTTCAGAGAGATGACATGACCCAATCTAGGTCAGAGAATTGGGAATTTTCACACTGAGTGATATTTTCCATCAATACTGCTGGTGGGCTGTGTATCAATTAAAACTGGAGGCTTTTCAATGGCTCTGCTTCCCATCACATGATGTGGAGAAGCAGGAAAAAGCCAGTGGACAAAGAAAAACGCAGGGAAAGAACAGAAACGACAGATGAAGAAAGGATCCTCACAGTGAGTCAGTTCTTCATTCAGTTTGTTCCTAAAGCCAGCTGTATTATGTCCTTGAATTTACTGAGAAAACTTTCTTTAGAATAAATCCCCCTATCAATATTCTGGCATTATTTTCTTCTGCTTATAACCAAAACTAATATATCTTATTATTTTAATTAGCCAACATTTTTTTGCAGTACTGGGGATTGAACCCAGGGACATTTTACCTCTGAGCTACACCCCCAGCCTTATTTTTTATTCTTTATTTTGAAACAGGTTCTCACTAAGTTGCGGATGGCCTCAATAAGTAGCTAAGTTTGACCTGCGATTCTCTTGTCTCAGCCTCCCAAGTACTGGGATTACTAGCATGCCCCATCATGCCTGGCTAATTAGCTAACATTCTGAGACCAGAAAATTAGTTTTAGAAAAATAGATGAAAAAGAGTTTAAGGAATGCTGGGCGTGGTAGCGCACGCTTGTAACCCCCGCGCTTGGGAGGCAGAGACAGGAGGATGTGCAGGTTCAAAGCCAGCCTCGCTGACTTAAGAGACCCTGTTTCCAAATTTAAAAATATATATAAAAAATAGGTCTGGGAGTGTTGCCCGGAGGTAGAAGGGTTTCCAGGAACCCCAGTACCACCAAAAAAAAAAAAAGAGTTTAAGGAGATACATTCATTCAAATTACTCAAAATGTTTTTAGTTCATAGATCTCCATTCAAAATGCACTTTGTTGTTTGTTTTGTGATTAAATTTATTTATTTATTTTTTATTTTTTTATTTTTATGTGGATCATATTGAAAATGGCATACATTCAGACACTGCTTGGTGCTTTCTCCCCTCCCAACAATGAGTGTCCAGGTTAACCATGCTACATTCGTACTTTTACACATATTCGAATGCAGCTCCTCCATTAATCAACCTCAGCCTTCTTTGTCTCCTACCCTTCCATTTCAGTTTTGCTACGGTTTCCCCTCCATTATCTGAAGTCCCTCTGGTATTACTAGTAGTCCCTAGTTTGGGCATATTAGTGAAAATATATGTCCGACTATACTACTCCTGGGTATCATTCCAAAGGGGTTGAAATCAGAGAACTACAGAAACATATGCATACCCATGTTCATAGCAGCACAATTTGCAATAGCCAAAATATGGAACCAACTTAGGTCTCCATCAACAGATGAATGGACTGCAAAATTATGGGAAATACACACAGTTGAATTCTACTCAGCTATAAAGAAGAACAAAATGATGTCATTCACAAGAAGGAAAGACCTGGAGAACATTATGTTAAGCGAGATCACCTAAGCACAAAATAAACCTTTGAAGTTCCTATTAAGTCAAACACTTAAAACACTGTAGTTTTTAAACTGGCCTCATCAGTCTCATCAGTGGGAAGCACAGGAGTGGCCATCACTCACAAACTCGACCTGATGTTCAGAGCACTTCAACAATGTTTCACTTCCTACTGTATCCCCAGTACTCTTCTTGCTTTGGGCTGTAATCCATCACCCAGAGTAAACTGTGCTTGGACCAGAGTCATTCAACATATATTAGGTTTATCGAAATGGTAAACTGAGGCACAATAAAATTTTAAAGAGCTTAATTCAGCAAATAAGGATTCATGTTTTGGCTGGCTCCAAATCAGAAGTAGTTTAGAAAATTCAAAGGGGAGTCTTTAATAAAATAAACACGGAGGTAAAAAAGATATTTGACTGGTTACAGTTATATAGTTGCCTTATTTGGTCTATTTTATTGGAAAGTCACTAGTTAACTGGCTTCTTTCAATCAGTTAAGTCTACTTTTCTTTAATAAACGAACTTACAAAAAACAGTTCCAGGTAAGTGTTGTTTATGTTTGCAGATCAAGAGAGGTAAAGATCACTAGCTTGCTTGGTCCTCAAACATAGTCTTCATCTTAATTAAAGAATTCTTTCAGTTTAATTAAAGAATTCTTCCATTTTAATTGAATTATTAATTTTAATTGAAAGAATCAATGAATGTATAGCTTAGTGAGCTTTTAAATGTTTAGTAACACTTAAAAGATGCCTATTTGTTTGTATTGGCCAAGGTTTCCTAGAGCAACAGAACTCACTACAAGTATGTATATGTAAAAAAGAATGTTTATCAACTTGGCTTATACACTTAGAAGCTAGGTCATCCCACGGTGACTGCCCACACAGAGGAGAGGTGGAAGAACCAGCAGATGCTCACTTCAAAAATCTGGAGCCTCTAACATGAAGGACCAATGATGCAGCCCCAGCTGAAGATGGAAATGCCTTAGAAACTCCTTAGAGAATCTTTGGTAAGAGTGAAGGAGTTGGAGTCCAGTGTCCGCTGGTAAGAGCAGCACAGTAGATGCACCCACTCAGAAAGAATGGTGCTTGCTTTCAAGCCACGTCCTCCTTCTTCTGGCCTTTGTCCCATCTGGGCCCCCAGCCTCTTGGAAAGTATCGCCCAACATTTAAAGCAGGTCTTCTCCCTTTAATTTGCTATTCTACATTTCATCTGAAAATGCCCTCATCAATAGATCCAGAAGTCTCTAAATCCTAGCCATCTCTCCATTCCATAGAACTGACAACCCAGATTAATCATCACATTAATTAAAATGAATTTTTAGTTTAGATTACTTGTTATTAAAAGGATTTGTTTGAAACCTAAAACATTAAAAAAAGAAATTCTAGGTAGGAATAAGGAAACAAGGGGGAAATTTGAACTGAGGGGAGTCTTTTTTATTATGGCTACACTTAAGTGAAAATGTATGAATGTAACTTAGAAAGGCTTTGGCTTTTATGTTTTTGAGGCTATTTAAAATAAATCAAGTTGTAATGATGCATTTATAACCTTCAAACCCTTAAGGGACATCAAGCTGGCCTTCATGTGTAGAATTAATAGGGACTATTTCAGCAGCATCTCTTCTTTTGGAAGCCACAAAAAGTAGTCACACTTTCAGGGCAAATGCCAAAAATTGCTCTTTTTCTAAATGTGTTTTGAAGAATGGCTAGGGGAATCAGCCAACTTGGTGAAATCAATCTCACCAGCTGCTTTCTTGAGTTTATTTTTACCAGCCAAATCAATTGACTTACACTGATGGGATGTTGCATGGCAAAGAGATTTCTTTCTTTAAAGAAATTCATAGGTGTGGAGGTTTTGTAAGTGAATAATCACATGGACTCTCTAGACTTTTGCTCCTATGTTGTCTTCCAAAAGGGGCAGATTCTTTATGAATCCACTGAGCCCTCTAGACTGTATCAATGACATTGATGATAATTTGCCATCAAATATAATTGGCCACAACGCATTTGTGTATATTCTTACATGGATACCTGAGGATTTTTTGTTTCAAATGCAAACTACCAGAAGACATATTTTGTCATTTCCCTAGCTAGTCTCATTTCATTTCCTCTACCACACAAGTACCTTCAATTTTTCCTTAACTCTAGCCTTTAAAGTCTAGAGGTCACTTGGAAGCAGTCCCATTTGAAAAGCAGGAATCTGTACTTAAAATGCAGAAACCCAGTGTTCGAGGTTTGAAGGCATTTTTATTTGAGCTCTTAGTCTATAATGACCATTGCTCGCCAGTCACCAAATTACTTTTTCTCTTGGGATCCTTATTGTTTCTTTCTTATTACATGAAATAACAGCTTTTTTGGTACTTATTTCCTGAAGAAGATTACTTTTCAGTGTCAGACTTCACCAGCAAATTTTTTCCTGGCCAAGAACTGCAAATCTACATTGTGGCTAAACAGGGTGACTTTCCAGGTAAGTCTGACTATAGGAGAAATAAAACAAGCAATAAAGTAACAAGTAGGAGTGAAAGTGTTTGCCACGCTCCTCCACTCACACTTATGCCTGCTTGTAAATGAGCGTTTTGCTGGGCATTCTCATCTAAGAGAGAACAATGATGCCACTCCACAGCTATAATTTGGGGAATTGCCAAAAAGAAGAAAAACAAATATTTATGACTTACAGTGAACTCATGTCAGTCAGAAGAGGGAAGTGGAGCATTTCAAAGACTTTTCAGAGACCCCCTCTTCTTTGTAGGTGACTACTTAATATAAAGTCACTTGGGCATGATGCAGACCCAAGATGCAAATCCATGTACATGAGGCATCTGTCTCAAGAGGAAAATAAGGGCAATATTTAACAGGAAGTCAGCATCTGACTCTGAATCTAGACTTTAGTGGTTATATCTGCACTAGCTAGCTAGTTTTACTGGTAAGACACTCATTCTTAGTGAGGGTCATTTTGTCCTATCTGTTTATTAGGTTATCATATCTGGTTCATGCTCATTTCAAGAGCTAAATGGAACAGTTTGTGAGGAAATGGGTCACCAGTAAAATAGGGACACAGTAATCTATCATATTTTTCTCTAACAGTGTCCAGAGGGCAAAAACAACATGAGCCAACTCAAAACAGCTGAAAATAACAGCCGGCATGGCCACTAAGTGAGCCCACGGAAAAATGCACATCACATCAAGGATGGACACTTTGTCCATAGCTGGGAATTCAGAGAATTTCTTTGTCTCTAATTGATGTGCAAAAAAAAAAAAAAAGAAAAAGAAAAAGAGAGAGATAGAGAGCCAGGCATCGCAGTGCATGCTTGTAATCTACGTGCTTGGGAGGCTGAGACAGGAGGATCGCACAGGTTCAAAGCCAGCCTCAGCTCCTTAGTGAGGCTCTCAGCAACTACGTGAGACCCTGTTTCCAAATAAAATATAAAATAGGGCTGGAAGTATAGCTCAGAGATAGAAAGCTCCTGGGTTCCACCCCCAGTACCACCAAAAGAGAGGGGGGAGGGAGGTACAGAGATCAGAGATACTGAAATATAGATTGGATATACTTAAAAATCCAGTGGCCATCAGGGAAATTTTCCTCTATAAAAAGTAAAATGAAAAAAACTCAACCCACACCAACCCAAATTATGGGGCATCCCTTGATGTATGATTCAGAGATTGTTTATCTGTTGCAGTTGGGGTTCCTCAGGAGTCAAACTTTGAGATAGATATTTGCACAAAGAGAACTAATTGGGAATAACTTCTTAATGGGTACCAAGAAAATCAGGATTGGGCAAAAGAAGAGCTAAACTGTGGAGCAGAAGTAATAGCCTCACTCTATTCCTCAGGAGATTGAGAAGCTGGAATATCCCTTCATAGGTATCTCAACTTGAGACAGAGAAGTCAGACACTTGTCCCCATGCCTTAACCAGTCACTGAATGCAAGGCGCACCCTGAGACAGGGTGAAAACTGGGGTATGGCAGCTTTATTCTGTGGGTGTTTCCCTAAGAGGAGCTCAGCTATGTGTGGTCAATGGCCATCACTTGTGGTGGGGGAGAAAGTATCTCTATCCCAAAGTAGGCATTTCGTGTGCCACAGATCTACTAGAGACCATGCCTTACCACCCCAAACCATTTTCCTCATATACAGAGTACATTCCATCAGTAAGTAACTTCCACTGGATCCTTTCTGGTTTGTGTCTACCCCTGGGACCCTTTTAGAAAGACCGTTATTGAAACAAATGGGAACATATGCTGTGGCAGATGACCATGATGGCCACCTTGTACTCACTGTCTTAGTTCCCTTGCTATCCACTCTAGATTTCTCTTACCCTCTGCTAGCGCTGCTGTAATCTTGATGGCTTACCAAATAGGGACTCTGGCCTTCATCTCCAAGAGGTCTGAGTCCATGGTCATCATGCCCTTCCCAGGATTTAGCAGCTATACTTTTCCAGTTACTACTATAATTATGTAGGAGAAAACAAGATACATCTCTCTTAAAACACTTGGGTACCATGGTACACTCACCTCTGTTGTGTAAAAAGCAGACCTATCTCCTCCTAAAAGTCAGGATCAATTCTTCCTGCTCAGATCATGACTCATTTCTTTGCTTGTTAATCTCTCAGCACAGGGATTCCAAAACTTGGAGTTGCAAAAACAAACTCCTCCAAGTGAGTCTCTGGGATAGAAGATAAAGAAAGCTGCTTCTATTTCTAACCCTTAGTTCCTAGGACCAAGTGTTAGACCTTTTAGGGCCATAGCCTATGTAAATTAATTTAGGATGTGTACTCCAACATGTAAGACAATACATCAGCCATGCATAGTATTACTTTCAAACTAGCACTTCAGCTATACCTTCAAAAGGCTGTCCCCATTTCCTTAGCAGGCTGATGACTTTTTAGAGATGTGGGAAATGATAGGGCTAGTTGACCCTATGATCATGTGTCCACTGCCATGCCTCTTTTGATATAAGGGACTCCATATCTGAAGTAATATCACATGGACCCCAATATTATATAAGCTTCAAAGTTAAAGGGGTCACACAGGCAGGTTGGTTTTGAAGGATGGCACTACAGCAGGACCTCAGGCTGGACAGATTGGGATGTTGAACATTCAGCAACAGAAAATGCCAAGATCAGTGTTGGTGAGTGAGGGCCCATGCTACTAGGCCTGGATACATCCTCCGCTCATGGATACTTTATGATCCCACTATAGCAACAATGAAACTGTCAGATGCTCTCTGTATCCTTTAAAAAGTGAAACAAAAACCCTCCAACTTCATGCCCATTCCAATAAGTTTGGTACTTCCCAAACCTCTTTGTGCCTAATATTACATCAAGCCCTTGGCAAATCACTGACCATCTGTCATTACCCATAAATCCATTTAGATGCTTTTATATCAGGTCACATTTCTCTCCTGTGTATTAGTGAATTTTCTGAGGCATGCTAATTTTATGAAGAAGAAAGATTTTTTGGTTCACAAGTCTAGAAGGTAAAAGTCCAAGCAGAATTGTACAGGCAGGCTCTCGTGAGGGTCCCCTGTTGGTGAGAGTGCATGTCAAGGGAGAGATAACATCTCAAAACAGGAATCTAGAGAGACTGGAGTCCCACAGTTCCTTCCTTTGGCATGCCCCAGTGACATAAGGACCTTCCCCCAGGCTCTGTCTCTTAAAAGCCCACCACCTCTCACTGCCACATGAGGACAAGTCTCCAACACATAAAACTTTGGCACTGCAAACAACATTATAATCATGTATTTTCATATTTTAATCCGATTTAAATAATATGTCATCAATATTGTGGACCAATGAGATATTCTATAGAATATCCAAATAGATACAGTTTCCTTTAGACTGTATCATGACAGGATAAGAGCAAAAACAGCCTTGAGGCAAGATAATTAAATATTTGGTTTACCATTCCATGTGAATGAAAACTTCATCTGGGCTTCTTTCTTCATAGGTACACCAAAGACATTGTTTGCTAAGTTAATGGGCATATAGGAACTACATGAAGACATACTAATTGTAAAGTTTTCCACATCTCGTACAGAGGTGCAATTGGGAGTATGACTCAGTTGAGTCTATGGGAGTCTACTATCATCCTCCAGAATCATTTGGTCTTTTAAGTGCTAGAGTAGTGAATACATTGGAAAGATAATGGAGATCACCATCCCTGCATTGCTTAGGACTTTAAGACTGGTCTAATTTCTGTTATTATATTGAAATGTGCTACTATATTTATACTATCCTAGACAGCAGGTATATGGCAGATACAGAAGTCTTCAATTGGCCTCTTCATTATAAGAGCTCTTACCACAAAATCCATGGAACTAATATGAAAGTTTTTCAGCTGCCCCAGAATCATATCTATCTATCTTCAATTTCTTTAAGAATACTATCATTGGCTGCCCATCTATCTTGCTCCAAGAGACTATATTGTATTAACCATCACCATACCTTTCTGCGGATTAGGCTCACCTACTATCTTTATAATTGCTGTGCATTCCTAGAAGTGTTCAGATTTTGTTCTGTTGGTCAAGTGCCACCACTGGGCCTGGCTAGATGGCTCCTATCAATCCTGTTAATTGGAGTCCAATTCTAGAACATCACTCCTTCCATCAGCCCTGGCCTCAGACATGTGCCTCTTAGCAAAAGGTGGCCTCTTTCATTAGTGCATTCATTATCACTTTGGTAAGTGGGGCATCCTTTAAACTCTCATGCAGAATATGTGTCTTAAGGGTTTTCAGACACTTTTCAGATATGGTATATTCACTTCTGTCCACCCTTTGACAGGGCAGTGCTGGCATCTCTACCTCACGTAGTGTGGACCATCCCTTTCTCCAAGCTTTAAGAAAAATTTTAGCTGCATGTTAGCATCAAACCCTTGGGTTCTTTCCAGGTGTTACATCCTATATCATTTAAGAATGATTCCATGTCAATAAATTTCCCTTATACATGCTCTTGATTCAACACCCACAGGAGCCATACTTTCCTTGCTCCTGCTGGCATAAGTTAGTTAAGCTCTGTGGTTCTTAGGGGTATAGCTCCCTTCCTCTCCAAACATAGAGCACTTCCCCTGCTGGGTTATGGCTGTAACCTGACCCTAATTATTGGCCTGCTGGCAGGAAGGTGGTGAAGGTAAATCCTGAAAGAGATGTGTTGTCATCTAAGACAAATAGTTCTGCATCTTCTTCAAATAGTAAGGAAAGCTAACCTATAGCATGGAGGAGTGGGCCTGCACAAAGTCCAGGGAGAAAACCAAGGACATAGTTTTTCAAATGTATTGTCACCATCCTGAATCTCAAGGTTTTGGTTTTTTTTTTTTTTTCCTTTTGGGGCCTAGCCTTGGCACAGCAGAAACACCAGCATAAAGACATTAGGCTTCTCTGGTGCTCTACAACCATTACAATTGAGAATGAATTCTGTTCTCCACCTGCAGGAGATGAGAAGCTCTTCATATGTTGCCATGGGCGCTCTGGCTTTCATAAGCAGGCCTAAATTGGTAAGTAATCACCCTCAGCCCATCATTTTCCTTTTTGAATACCTCAATAAGCTCTAGAAAGAGCCATATAACTCCATAGTCCTCATAACTACTACATGAACCTCTCAAGAGCTTGAAATACCACATCTTCAGAGGTACATTGCCTTCCATCTAAGTCTCTTCCAAGTTCAAGGAGAATCTTAGCAATTGCTCTGCAACCATGTGTCAGCGGTTGTCAATACTCATCTACCACCACTGAATGGAGATCATTCACAACCAGCCGACTAGAGATCCAGCTCCAAAATTCCAGTTTCTGGTGCCAACCATCACAGGTCAGAGATTAGGTGGCTTGGAAACAGACTTTAATATGAAGATCTGAGTGGAGAAAGTTTAGTGGGGAGTTGTCTTGAGAAGAACCAGTGTGGGGAAAAAGGTAAGTAGGACTGGGCATAAGAAGAAACCGAACTGTGATACTTTTACAATTAAGGCCTGATCTTATGAGAAATCATGAAGCTGAAATTGTTCCAGAAATTTCCCTAACTGAGGCATGGGGCATAGGCACACCTGTGCTCATTTGGACCAGTCTGTAGATATGGGATTTCCTCAGGGAAGGAGGGAGCCTTGAGTAAAATGGGTCTCTTTGGCAGGGACAATTCTCAAAAGTCGAACATGAGTCTTCAGTGGCCAAAGCTCATGGCAACTGGAGAAATGAGTTTCTCAAAAATAACCTGCATATTTATCACAGCATCCATTATATTTTCTAAGAAATTAAAATCCTATAATTTAAAGTAAATTGTAATCTGATGAAGTATAAAATATCACACAGGAAATAACAGCTTTGCAGAAAGTTTAATGAACTGATAAGTAATTACAGAGAAAAGAAGGAAGAAAGAAGAATTTTTCAATGTGCTTCAAGCATTGTAGCAGCAAATGGGTGTCTTGATCCATATAATAAAACCTTTTATTTAACATGCATTATTCTAAGAGCTTTATAAATATCTCATTTAATCCACATGTAACCCTGTGAGTTATTTACCATTATTGTTCCTATTTTCAGATGATAAAACTATGACTTATAGCTTAAATTATTTGTCAAAGCTATACTACCTGGTAAGTGGCAGAACAGGAATTTGGTTCCTAGTAATCTGCATTATTAACAACTATGCTAAATTTATTTACTCAGTATGTGTAAGATCATGTTTTAAGTACTTTACCTATACTATTTATTCATTTATGCTTACATTGGCTCTATTTGTAATTGCATTTTATAGATGAAGAAACTGAGGCCAAGAATCGATTTTGTTCAGTAAGAAACCTCCTGTTTGACACTCCATTATCAAAGAATCATGTTTAGGATTAAGATTGTTGAGTCTATTGATTATTAGCTGTGTGTTTGTATTAGTCCATCTTCTGTTACTATAAAAAATACCTGAGAGCTAGGCATGGTGGCACATGCTTGTAATCCCAGCATTTGGGAGGCTGAGACAGGAGAACAGCCTCGGCTACTTAGTGAGGCCCTTTGCAACTCAGTGAGACCCTGCTTCAGAATGAAAAGAATAAAAAATAGGGCTGGTGGTGTAGCTCGGAGGTAGAATGCCCCTGGGTTCCATCTTTAGTACCAAAAGCAAACAAAGAAACAAAGAAACAAACCCTGAGACCAAGTAATCGATAAAGAATAGAATTTTAGCCAGGCATGGTGGTACATGTTTGTAATCCCAGTATTTGGGAGGCTTAAACAGGAGGATGGCAGGTTTACAGCCAGCTTTAGCTACTTAGTGAGACCCTCGTCAACTTAGTGAGACCCTGTTTTAAAAATAAAGAATAAAACTTAAGGCTGTCTCCTGGGTTCAATCATTAGTACTGTAAAGGAAAAGGAAGAAGAAGAAGAAGAAGAAGAAGAAGAAGAAGAAGAAGAAGAAGAAGGAGGAGGAGGAGGAGGAGGAGGAGGAGGAGGAGGAGGAGGAGGAGGAGGAGGAGGAGGAGGAGGAGGAGGAAGAAAAAGAAGAAGAAGAGGAGGAGGAGGGTTGTTTAATTGACTAAAAGCTCTGGAGGCTGGGAAATTCACAACATAGCACTGTCATCTGCTTGGCTAAGGACCTTTCTCCACCATAACAATGCAGAGGCAATGTTCTGGCAGAACAGAGCAAGTGTGTTAGCTCAGCTCTCTCTCTCTTCTTATAAAGCCACTCTACCCATCATGGAGGCCCCACCCTATGACCTCATCTAATCTTAATTACCTCCCAAAGGAAGCACAGTCTGAATGTATGTTATTTTCAATATGATCCACATAAAAATAAAATTTTAAATTTTTAAAAAATAAAATAAAAAATAAATTTAGGAATTACATTTCTAACACATGAACTTTGGGGGGGGGGGGCATTTCAAACCAAAGCAGTGATCTCAGACAAGTTACTTAATTTCTCCAGATCTGCTTCCTCATATATAAAATAGGAACCTACCCATTGGTTTATTGATATATAATACCCTCTTATCTCCACATTAAGAACTCAGTAGAGACTTCGGGGAAGATGGCGACCGAGAAAAGCGGGGCTTAAGAGCCCCGCTAACAACCAATCTCCATTACCACAAAATCAGTGCCTTTCATAGCCAGAAAACACCATCACCAGTGAAACAAAAAAATCACCAGGCTCCAGAGAGAAAGCAGACTGAGAACAGAGCTCAGAGCCACAGAGGAGATAACCGGCCTCACGCCTGAGGACGCGGCAGCAGCGCCATACTGCCTGCGGCAGAGGTTACTTCACCAGGCGGCTACAGCAAGCCGAGGTGAGCCGCTGCGGAACAGCCAGGCGGGATTTCTCGCTGCAGGTAAACTCTAAAGCTCCCAGTGGCTGAGCTCAGCACACGCCGCAGGGATTCAGAGTGGAAATCAAAACCAAGAAGAAATACACCAGCCTCACGGCCGAGGCCGTGGCAGCGGCGCCATATGCCACCGGTGGCAGCAGCAGAGAATTCACCGAATCCAGTACAGCTACATCTGCGTACTCAAGAACAGTGAGTCAAATTGCGGGCCACAGAGGAGAAATCCCAGTACTGTACTCCCTGGGACTTGACCCAGTGGGGGAGGGGCGGTGGCAGAGATATCACACCATAGGAGAACGTGCAACCTGGCACCCCCCAACAGTCTAAAGCAGCCTCTATCGACTCTCTGGGTCGGAGACTCTGTGATACAACCCAGTAAAGGAGTAGTGGGGTCTGAGATACTACTGACTCGAGATCCAGAACACCTTAAGTGAAGTCATAGTGACCCAAGGAAAGAACCCAGAGAAGGCACAAACTTCTGAAATCATGGGAAAGAAGAATAATACTGGAGCAATGATTGCCCACAACCCCACAACATCAGAACCCGATAAAACAGAAAATCAGAGATTTCTAGAAGATCAAAACAGGAAAATAACTGTAGAAATAATAGAGGTGCTTCAAAAAGAACTCAGAGAGAACCAAAAAGAGATAAAGGATGCAATTAATGAAGTAAAGGCCTCAATTCAAAGCACAAACAACCGATTAGACCACATGGAGAACAGAATCTCGCTCTTAGAAGATGATCATTCCAAAAATGAACGCATAGTTTCTAATCTAGGAAAAAATATCCGACAGCAGGAATCTGTTATTGAAGAAATATGGGCCCATTTTAAGAGAGCTAACCTAAGAATAATTGGAATAGAGGAGGGAAAAGAAAGTGAAACCAAAGGGATCAACAATGTCTTCAAGGAAGTAATAGCAGAAAATTTTCCAAACATAGAGCAAGAGGTTGATACACAGGTCCAGGAAACTTATAAAATTCCCTTTAGACAGGATCGGAGAAGAGGATCCCCATGCCACATAATTGTCAAAATGACCAATGTGGAAGCCAAGCAGAGAATCTTAAAGGCAACAAAAACAAAGGGCCAAGTGACATTCAGAGGCAAGCCAATTAGAATCACTCCAGACTTCCCAAACCAAGTCATGAGAGCCAGAAGGGCTTGGAGTAACATATTCCAAACTCTGAAAGAAAACAAATTCCAGCCAAAAATTTCCTACCCAGCAAAACTTTCTATCAAATTAGATGGAGAAATAAGAAGTTTCCATGACAAACAGAAACTGAAGGAATTTATGTCTTCAAAACCAGCACTAGAGAAAATACTCAAAGAGATTAACTACAAAGAAGAAATAGGTAACACACACCAGAACCAGAGAAACAAGAGTTTCCATCCAACAGTCAACTAAGATTGGTTATCTGTGGAAATTCATTATTTATGTTAGTCTTTTACCTATCTCTAAATGGTAGTTTGCCTTTATTGTTGTTAATTTTTAGGATTTCTAGTTGGAATATTAATATACCTTCAGATATAGCATTTGGAAATATTTTATCCCATTCTATTAGTAACTGTTAACTCTGTTTACATTGTCTTTGGATGTACAATTTTTTTTTTATTTTTTAGGGAGTTTGTATACTCTTCTGTTGCCTTTGCCATTGAAATCATATCCAAGAAATCACTGCCAATTTCAATGCTGTGAGGTTTTATGACCCAGATTTTCTCCTAAAAGTTTATAGTCTTAAGATTTATATTTAGGTCTTTTATCTATTTTGAGTTAATATTTGTATATGGGATTAGGTAAGGGTCCAACTTTATTATTTTTCATGTAATTATTATGTTTCAACAATATTTAGTTAAAAGATTATTATTTCCACCACCAAATGTTTGTGGAAACCTTGTCAAAAATAGCTTGACAATATAGGGAAGAATTTAGCTCTAGGCTTTTATTTAACTCCAATGGTTTATATATCTGCCTTTAGAATAGTACTACACTGTTTCAATTATTATAGCTTTATATGGTTTGAAATCAGAAAATATATATCTTCTAGCTTTGTTCTTTTTCAAGATCGTTTTGGGTATCTAGAGTCCATTTTCCATATTAGGATAGATTTTTTTTCTGAAAAATAAATATATAAATATATGATAGTTTCACCTAAAAAAAAGAAAAAAATATTCTCTGGTAAGAAAGAAAGTAAAAAGAAATATTGAAATGTTATCTTTAAGTCATCAAAAGCTTGGTATCAGACAAATGAAACTGTTCTGTGAGATTATCATTTTTAATTTTGGATAAATTGCTATAATACTAGATGTCAACCACTAAGCCAAGCATGGGAAGGAGGGATGGGGAAAGAATGGGGTGGGGATTGGGTGGGGGCTGACTGGGCGATGTGTGCATGTATGTCTACAAAAGATTGTATCCCACTATGATGTATGAATACAGTGCACCAATAAAAATAAATAAATAAATAAATAAATAAATAAATAAATAAAAGTAAAGATCAGTGAAAGCCCTTTTGAGGCTTTCAGTGGGTTATGTGGAATTTACTATAAACAGTACTGTATATTTTATTACTATTTAGAAATAATAGGCTACACATAATTCATCAATAAAATTTATAAGAAAATTGAAAAAAAAAAGAACTCAGTAACTATTGATTATCATCAATATCTACATCATCATCTATGTCAACATCTCTGTATCTGCGCTTGGTCCATCAAATGTTCAAATATGCATTTTGTTCATTTAACAGTTTTATTTCTTAGCACCCATAAACTACTTTTAATTCTGATTTATTCATTAGGATCCTATAAGGTCAAATACCTGTTCATAGTTCTTAATTCCCTGAGGTGAACTGATAAAATTTTTTACCAAACTAATAAAGAGCAAGACAAGATTTAGTCTTATATTGCATAAGGCAATTCTATAGGAAAGAGTTTTCCAGACTGCATTAAAATGCATACACTTTCAAAATGAAACAGTCCCACATTATTTTATGACCTTATCACCTCCTGAAGTCTCACCTTATAATATTATCACATTGGGGATCAAGTTTCAGCCTATGAATTTTTTTTGGGGGGGTAAAGCAAGCATTCAAATATTACCATTTAAAGAATGAGTCTATTCAGATAATAAATAACATGCACATATAAATTCAGCTTGTGGAAAACATGTCACAATCACTCAAGACCTCTGTCCTAGAAATCTTGTATTTACCATACTCTGTCCTGCTCTGTGCTCTGGAATGCTAATTTATATAGACTTCATAATCAATCCTAATGCCCTCCAGTTTCCTGTTGTGCTTAATAGAGGGGGGTATCATTCAGAGATCATAATGCTAGAAAACACAGAAATGAGAGTTTTGTTACCATCTATTTCCTGCTGGAACTTTGACTGATAAAGCACAAAACAAGTATTGGTTCTTTCACTCAAGAGTCTATATCTGGATCCTACCACTGGGCCCTACACAGCATCCCCTCTCCAAATCCCTTTATTCTTGCTCAGCCATAAACCCATCTGGATATCTGTCAGTCCTTGAAAGCCCTATCTTATTTAGCTCAATGTGATCTTTCTGAGATCTAAAAGGTGATTAGAAAAATTACTATCAGTCTATTTTGTCTCAATCTCCTGTTTAGTATGGCTTCACACATCAGACTGATATATTCAAGACAAACCTCTTTTTATCTTCAGTTACCTCTGAACTCTTCAATCTTCCAGCCTGAATTATGGCGGATGACTGGTCATTTCTGCTGGGATCAGTCCACTGACTTTGCATCCTTAACCAAGTCAACTCTGCCCATGCCAGTTACAGAGAAGGTTGGCATAATCTGTATCCCAAATTTCATGATCACAGCCTCTGACTCTTTTCACTACTTAACTATGCAACAAACAGAATAGACTGCAAAATATTTTGGGTCAAGGACGATGGAAGCCATGGTCTAGTTTTAACCCCACTACTACTAACTGTTTCACTTGGATATGTCATTTTCTGCCCCCAAGTAGCCATTTCTCTGTTTATAAGCAAACAATAGTTCAAGAAAAACCTCTTTCACTAAAGAGAAAAAAGAAAATAAAGAGGGAGTCTCATGAAAATAGAAAGTAGACCAGTATGAAGAGGGGATGAGAGGAGTGGAGGAAAAAAGGAGGTACTGGAATACATATGACATAACTGAGCTATGTACATGTAAAAATATGTAACAAAAATCCTAATATAATATATAATAATTATTTACCCCAAAAATCTCTAAACCTTTTTTAAAAAAGAAAAATTATTACAGCTTCAAAACCTCTTCACTTTTACCTTTGAGCATGGATCCTCTAATACCTAATCTTCCCTTTCTGCATTCCTGCCTTTGGTTCACTCCAGAAATTTTATGACCTTTCTTCTAAACTATGGCATTATCTTTGCCACATGTGTGTTCATATTGACTCTTTACATAAACACATGTGTTTATGAGAGTACATACACTTCTACATATTTACTCATGGGAAATTACTGTCTTCCCTTATTTACCATGTCTCTGAGCTGCAGTTTATAATAAAATAGGAATCATTAGGCTATATGGTATATCTAGCCAAACTTTCCTACTATTCTATCCATGATACACATACTGTCCAAAAAGCAGCACAATACTTCACGTCCTCAGTCTACAAGAGATGTTAGCTTTTCACTTTTTATCAGACATATACCAGGTGTCCCGAAATATATTGCGGGACCCCTTGTTAGAGCTAAGTATAACACCTAGCAAAGAACAGACCTGCTAAAGAAATCAAATTTCCTCTCCCCAAATGATATCCCATGTAATAATAATAAAAATTTTAAACCCATAAAAAATAAGCAGGTCTATTTAAAGTGGGCACATGGAGATAAGAATAATTGCTCAGGTTATGAGTTTAACAGGGCCCTAGTTTCCATACATAGCCTATGTCATTATAGCAGGTTTTCTTTCTCTGAGTGGAAAGGTGACCTGATACCCTAAGGATCCAAATACTTTGGCTACTTTATGGACTGATGGACATGGAGGTCCACCTTTATTTTGTTTGATGTTAATAAGAATGTGCAGGGGATTGAGGTCCAAGTATATGGATCATGTCAGAGACAAGGTTATTAACTGGTTTCCCTTGACCTTTCTACCATAGTGCATCCTGGTTTTCCCATCCATATCACCACATTTAAAAATACAATTAGCATGGTTTGGGAAGGACTTTTGCATGTGTTAAAATCCAGGCCAAATATTTTAATTCTAAAGAACAAAAAATACTATTTTTATTATACTACTTGTGTATAAATATACCAAAGATATTCTAATGAGTGGAGATGTACATTACTTCCTGCCTCTGATTCTAAGAAAGTAGGACACACATCACTGTTCAGCATAGTGGGGTCATTCAGCCATGATGAAGTTTCCTGCACCTGAGCAAATTCTGATAGCCAATTCTACAGACTCTGGGTAAGCCAATCTGCTACCTTCTGGGAAGTAGATTCCCTTTCCTTTTCTCTATTTACATCTCAAGACAGATGCTATGCACTCTCTTCTCTGTGTCTCACCTCATCCATTAATTTATTTTTTAAGTTTCCTTAAGTTGATTCTTGTAAGTCATAAATATATATAATTTCAAAAATAATGGTAAAATGTATATAACAAAGGACAACAGCTCTGTGAATCCCCATCCTTTCCTCAACACCATTTTCTTTCTCAGAAACAACCACTTTCAACATTATTAGCTGTTTTTCTGTTTTGCTAAATATTGTGCTTATATTATTTTTTCCTAATTTCAATTTCAACCATTATACGCTGACTTTTCATTATAGCAGAGGAGACTTTACCTCTTTTACACTGCTGGCCCTCATTCTTCCACAAATCCTTTCTACATCACACTGAAAAAATGCACATTTCAGGTTTATATTTCCATTTAACATTAAATTATTGTGCCTACAAAATATTGCTCACTAATGCAACAAATCATAAGATTACATTTCATAATTACATTTCCTACATCATGGAACCTTCTAGGCACTTACAACCAGTTATTCCTACATTATCTCAGAACTTCTCTGTACACTATTTTGTATCTTCCAATAAATGATATAAATTCTCTAATTGCATTTTTTTCTTGCTCCAGACTGGACCTTCATTCTCTATTTTTTGCTAGAGCTGATGTCCTAGAGTTTTTCTCCTGTTATCCTGGAAATTACCCTGACCATTTTTCTACACTGCATTTTCTACTTCTTGGATCCCACATCTTCTTTCAGAAGCTTCCAAGAAGCATAGGTATTAGATTCCCTGAAAAGTTGCATATCTGAAAATTTCCATTTTTATTGTATGCTCATCCATGATTTTAATTCTCTCTAGGCACGCAGTCTATGTTGGCAATCACTCTCTCTCCACGTCTTAAAGACCTGGCTCTGTTCTCTTTCAGATTAGTTTCACTGTCACTATTAAACAATGTCATATTAGTTTTTTTATCCCTTGTCATCTATGCTTTGCTCTCTGGACCATATTGATATTTCCTCTTTATTTTTTTCATGAGAATGTGCCCTGTTTCTGGTCATGGTTTAGGGACTAATTGGATTTTTACAGTATGGAGATTGATGTTTCTTCCATTATGGACATTTATTCTTCTGTTATTTCTATGAGAAAATCTTCTCTCTCATTTCTCTTTCTGGAAATCCTATTACTTTGAGTCATTTTCCAATTTCTGTACCCATTTTATAATTTGCTTAAGTATTCTCTCGAAGACTTCTGGGAAGATGGCAACCAAGAAAAGCGGGGCTTAAGAGCCCCGCTAACAACCAATCTCCATTACCACAAAATCAGCGCCTTTCATAGCCAGAAAACACCATCACCAGAGAAACAAAAAAATCACCAAGCTCCAGAGAGGAGGGGAACTCAGAACGGAGCTCAGAGCCACAAAGGAGATACGCCGGCCTCACGCCCGGGGACTCGGCAGCAGCACTATACTGCCGGCGGCAGTGGCGAGTTCACTGGATGGCTACGGCTACAGACCAACGCACTCAACAGCCCACCAGGCTCCAGAGAGGAGCGGTGGACAGCGAGCCGAGGGACTCAGAGCGGAGCTCAAAACCAGAGAAGAAATATGCCAGCCTCACGGCCGAGGGCATGGCAGCAGCGCCATATTGCCACGGGCGGCAGCAGCAACAAATTCACCCTAAAGCTCCATCTGCGTATTCAACAACAGTGAGTCAAATTGTGGCCCCAGAGGAGAAATCCCAGTACTGATTCCCAGGGACTTGACCCAGTGGGGGAGTGGCGGTGGCAGAGATATCACACCATAGAAGAACGCCCAACCCGGCACCCCCCATAGTCTAAAGCAGCCTCTATCGACTCCCTGGGTTGGAGACTCTGTGATACAACCCAGTAAAGGAGTAGTGGGGTCTGAGATAATACAGACTCGAGATCCAGAGCACCGTAAGTGAAGTCATAGTGACCCAAGGGAAGAACCCAGAGAAGGCACAAACTTCCGAAATCATGGGAAAGAGGAATAACACTGGAGCAATGAATGCCCACAACCCCACAACATCAGAACCCGATAAAACAGAAAATCAGAGATTTCTAGAAGATCAAATCAGGAAAATAACTGTAAAAATAATAGAGGTGTTTCAAAAAGAATTCAGAGAGAGCCAAAATGAGATAAAGGATGCAATTAATGAAGTAAAGGCCTCAATTCAAAGCACAAACAACCGATTAGACCAGATGGAGAATAGAATCTCGCTCTTAGAAGATGAGCAATCCAAAAATGAACGCATGGTTTCTAATCTAGAAAAAAATATCCAACAGCAGGAATCTGACATTGAAGAAATATGGGCCCATTTTAAGAGAGCTAACCTAAGAATAATTGGAATAGAGGAAGGAAAAAAAGGTGAAACCAAAGGGATCAACAACCTCTTCAAGGAAGTAATAGCAGAAAATTTTTCAAACATAGAGCAAGAGGTCGATACACAGATCCAGGAAACTTATAGAACTCCCTTTAGACAGGATCGGAGAAGAGGATCCCCACGCCACATAATTGTCAAAATGACCAATGTGGAAGCCAAGCAGAGATCTTAAAGGCAACAAAAAAAAAGGGGCCAAGTGACATTCAGAGGCAAACTAATTAACTCTGTTTACATTGTCTTTGGATATACAATTTTTTTTTTTATTTTCTAGGGAGTTTGTATACTCTTCTGTTGCCTGTGGCATTGAAATCATATCCAAGAATCACTGCCAATTTCAATGTTGTGAGGTTTTATGACCCAGATTTTCTTCTAAAAGTTTATAGTCTTAAGATTTATATTTAGGTCTTTTATCTATTTTGAGTTAATACTTGTATATGGGATTAGGTAAGGGTCCAATTTTATTCTTTTTCATGTAATTATTATTTTTCAACAATATTTAGTTAAAAGCTTATTATTTCCTCCACCAAATGTTCGTGGAAACCTTGTCAAAAAAACTTGACAATATATGGAAGAATTTAGCTCTAGGCTTTTACTTAACTCCAATGGTTTATATATCTGCCTTTAGAACAGTACTACACTGTTTCAATTATTGTAGCTTTATATGGTTTGAAATCAGGAAATATATATCTTCTACCTTTGTTCTTTTTTGAGATCGTTTTGGGTATCTAGAGTCCATATTCCATATTAGGATAGATTTTTTCTGAAAAATAAATATATAAATATATGATAGTTTCACCTAAAAAAAAAGAAAAAATATTCTCTGGTAAGAAAGAAAGCAAAAAGAAATATTGAAATGTCATCTTTAAGTCATCAGAAGCTTGGTATCAGACAAAGGAAACTGTTCTGTGAGATTATCATTTTAAATTTTGGATAAATTGCTATAATACTAGATGTCAACCACTAAGCCAAGCATGGGAAGGAGGGATGGGGAGGGATTGGGGTGGGGATCGGGTGGGGGCTGACTGGGCGATGTGTGCATGTCTGTCTACAAAAGTTTTTTTTTGTATCCCACTATGATGTATGAATACAGTGCACCAATACAAACTAAAAAAAATGTATTATCTCATAAGAATGTTTCTTAATCTTTCCCTCTGCTTTCTAGGAGTAAGCCTTGACTTCATCTTCTATGTTTATTACTTCAATTAGATAGAAATATAACATTTTAAGATTGCCTTTCATTAGTTTAATTTCTAACTTTTCTTTTCTCTGGTTACATTATGAAGTATCTTTTTTCATTTTTAAATGTTGCCTCTTCTAGTCTCTGAATTTTTTGTTTTCTCCACATTTTTTCTACAATTTTCACATACAGTATTTTTAGAGTCTTGGCATTTTATGTTGTCCATTGCTCTTTGACCATCTATTCATATTGAAAATTAAAGAGTAAAAACTCGACGCCAGATGGGGCCCGGGTCGCGGGACTCTGGGCCCCTGCCGCACTGCGCATAGCACGCCAGACCCCTGGAGAAACCAGACCCAGTAAGACGCTGGGTTCTGGGCAGGGGTCGCGGGCTGGGCACGCCAGATGGGGCCCGGGTCGCGGGACTCTGGGCCCCAGGCAGAACTGCGAGTAGCACGCCAGATCCCTGGAGAAACCAGGCCCAGTAAGACGCTGGGTTCTGGGCAGGGGTCGCGCGCGGCGCACAAAAGCTGGGGCCTGGGTCGCGGGACCCTGGGCCCCGGGCCGAACTGTGCGTAGCACGCCAGACCCCTGGAGAAACCAGGCCCAGTAAGACGCTGGGTTCTGGGCGGGGGTCGCGGGCCGGGCACGCCTAATGGGGCCCGGGTCGCGGGACTCTGGGCCCCAGCCGAACTGCGCTTAGCACGCCAGACCCCAGGAGAAACCAGGCCCAGTAAGACGCTGGGTTCTGGGCGGAGGTCGTGGGCGGGGCACGCCTAATGGGGCCCGGGTCACGGGACTCTGGGCCCCGGCCGAACTGCGCGTAGCACGCCAGACCCCTGGAGAAACCAGACCCAGTAAGACGCTGGGTTGTGGGCGGGGGTCGCGGGCTGGGCACGCCAGATGGGGCCCGGGTCGCGGGACTCTGGGCCCCAGGCCGAACTGCGAGTAGCACGCCAGACCCCTGGAGAAACAAGGCCCAGTAAGACGCTGGGTTCTGGGCGGGGTCGAGCACAGGGCACGCCAGCTGGGGCCCGGATCGCGGGACTCTGGGTCCCAGCCGAACTGCGAGTAGCACGCCAGACCCCTGGAGAAACCGGGCCCAGAACAGAAAAAGATAAAGAAAAATATCGGAGAGGTGGTAAGAAAGCCGTTATGGATGCCAGGACACTGGAGATGCAGACGAAACTTATCTAAATGCACTGGAACTTATGGAAAAATTCGCCGTGAAAGAGGACTGCTATTTCTCTATATTGTTAAGAATCTCAGACATCACATATAAGGAGAGAGTTTAGCGGAGACCAAGGAGAAATGCGGTGTTGAAAGAGTTCTTCGCGATGGTGGTAGAGACTTGTATTCAGGAGAAGCAGAAACCGGATCTTACCAACTTTATTTTTTTGGAGAAATTACACCAAATGTCGAATGCTACCATCACGCATGCTTAGGAACACTGGACAACATTCAGAGTGGAAAAAGAGCCTGGGAAGGATTTGAAACGGTGGAGGCAGTGGCAATGCCAGTGGCCAATATTCGGGGGAGGCAGAGATCTGATACATTACAACTGGATCCTTTGAAATACTAACCACAGAGACAGTGATCGGAACCTGCTGAGGGGTTAGGCGGGCGCCGGGGCCAGTGGCCGACATCGGAGCTTGCTGTGAGGCAAGGCCACTACTGAGGCCTCCGTGGCCGGGATTGGAACCTGCAGAGGGGTTAGACTGATGCTGGGGCCAGCGAGGTCGGCATTGGAGCCTGCCATGATGCAAGGCTTGTGCTAGGGCCTCCGAGGTCGGGTCCGGAACTTGCTGAGGGGTTAGGCCGGTGCTGGGGTCAGTGAGGCCGGCATCGGAGCCTGCCGTGAAGCAAAGCCGGTACTGGGGCCTCCGAGGCCAGGATAAGAGCCTGCCGAGGGGTTAGGCCGGTGCTGGGGCCTCCGAGGCCAGGATAAGAGCCTGCTGAGGGGTTAGGCCGGTGCTGGGGCTGGTGAGGACGGCATCGGAGCCTGCCTTGAGGCATGACCAGTGCTGGGGCCTCCGAGGCCAGGATCGGAGCATGCCGAGGGGTTAGGCCGCTGCTGGGGCCAGCGAGGCCGGCATCGGAGCCTGCCTTGAGGCAAGGCCGGTACTGGGGCCTCCGAGGCCAGGACAAGAGCCTGCTGAGGGGTTAGGCCGGTGCTGGGGCCAGCAAGGCCGGCATCGGAGCCTGCCTTGAGGCATGACCAGTGCTGGGGCCTCCGAGGCCGGGATCGGAGCCTGCCGAGGGGTTAGGCCGCTGCTGGGGCCAGCGAGGCCGGCATCGGAGCCTGCCTTGAGGCAAGGCCGGTACTGGGGCCTCTGAGGCCGGGATCGGAGCCTGCCGAGGGGTTAGGCCGCTGCTGGGGCCAGTGAGGCCGGCATCGGAGCCTGCCGTGAGGCAAGGCCGGTGCTGGGGCCTCCGAGGCCAGGATAAGAGCCTGCTGAGGGGTTAGGCCGGTGCTGGGGCCAGCGAGGCCGGCATCGGAGCCTGCCTTGAGGCAAGGCCGGTACTGGGGCCTCCGAGGCCAGGACAAGAGCCTGCTGAGGGGTTAGGCCGGTGCTGGGGCCAGCAAGGCCGGCATCGGAGCCTGCCTTGAGGCATGACCAGTGCTGGGGCCTCCGAGGCCGGGATCGGAGCCTGCAGATGGGTTAGGCCGCTGCTGGGGCCAGCGAGGCCGGCATCGGAGCCTGCCTTGAGGCAAGGCCGGTACTGGGGCCTCCGAGGCCAGGATAAGAGCCTGCTGAGGGGTTAGGCCGGTGCTGGGGCCAGCGAGGCCGGCATCGGAGCCTGCCTTGAGGCAAGGCCGGTACTGGGGCCTCCGAGGCCAGGACAAGAGCCTGCTGAGGGGTTAGGCCGGTGCTGGGGCCAGCAAGTCCGGCATCGGAGCCTGCCTTGAGGCATGACCAGTGCTGGGGCCTCCGAGGCCGGGATCGGAGCCTGCCGAGGGGTTAGGCCGCTGCTGGGGCCAGCGAGGCCGGCATCGGAGCCTGCCTTGAGGCAAGGCCGGTACTGGGGCCTCCGAGGCTGGGATCGGAGCCTGCCGAGGGGTTAGGCCGCTGCTGGGGCCAGTGAGGCCGGCATCGGAGCCTGCCGTGAGGCAAGGCCGGTGCTGAGGCCTCCGAGGCCAGGATAAGAGCCTGCTGAGGGGTTAGGCCGGTGCTGGGGCCAGCGAGGCCGGCATCGGAGCCTGCCTTGAGGCATGACCAGTGCTGGGGCCTCCGAGGCCAGGATCGGAGCATGCCGAGGGGTTAGGCCGCTGCTGGGGCCAGCGAGGCCGGCATCGGAGCCTGCCTTGAGGCAAGGCCGGTACTGGGGCCTCCGAGGCCAGGACAAGAGCCTGCCGAGGGGTTAGGCCGGTGCTGGGGCCAGCGAGGCCGGCATCGGAGCCTGCCTTGAGGCAAGGCCGGTACTGGGGCCTCTGAGGCCGGGATCGGAGCCTGCCGAGGGGTTAGGCCGCTGCTGGGGCCAGTGAGGCCGGCATCGGAGCCTGCCGTGAGGCAAGGCCGGTACTGGGGCCTCCGAGGCCAGGATAAGAGCCTGCTGAGGGGTTAGGCCGGTGCTGGGGCCAGCGAGGCCGGCATCGGAGCCTGCTGTGAGGCAAGGCCGGTACTGGGGCCTCCGAGGCCAGGATAAGAGCTTGCCGAGGGGTTAGGCCGGTGCTGGGGCCAACGAGGCCGGCAGCGGAGCCTGCCGTGAGGCATGCCCAGTGCTGGGGCCTCCGAGGCCGGGATCGGAGCATGCCGAGGGGGTAGGCCGGTGCTGGGGCCAGCGAGGCCGGCATCGGAGCCTGCCTTGAGGCAAGGCCGGTACTGGGGCCTCCGAGGCCAGGATAAGAGCCTGCCAAGGGGCTAGGCCGGTGCTGGGGCCAGCGAGGCCGGCATCGGAGCCTGCCTTGAGGCATGACCAGGGCTGGGGCCTTCGAGGCCGGGATCGGAGCCTGCCGAGGGGTTAGGCCGGTGCTGGGGCCAGCGAGACCGGCATCGGAGCCCGCCGTGAGGCAAGGCCGGTACTGGGGCCTCCGAGGCCAGGATAAGAGCCTGCCGAGGGGTTAGGCCAGTGCTGGGGCCAGTGAGGCCGGCATCGGAGCCTGCCTTGAGGCAAGGCCGGTACTGGGGCCTCTAGGCCAGGATAAGAGCCTGCCGAGGGGTTAGGCCGGTGCTGGGGCCAGCGAGGCCGGCATCGGAGCCTGCCGTGAGGCAAGGCCGGTACTGGGGCCTCCGAGGCCAGGATAAGAGCTTGCTGAGGGGTTAGGCCGGTGCTGGGGCCAACGAGGCCGGCAGCGGAGCCTGCCGTGAGGCATGCCCAGTGCTGGGGCCTCCGAGGCCGGGATCGGAGCATGCCGAGGGGGTAGGCCGGTGCTGGGGCCAGCGAGGCCGGCATCGGAGCCTGCCGTGAGGCAAGGCCGGTACTGGGGCCTCCGAGGCCAGGATAAGAGCCTGCCAAGGGGTGAGGCCGGTGCTGGGGCCAGCGAGGCCGGCATCGGAGCCTGCCTTGAGGCATGACCAGTGCTGGGGCCTCCGAGGCCGGGATCGGAGCCTGCCGAGGGGTTAGGCCGCTGCTGGGGCCAGCGAGGCCGGAATCGGAGCCTGCCGTGAGGCAAGGCCGGTACTGGGGCCTCCGAGGCCAGGACAAGAGCCTGCCGAGGGGTTAGGCCGGTGCTGGGGCCAGCGAGGCCGGCATCGGAGCCTGCCGTGAGGCAAGGCCGGTACTGGGGCCTCTGAGGCCGGGATCGGAGCCTGCCGAGGGGTTAGGCCGCTGCTGGGGCCAGTGAGGCCGGCATCGGAGCCTGCCGTGAGGCAAGGCCGGTACTGGGGCCTCCGAGGCCAGGATAAGAGCCTGCTGAGGGGTTAGGCCGGTGCTGGGGCCAGCGAGGCCGGCATCGGAGCCTGCTGTGAGGCAAGGCCGGTACTGGGGCCTCCGAGGCCAGGATAAGAGCTTGCCGAGGGGTTAGGCCGGTGCTGGGGCCAACGAGGCCGGCAGCGGAGCCTGCCGTGAGGCATGCCCAGTGCTGGGGCCTCCGAGGCCGGGATCGGAGCATGCCGAGGGGATAGGCCGGTGCTGGGGCCAGCGAGGCCGGCATCGGAGCCTGCCTTGAGGCAAGGCCGGTACTGGGGCCTCCGAGGCCAGGATAAGAGCCTGCCAAGGGGCTAGGCCGGTGCTGGGGCCAGCGAGGCCGGCATCGGAGCCTGCCTTGAGGCATGACCAGGGCTGGGGCCTTCGAGGCCGGGATCGGAGCCTGCCGAGGGGTTAGGCCGGTGCTGGGGCCAGCGAGACCGGCATCGGAGCCCGCCGTGAGGCAAGGCCGGTACTGGGGCCTCCGAGGCCAGGATAAGAGCCTGCCGAGGGGTTAGGCCAGTGCTGGGGCCAGTGAGGCCGGCATCGGAGCCTGCCTTGAGGCAAGGCCGGTACTGGGGCCTCTAGGCCAGGATAAGAGCCTGCCGAGGGGTTAGGCCGGTGCTGGGGCCAGCGAGGCCGGCATCGGAGCCTGCCGTGAGGCAAGGCCGGTACTGGGGCCTCCGAGGCCAGGATAAGAGCTTGCTGAGGGGTTAGGCCGGTGCTGGGGCCAACGAGGCCGGCAGCGGAGCCTGCCGTGAGGCATGCCCAGTGCTGGGGCCTCCGAGGCCGGGATCGGAGCATTTCGAGGGGGTAGGCCGGTGCTGGGGCCAGCGAGGCCGGCATCGGAGCCTGCCGTGAGGCAAGGCCGGTACTGGGGCCTCCGAGGCCAGGATAAGAACCTGCCAAGGGGTTAGGCCGGTGCTGGGGCCAGCGAGGCCGGCATCGGAGCCTGCCTTGAGGCATGACCAGTGCTGGGGCCTCCGAGGCCGGGATCGGAGCCTGCCGAGGTGTTAGGCCGCTGCTGGGGCCAGTGAGGCCGGCATCGGAGCCTGCCGTGACGCAAGGCCGGTGCTAGGGCCTCCACAGCCAGGATTGGAGCCTGCGGAGGGGTTAGGCCAGTGCTGGGGCCAGTGAGGCCGGCATCGGAGCCTGCCTTGAGGCAAGGCCGGTACTGGGGCCTCTAGGCCAGGATAAGAGCCTGCCGAGGGGTTAGGCCGGTGCTGGGGCCAGCGAGGCCGGCATCGGAGCCTGCCGTGAGGCAAGGCCGGTACTGGGGCCTCCGAGGCCAGGATAAGAGCTTGCTGAGGTGTTAGGCCGGTGCTGGGGCCAACGAGGCCGGCAGCGGAGCCTGCCGTGAGGCATGCCCAGTGCTGGGGCCTCCGAGGCCGGGATCGGAGCATGCCGAGGGGGTAGGCCGGTGCTGGGGCCAGCGAGGCCGGCATCGGAGCCTGCCGTGAGGCAAGGCCGGTACTGGGGCCTCCGAGGCCAGGATAAGAGCCTGCCAAGGGGTTAGGCCGGTGCTGGGGCCAGCGAGGCCGGCATCGGAGCCTGCCTTGAGGCATGACCAGTGCTGGGGCCTCCGAGGCCGGGATCGGAGCCTGCCGAGGGGTTAGGCCGCTGCTGGGGCCAGCGAGGCCGGCATCGGAGCCTGCCGTGAGGCAAGGCCGGTACTGGGGCCTCCGAGGCCAGGACAAGAGCCTGCCGAGGGGTTAGGCCGGTGCTGGGGCCAGCGAGGCCGGCATCGGAGCCTGCCGTGAGGCAAGGCCGGTACTGGGGCCTCTGAGGCCGGGATCGGAGCCTGCCGAGGGGTTAGGCCGCTGCTGGGGCCAGTGAGGCCGGCATCGGAGCCTGCCGTGAGGCAAGGCCGGTACTGGGGCCTCCGAGGCCAGGATAAGAGCCTGCTGAGGGGTTAGGCCGGTGCTGGGGCCAGCGAGGCCGGCATCGGAGCCTGCTGTGAGGCAAGGCCGGTACTGGGGCCTCGAGGCCAGGATAAGAGCCTGCCGAGGGGTTAGGCCGGTGCTGGGGCCAGCAAGGCCGGCATCGGAGCCTACTGTGAGGCAAGGCCGGTACTGGGGCCTCCGAGGCCAGGATAAGAGCTTGCCAAGAGGTTAGGCCAGTGCTGGGGCCAACGAGGCCGGCAGCGGAGCCTGCCGTGAGGCATGACCAGTGCTGGGGCCTCCGAGGCCGGGATCGGAGCATGCCGAGGGGTTAGGCCGGTGCTGGGGCCAGCGAGGCCGGCATCGGAGCCTGCCGTGAGGCAAGGCCGGTACTGGGGCCTCTGAGGCCAGGATAAGAGCCTGTCAAGGGGTTAGGCCGGTGCTGGGGCCAGTGAGGCCGGCATCGGAGCCTGCCGTGAGGCATTACCAGTGTTGGGGCCTCCGAGGCCAGGATTGGAATCCTGCCAAGGGGTTAGACCGGTGCAGGGGCCAATGGCCAGCTTCGGAGCCTGGCGTGAGGCAAGTTCACTCCTGTGGCCTCCAAGGTCGGGACCAAAGCCAGCTTAGGGGTTTGACCGGTTCAGGGGCCAGCGAGACCAGAACTGGGTCCTCCCATGAGGCAAGGCCGCTGCGTGAGCCAGCGAGGTCTGGATCAGTCCACTGAGTAGCCAGGCCACTACTGGGACCATCAAGAGTGGGATTGGTACTTGCAACGCAGCATGCACAGAGAAATATTGCAGAAAATATAAATCAGATGCTTCTCTTAATCAGCAATAACTAGGAGGAAAAGGGCAACAGGAAGAGGTTGAGCTATAGAAAGGGCCCTATAGTGAAGCAACTAATGTGACGAATCAGAGGGTATGTAATACTGGAGGACGGAGCCTCTTTAAAATGCAGGAGGTACATAAACAAATGTATCAAAGTAAATCACCAAAGAAGTGTGGGATGGAGGGAGGGGGAGGGAATGGGATGGGGGCTGGAGGAGGGCTAATTGGATGATGTGTGCTTGTATATCCTCTCAAGTCTTGTACTCCAATGTGATTGATATATGACTACAATGCACCAATTTAAAAAATAAATTAATTTAAAAAAAAATAAAAAAAAAAGAGTAAAAACTCTAGTTGCTTGCCAGGGCAGGGAGCTATGAGGCTTAATTTTAATATGAGAAATATTTTGTTTGGGGGCTTGTCCCCCGTGATAATATCTGTATATATTTTTTCTTCTGAGCCTATTCCTTTAGAGAAAATTTCTCTAACTCCCTATCCAAAAGGGTATAAGCCAAGTGTCTAATATTTTAGAGATTTTTCATAGTTCTTTAGAAATGAATGTCTAATTTCATATCAGTGCTCTTCCTTATAGAGAGGTATTTTCAGCTTTCACTGATCTCCATCTGTTTCTCATCTTCCCAAAACTTGTTATCTATCATCCATTTCCATCACTTCCCCTGATGTCTGTCCTTAAGCTTCTATGGTTTTTATTTTTATAAAATAAGTTTGGGGAAAGAATGGGGAAATATGTGATTAAACTGCCATACTGACATAGAAGCCACCATTTTTATTATAAACATATTTTTAAGTACCTACTATGGATCTACTTCTGTGTTAAGTGGGTCTATACAATAGTGAACAGGACAGAAGTCAAAGTCAAGGAGAAGAAACAGATAGTACACTTTTAAGGAACATAAAATTACATTCTCATTTTTTACCTTTTCCACGGACTCTATATTTTCATATTAAACCTCTTACTTGGGATAATGAATGTCTAATGGGCCTCTCCAACAACATTCTCAAAACCAGTTTCTGATATTTCCCCTACACTCTGAAAACTAGTACTTCTATTATATCTCAGCAAATGGCAAGTTCATTCTTCTAGATGCTCAGGTCAAAAGCTTTGGCATCCTCCCTGATTCCTGTCTTCCTCTCACTTGCCACATCCATACTATTGTCAAGTACTGTTGTCTTTGTTCCTACATCATTTACTATAATTTCCCTTGTCCAAGAAACCCTTCCTAGAAAGAGTTTATCCTTAGAAAGAGCTTCTAAACAGTTTTATTCTCTTCTACCATTTTTTTGTAATATAATAGTCAAAGCAACATAAAAATATAAATTATGTAATTTCTCTTCTATGAGCAAAATCTTCCAATGCCTTCCTATGTTACCCAGAGCAAAAGCTAATGTCCTTATAAGTGCCCTCAAGAGGCTACAGCTTCTGTTCCCCACTGTGGAATCATTTCCAAAGATTCCCTTCCCCTTTCTTGTTCCATGCTAGTGATACAGACCTCCCTAAGATCCTCAAACACTCATAAATGAATTTTCTACTCAGGTAACTGGACCTTCCTGCTCAATTTTCCTGGAATGTTCTTTTTTATGGGCTCCAGATGGCAAATACTAAAATATTACCTGATCAGGGTGTCCTTCCCTTGATGTCCTATACAAATTGTATTTTTCTCCTATTTACACATCTAACCACCTTATATTTTAATTTTTGTCCACTAAACCTATTACTATCCATACTTACTACTATCTGCACAATGTTCATTTACTTTTTTAATTATCATATATTTTCTTTGAGGGTATAGGTTTTGTCTTTTTCCCCACCACATTTCCAAATACTAACATAATGATATTAGTAGGTGATTAGTACATATTAAATAAATGAATCCATAAACGGACAAATGAATGCTTGAACAGAGTCAAAGAATTAGATCTCCAGTAGTTGCTATAAGATCTTATTTTGAGAGACTTGAGCTAAACAGTGTTCTTAAAAATGACCTATGTCAAAGACCAAGTTGGCTCTAGAGCTTAGAAAAAAGCTGAGATTTCAGGTATGGAGTAAGCAGGTAAACAAAAAGCATCAAAAGAGGCCTTGAGTCACAGAGTCCACAAAGGTAATGCAAGCCACGGAGAAGAGAAACAGCTTCAGAAAGTTATAAGAAAGTAGAGTACTTGCACAAAGATAGCAACAACACTTAAACCACATCATCTCCTCTCCCTCTATATCTTCCACAAAGGATTCCATAAATGCAGGGATAAAGAGATTGCCACCATTTGAAATATTAAAAAGGTGACACACAGATTGCCTCTTGGTCCTCTAAAATTAAAAAATAAATAAAGTACAATAAGTTCCAAAGGAATTTCACAAAGATAACTCAGGGATAGAAAGAGAGAGAGAGAGCACACAAACCATACACCTTAGCTGGCTAACAAAAACAGCCATACATTCTGAAAAACCAGAAGGGAACCTGAGATCTGCAAGAGCCGCACCACCTTTGCTCTCTTTCCTGACCACTTTCTTCCTCAGATCCAATAAACCTTTTCATCTCTTTTCAAGCTGTCTAGAGGGACTCATAAAAAAGCGGCCCCAACAGATGCTCATGTCAGTTCAACACTGCCAAAGGAACGAGCACACGTCAGGGTCTGGGCTCCCTGGCATATCACTTGGAGGTTTCGTTTAGGTGTCCCTCCAAGACAAGCAAAATGAAGACGTTTGAAGTCACTGGAACCATATAAAGAAGGGGCTCCCTGGAGTCTCCCCATTCAGATAAGCAATTCTGTGCCAATGAGTTTGTTAAATGCTCAAGAGTATGGAAGTATCACAATAAAAAAAAAAAAGCCAACACAGAACATGGGAAAGAAAGCTCATAGAGTGCAGTAGTGGTTGTCTCCAGGAAAAGACTACACTGCGACATTTAGAAGGTGTGGTTGTCCCCCTTTTATTCTCAGGGACTCCTAGAAATGCCAGTAGCCAGTGATAAGATGATGGAAAATGTTAAAAAAAATTAAACCACTAGTTTGTTTTCCATTTTCTTTTTTTTTTTTTTTTTTTTTTTTTTTGTGTGTGTGTGTGTGTGGTACTGGGGATGGAACCCAGGGGCAGTCTACCTTCAAAATACACCCCCAGCCCTATTTTTTATTTCTTATTTTTTAAAACAGGGTCTCACTAAGTTGCAAAGGGCCTCACTAAGTAAGTAGTAGCTGAGGCTGGCCACAAACCCCAATCCTCCTATCTCAATCTCCCAAATGATAAAATACAAGCATGTACCACCACGCCCTGATTTACTGATGTCTTATCAAAATGTCAGAGATGATGGGGGAGAAGTAGGAGAAATTGAGAAAGAATTATCCTGTTAATGAAAGAGCTGTGAGAATTGTTGATGGGCAGTAGTTGTAATAGGGATTGCCCCATCATCCACTTATTCAAAAGTCTGGCTTCTAAAGATGAGAATGAGATAAAGATAAAATAGGTGTCTTTACCCACACAGCTTTCTCCACCTAGGGTCCTTTCCTCCCTCTTCCACATCCAAATTCTACCCACCTTCTAAGGCCTGGATCAGTAGCTTCAGCTGTAAAACTAGGTCCTATCTTCCTTTGAGGCTAAATGCAATTTTTAAAAGTAGTTATATTTTCAGTCCTACTTAACCTGTTTTTTAATTTCCCAATTTATGTCCATTTCATGTCACCCATACAGTATGGATCATTATTCTCTTCCTAAAACATGCAAACTCAATGTTTTCTTCACTAAACAACTAGATGAATGAGAAGAAATTAAGCTTTCTGGGATCATAGGGCCTGCTGACACATTGTGTGGGAAAACCCAGGTGCCACTTTGTAAAAGTGGAGACAGACTTTCCAGTGAAAAATTTTGTGTAACCAAAGCATTAAGACAGGCTGCCAGCAGTCATGCAATTATGGCATCTTTTTACCTAGCCATGAAAACAGTGTTTCCAAATATGAACTTCAACAAAGGTCTCTACACAATGCAAGGTCATTTTGACCATCAATGGTAGGGTAGTGGTCCAGGAACCTGAGACCAATCGAATCTTTTTCACACATTTGTGGATCTGCTGCTCCAGCAGCACACAGTTAGGAAAACAACCCTGGATCGAGGACATGAATATGGGTGTATGAGATGCCTCTAACACAAACTGTAACCTTGCACAGATGCAATAACACATTTGACACACAATACCTTCAGGGACTTGCCTGTCAATGAAGATCTGGACTAAATGACTCTAAAGTCCCTTCCAATCCTAGAATTCAATGATTTTCCATCTGTTCCACATCAGAAAAGCATTTTAGCTCTGTCCAAAATGCAATCAGCCTCAAAACAACTGTTGTTAAAAATCCATGTCTTCAAAATTCTTTGGAATCTCTGAAGATTTAATATTGCCAAGAAACATATGACCATTTAGGTGGCCCGATCTCAAGTCTGGGCACCTCCTCGTAGATCCCTTGGGTTCTTCCTCTTGGTCTCTAGCTGCCCTCCTACAACCCTCTGCAACTCTGCCACGTCCTTCCCAACCCCTTGTTAACATATGGTCTCCTTAACTCACAGAATTGTCTGTCCCAGTTTTTGTAAAGCTACCAGTAAAAAGTTCTGAAATAGAAACCAGATGCACACACGCACCTTGGGATGTATGTATTATGAAGATGAAGCTGACACATCTCTTCCCAGTTGGCTTTGCCTCTTTTTCCCCACCTGGTCATGTGGTGTGCACCTGCAATACATTGACAAGGCTTTAGATTACAACAGGAATGGTTATATCGGGTTCCAGGATGGCCTTCGGTTTTAATCCCAAGTGAGCTGCCCATGCATCAAGGGTTTTTATTCCCACCTCATCTTTATGGTTCTCCTGGCTTCCTCTTGCACTTGAGCTAATATTTCATGTGGACAAACAAGCCCCTTATTCCCCTCTTCCACTTTCTAACCTTCCTTCTCTTTCTTTTCAATATTGGTTTCCCTCCCCAAACCCTCTTAATTGTTAGAAATACTGTGATGTGAGGTCAGCATGTGTATATGCTTGGAGACATTACTCTCACTGTAAAATTACACACTTCTTTCAACAAATTGTCTCATACTGCAAAAATGCCTTCGATCCTATAGTCTAGAGGAAATTCCAGCCAGAGAGTACATCTCTTCTGCTATGTAAAAAAATATTTTAAGCAAGGAAAGTACAAAAGAAAATAATGGGACTTTAAATAATCCCATGGAATTCAAAAGATGCAGAGGTAACTAATGCAATTGTACAGAAAAATGATTCTAAGTACAGTTACCTGTTTTTCTAAATAAAAACATAGGATTTGACTTAATGAATATTACGAGACTAGTAGATGATATTTGAAAATATGAACATTTTGAAGAATCAAAGATGTAAGAACACATATGTTAGAAGCCATAGGCTTTGGTAATTTAATATACAATTCCATTCTTAAACATGTATGGGGAAGGGGAGGGAGTAGGAGACCCAAAGGGAATATGCCAAGTGCTATGTGTATGTATATTACTATCCCTCTCTTCCTTATTATGAGAAATAATTGCAGTGTACCGATAAAAAGTACAAAAGAGTCATAGTCTAAAAAACCTAGTCAACAAAATTTACAACAAACAAATTTTACACATTGTGTAGTAGACATCATCTCCCTGCATTTGCTCATTTTTATTTTTATAACTAAGATGTCAAGTGATGACTTTACCTACACTAAAGAAAAACATTGATACTCTTTCTTCCTAAAGTAGCCACAAAATCTTTGCATTCATCCTATGTAGAAGAGGAGTTTCTTTGTCCCCATCTTGAATCCATTTTGAACTGTGACTTTTTTAGTGAGTGAGTGAGTGTGTGTGTGTGTGTGTGTGTGTGTGTGTGTTTTACTGGAGATGGAACCCAGAAGCTTTCTACCTCCAGGCTACAAACCCAGACCTATTTTATCTTTTATTTGGAAATAGAGTCTCGCTAAGCTTCTGAGAGCCTCACTAAGTAGCTGAGGCTGTCTTTGAACTTGCTCAAGTCTCCTGTCTCAGCCTCCCAAGTACTGGGATTACAAACATGTGCCACCAAGCCTGGCAGACTGTGACTTTCTTTAATGTGATGGAAATGGTTGTGATGTTGTCAACTTGACTGGACTGACAGATGCCTAGAAAATTCCTAATGTACACTTCTGGGTGTGTCTGTGAGGATGGGTGTTTTCAGGTAAGATTTCCATGTGGTTCAGGAAACTGAACAGGTAAGGCCCTCTCTGGATGTGTGTGGCTCTAATTCAATAGGCTGGGAGCCAGATGGAATGAAAAGTAACAGAGGCAAGCTCCCATGACCACATGCACACATGCGCTGGACACTTACTGTGAATATTTCTTTTTTTTTTTTTTTGCTGCTGCTCCTGTGACCCATGGACATCAAAGTCCAGATTCTTCAGCCTAGGGCTGGGCTTCTGCATCATTGGTCTCTTGTTCTGAGGCTCCAGATTCTTGGAGTGAGAAACTGCTGGTTTCTCTGGCTCTCCAGCCTGCATATGATCATTATGGGACTAATCAGCCCCTGATCGTGTAAGGCAATCTAATAAATTTACTTTTATAATTGCATATATAAGAATATATATGTGTGTGTGTGTGTGTGTGTGTGTGTGTGTGTGTGTGTGTGTGTGTGTATTCTTGGTTTTGCACCACTAGAGACCCAGAACTAACACAGTGATGCTATATAACTTTCTAAAACTGGGCCCTAAAGAAGTACAATCTCCATTTTTGTTCTAATACTTTTTCTTAGAATCTCTTAAAACCATGATGTAAGAAGCCCATAGAATGTGAATAAGCCACACAGAGGAAGACCAAGACACCACAGCTAACAGCCCCAGCCAACAGCTAATAGCTCTCAGCTGGTAGTTTCACCTGCCAAGCATGTGCATGAAACACCCATATCTACCAGCAATGTCAGACCATCAGATGATGCAGCCCCAGCTGACAGGATGCAGCAGAACTCCCTATGTGAGCTCAGTGAACCCACCAAAGTAGGAAGGAGAATAAATGGGTATTTATTTTATGTCACTCTGTTTCAGATTGTTTTTTCCACAGCAATTGATAATGTAAACACTTCCTTCTCTCAAACTTTATTTTCTCCTGTATATGCTATAACTTCTTTTTTCTTCTATAGTCAGTATCTTTTCTTTATATATAAAACTATGTTTATGTTATTTGGCTGAAACTTAGAGCATTACCTCCAAAATTACCTCTTAGAACTGTAAAAATGCCTTAAAATCTATATTTTGCCTTTAATCTCTACCCAACCAGGTGTCCCTATGAGAAAAGAACAGAATAAAAAAATTATTTTCTGTTGTTATTAAGTAGGGTACTGCACTTAAAAAGGTCAGTTCAAATTTTAAGCCATGGCAATTTTATTGAGAAGCTAATGAGATCAAAGCTCATTCATTCTAGTCTCTCCCGAGGTCCTCTGAGAGGTTCTTTGTCTACATGTTAGTCAAGATAGGATTTGCAAAAGCACAATATGCTTACACTAATTCACTGTGTGTGTGAGTGTGTGGTACTGAGAACTGAACCCATGGGCATTCTACCTTTAAACTACACCTCCCTCCCTGTGTTATTAATTTTTTTATTTTGAAACAGGCTCTCATTAAGATTCTGAGGGCCTCACTAAGTTGCTCAGGCTGGCTTTGAAACTGCAATCCTCCTGTCTCAGCCTCCCAATACTGGGACTGCAGGTGTGCACCACCATGTCCAGAAGTTAAGTGTGGTTCTTGGGGTGCTGTTTGTTTCCTCTCCAGTTACTTCTCCATCACGGTTCATCTCCTGCTGGTGACTTCTGAGTGGACACAAACATGGTGCAGTTCTAGTGAACGAGATGTCAACATGGGCATAGAGGTTATTTGGGTTCAAAGACATATAATTATGTGGTTTTATTTGACATCTAGTTATTTCTCGCCCTGGTATAGAAGCAACTAACATGGATTTTCCTCAGCCCATGATGCTCACTCTCCCAACATAGTAACACAGAGATTCAGAGCTAAAGGTCATGTCACAATACAGATGCATCCTGTTATCCAACATTTTATGAAATAGAACATGAAGGACAGACACAGTTTGAAATGTCCATCACTAAAAGTTGGTTCATAAAATAGTCTTCCAGACAATAAAAGTATAAAATTGTAAGCAGAGGATTAGTGATTGGGTCCTTAGAATCATAGTCGAAATAAAAGTTCTTCCCTTTTAAGCACACATTTTCACATGTATTAATACCATCGTTAACATATCATGCATTATTTTTTAAAATCATAATCACATGAAATTGCATCTAATAGAATTCTATGGTTTGTAGCAAAGGAAGATCCTATCTTTGCATGAAGTCACTGACATTTGTGTATCATTACCATTTACCACAAATAATAATCAATTGTGATCAGCCACTCTACAACTAATGCTGAAAACTTTCTCTTCTCCCTATGGAAAGTAGTATTATACAATTGGGTCTACAGGTAAAAGAAAACCAAAAGATTAAAAATGTGTGAGTGTGTGGTTAGGTGGGGGAGATCAGTGGTGTAGCAGACCATAAATAAATGAAAATAGTATAGCAGAACTGTGTCCATGTTCCAGGGGAAAAAAAGAGCACAGAAAACGAGAGGCAAAGGATGTATGTCAGGTTAATCTATCTCCTTTTAAAAGTCTTTTCTGAAAACTTCATCGCAAGGTGTTTGCTGACTTCTCATTGGCCAGAAGCAATCACATGGCCACTCCAGAGGCAAGAAGTATAAGTTCAGTAGTTTTTTTTAGTTCAGTTCCTTCTTCTCTCTCTCTCTCTCTCTCTCTCTCTCTCTCTCTCTCTCTCTCTCTCTTCCTCCTCCTCCTCCTCCTCCTCCTCCTCCTCTTCTTCTTCTTCTTCTTCTTCTTCTTCTTCTTCTTCTTCTTCTTCTTCTTCTTTTCTCTCTCTCTCCCTCTCTCTCTCTCTCTCTCTCTCTCTCTCTCTCTCTCTCTCTCTCTCTCTCTCTGTTATATTTCTATCTCTCCAGTCCAAATCTTGATTCTGATACTAAACAAAAACAGGAAAATTCAAAAATTATGTAATCAGTATGCAGGCTACATCTCAGAATAAAATTCTAATCTAGCCTCAGGCAAGATAAGCCTTTGCTTCAGCTAGTGGCCTCAGCCGCCAGTGAGAACAAGAAAATGTTTTATTTTTATTTTTAGTTCACTAAATGGATCTACACCTATTCACCTGATCAAGTATTGAAATACTTAGAAAAGGCAGCTCATCAGCCATAATGGGTCAAAATAGAACTTTCAAAGAAAATGCAGTAATCAAGGCTATTTATTTGCCTTGCTCCTTCTCCCTGCCTTCCCAATTATAATTATACCTACTTAGGTAATTGAAAAATTAACAGACAGCCCTACTAATATAGTAATTACCTTTCCTGGTTATTTCCTTAGTTCATATCATCTACAAATAATCACTTGATCAGATACTTTTAGCTTTGCTTTCCATTAGGAAAATAGCTGCCTCTTTAATCTGCTCAAGAATTTTAATTTGCCTACTAAATTGAAAATAAAGTTAGATAGCCCTTCCGCACCTGAGGTGAAAACATGGAGTTCCTCAGTAGCCCACAGACATATCCTTACTTAGTTCACAAACTCAAATATTTTAAATTATTCATTTAAAAATAAATAAGGTCACCATCAAATTTAAATAACTCTTTATCAAAAGTCTCAATTTCTGACTTTTCTCAATAATATAAGATATGGTAGTCATGGTTTGCACTTGTGCAAAACAATTTTCTGTGACCACTCACTGGGCATAGTCAAGAATTATATACAGTGAAAGTATGGAAACAGCTGAATGTTAAGGTTCACAATTAAGTTTAAGGTGATCTAGATTTATAAATTCTAACATCCACCCTTTTCACATTTTCAGCTGTAACAAAAAACATTTTGTTATAATTATTTCACAAATTTACATGAAATCAATTAACCAATAGCTTTCTTGTGAAAAAATGTAGTACTAAGACATAGTTCACACATTGAAATTTTATAAAATCTGAAAGTTTGGCCACATAAAACAAAAACCTGAGAGAAATATTGGGTATAAAGACACATACATTAGCCAGGCGTGGTGGCGCATGCTTGTAATCCCCGCTCTTGGGAGGCTGAGACAGGAGGATCACACAGGTTCAAAGCCAGCCTCAGCTACTCAGTGAGGCTCTCAGCAACTTAGTGAGACCCTGTTTCCGAATATAATATAAGTAAATAAATAAATAAATAAATAAATAAATAAATAAATAAATGGTCTGGGAGTATAGCCCAGAGGTAGAAAGCCTCTGGATTTCACCCCCAGTACCACCAAAACACACACACCAAAAAAAAAATAAACCACATACATTTAGTGGGACAGTCAGTAAATGGCAAGTGATAATTCCATAATAGCTAGAGATGTACAAAATATTTCTTTCATAATGAGAAAAGCAAATGTAACAAAAAAGAATGTCCAGAGAGAGATCACACTTTCTCACTCAACCTTGTACAGCATCTGTCTTTGTTGTTGACTGAATTCTGACTGATGCATTCTATTATCTTAGCAGATTGGGCCCACTTTAGCCTGCCAGGAGGGCAGGTGTTCCAGTTCTGAGCTAGAGGAGAGACCTGGGCAGACAGGGAAATAGTGGGGCTCAAAAGGAAACTGTCCAATTCGATATTGAGAACTAGTCTAAGACAACAGCTCATTTGCTTTCAAAATGCTACCCTTTCTTTCCAGAAATGAATGCAGGAGGGATTTAATATGTTTCTTTGATGTTTTTGTCATTTACTAAACTGAACAATAATTTATATATTTTTCCAATTGTCATAATGGTAGTTAACACTGATTAAACACATTCAATGTGCCAGGTACTCAGCTACAAAAGTGGCAGACACTATCTCATTTACTTCAGTCTTCATAAAAACCCCATCAGAGAAATTAAACAAAACAAAACTGAGGCAAAGGGCATGAAGTAACTTGCCCCAAAAGCTTTTAATGCCGGCAATATGATACTTGGAAAATGGTAGTTGGACTGAACTAAGTCTGACAAATGTATCTTGGGCTTATCTATTGTGTAATAATTAGAGCAATAAATACTATTTGAAAAGTACTTGTAAGATGCTTATAAAATGTTCTAATATTCATTAATCCATTCTAGCCATTATGAGGAAGAAATATAATGTTAAGTATGTGATTTTTTTCTGAGTCCTCTAGGAAAAAAAGGAAAAGTAATAAGCAATGGCTGAATGTATAGCTATTTGTGAAGCATTATGTAATGGAAGCAGAGAACAGAGAGAAGAGTAAGACATAGTCTGGATCCAACACAGATTGCCACTACTACAAGAACAAAACATCCTTATAATTCCTGGGAGAAACAAATCAACCCCTTAACAAAAACACAGAAAAAATTTCAATGGGAGTTCAGAGAACTGAGTGATCCTGTATGATTGGAAAAATTCAAGAAAGCCTTCATGGGAGTGAAGGGTAGGATTTTACCAACAAGAATGGGAGTGTGTGGATTTCTAGACTGAGAGAATAGCATAAGTAAGTAATGACACATGTTTATTAAAATTGCAGATAATTTTTGCAGACTAGCTGTGTGTAGGTGAAGCAGATCAGTAAAGGAGCAAAATGGAAAAAAGAAAAACGGGACAGACCTTCATAGTGGAGGCTTTTAGCACAACAGTGGGAAACTGGAAAGTTATTAATGATTATTGTGGTTGGGCACAAGCACATTCCAACTTATGTGGAGGATGATGCCCAAGTCAACAGTGATAGGTGAACCAGACCAGTAGAGAGAACCCTGGACTTGGGGCCACACATATTCCTCAGCTTGGTGAGAAAGCCTGGGATCTAATTTGAGGAAGGAAGAATAGAAAACCGTATTACTGTTATCATTTTAACATATTCACTCATTACCTTCACTAGCAGCTAAGTAACACTAACAGTTTTCCAGTCGATGCTCTTCAATTCCATAAAGCAATTAATTTTACTTGGAAGAATCTATATATTATATTGGGTTTTCCTGAAACCAAATAATGTTATCTTTTCTAACTAGAAAACCAAAATTTTGATAACTTTTTTTAGTTTATTTCCCAATTAATCTTCATAAAAAGAAGTACACATATAGACTGCCCTAGAAGATCTGAAGAGGCAAAGTGACCGATCAGGAAATCATTGCAATGGGGTTTTTAAATACTTTTATTGGTTAATTGTAATTATGCTTTATAATGAGGTATAGAGTGATAGGAACACACCCTATACCTTGGTGTATTTCTCTCCAGACCCCTTATCAACACTAAATTATCAATTTCTATTGATAACTTTATACATGTATGTAGAATTACCTAAACTGTTACCTTAATTATGTCTCTATTCCCCTTCTCCCTTCCCTATAACCTTTCCATCACTCCATTAAAGCTTCTACTCCTTTATCCACGGTCTCTCTTGTTACCCAATTTCTCTCTAGTTTCTACATATGAGAGAAAATATACAGCTACTCGCTTTCTGCAACTGGATAATCTTACTTAGGGTAATATTCTCAAGTACTACCCATTTTCCTGAAAAATGCATAATTTACTTTTCTTTATGACTGTTTAAAATTCTATTGTGTAGCCGGACGTGGTGGCGCACACTTGTAATCCCCGCGCTTGGGAGGTGGAGACAGGAGGATTGCGCAGGTTCAACGCCAGCCTCACAGGCTTAAGAGACCCTGTTTCCAAATGAAAAAAATATAAAATAGGTCTGGGAATGTAGCCCGAGTTAGAAGGGCTTCCAGGAACCCCAGTACCATAAAAAAATTACATTGTGTAATCTATTGATTTGTTGATGCAAATCTAGGCTGGTTTCATGAAGTGTGCTTCTATAAACATGGATATCCAATAGTGTTCATTTGAAAAAGACCAGCATCTGAGGTAAGAAAAAAATGTTTGATATCCATGTGCCTTGCTTTAGGCACATGAGGCCCTTACTCAGCATGACCTTGTTAGTTTCTGTAACTATCTTAACTTTATGAATGAGAAAATGTAAATTCAAAAAGAAAAGAGAAATCGTCCAAAGCTGCAGAGCTAGTAAATACTTGTTCCCTGATTTATTTCAAAGCCTTATTCTTTCTCATGATTGAACATATCACCTAATGAGGGAGATGGCAATGGAGGAGATATGTTGCAACAGTGGAATGGACTCATCTTGTGGTGAATGGAGAGGGGGGTGGAAAAAGGGGCGCTCACTTTGCTGGCCATGCTAATGAATCTGGACTATACACAGTTAGGGACACAAAGCCATTAAAGGATTTCAAGCAAAAATGTGATGTGAGATTATAGAAAACAAAATTAAATCAGTCTACTTCAGAATTGATGTAGAACTGACTAAAAGCAATAGTTATTGGAGACATTTATTTAGGTTTGAGTGTTGTTTTCTGAAATGGAAATTGCCAATAGCCTGACTCAAATTGGGGCATTGTTTGTTTTGTTTTGTTTTTAATTTGTGAAGTCTCCTTTACAAATTGACTACAAAGTCTATCTCTGCCTTTATAGGGCTCATAGAAGTGGTCACAGACCTTTACAGAGCGTTATCTATGAGATAGTCCTTATCTTGATGACTGTCCTAACACCTAAGTGCCCAACTCAGGACCAGGTGCCTAGCTTCTAAAAGCACATTTACTAACAGGTGCTTTTGTAGTTCTTGTCTGACCTGTGTCAAATTTATTCCTACTAAGGCAATCACTGTCTAGGAGAGCCTGGCAGCAAAAGAAGGTAAGTTGGGTTGTGCAGGTCAGCTGAGATGCAGAAAAGGCAACAAAACAAAACATGCAAATTAACAGGTGCAGTGTGTTCCTGACATATTCCAAAGAAGAGCGCAGTGCATCTCACAGGACACATGGGCAGGAGGCAGGGGTTGGGAGTGGAATCCAGGACACACATGCTAAGCTGGCAGGCAGACGGGGGTGGGGGGGAGGCAAAAGACTTTATTGAGATCCAGGGTGTTACCCAAGCACATTTCTCAAAGGAATTTTAATTGGTGAGTTTAGAGCAGCAGCTGAACCCACAGAATCATGCCGTGCCTGAGAGCTAACTGCAGCATACCTTGCATTTCATGCAGGGTATGGGGATCGGTGGGTGTGTCAAGTAGGTTGCATTTCTATTCCACAGGGATGTGGCCACCAGGAGGAGGCTGTATAAATGGATATCTACATTAACCACCTGGAGGAACCAAGAGGAGAGACAAAATAGGAAGCTGAACCAAGGGCAACTAAACCCTGCTTCTGGTATGAGAAAATTTAACTTCTATTCAAAACAGGTGCTGAGACGACATAAAATTATAACAATTAACTGCACAGAGTCTCTCAAATTCACACTATTGATATCTGGGACAAATGTGTGTGTGTGTGTGTGTGTGTGTGTGTGTGTGTCTTTGGGGTGCCCTATGCATTGAGTGTATATTTCCAGGAGTCTACCTGCCAGAGACCAGGAGCATCCTAATGACTGCAGTTGTGACAACCAAAAATGTGTCATTATCCCTGGTTAAAAGTCACTGGATAAATGATCATAGTAGTAATTGTTAAATACTTGATCAAACCCCAAACACAGAAATACTTACAAGTGAAAAACAGATCATAAGAAACAAACACAGCCACAGTGAGAAGTCAGTGTTATACTCCATGGAAAACGCTCAACTGGTTTCTATGAGAGCATAGAAGTCAGCTCAGGAGCGGAGTTTAGGGCCGGGGCGGCATAAGCACTCAGAGGAGTGAGTGTGATGTGTCGCAGAGCAAGCTCTATCTATTTTTGTGTCTGAGGCTCTATGAAGTTCTAATCTACTTAGATCTGATTGGATGGCCCTTTGATTGCTCTATTCATCTATTCATTTAAAAGCTCTTCCATGCCAGGGTTTTCTGACAAAACTCATAACCCAGCAATCATCCCAGCCATATCAAGCAGGATAATGTGGCTTTGCTTTAAGCTGAGATACTCCACAAAGCATAAGCAGGAGATTTAGATTCAGCTGAGGTTTCTGAAAGTTAAGAACGCAGCAGGAGTTACCATTTAAGCAACAAATGCCACAAGGCCCTGGTTTCTCTTTTCCTCCAGTTGCAAATATAATACTTTCATGTTTTCTTAGATCCTTTTCATTAAGTTAGACTCTTCATGTTAAGTGTCCCCTGGATTCAGCCCTGGCTTCTGTGTGGGGTGGCATTTGTTAGCTGACAGATGAAATACTTTAATGCACATCATCTGTAGCCACAATACCCCCCAGAATTAGCCCCCTGTTGAGTCTCCCAGTAGCATCACTCTATATACTGCTAAGGTTTGGCCTGTCCCCAGAAGGATGCATATTCTTCTGCCATAAACAATGAGAGAGAGAGATCATCCTATCACTCAGAGTAATACCAGACAAAAGCCACTCATAGAATGGGCCATTGAACTCATGCCCAGTGAAGAATTCTAACTGTTCTTTCCCTCCTATCAGCATGCCAGTCACTCTCACACACACCCAGTGGCCTGCAGCACCTCTGCTGACTCCTGCCCCAACCCAGGCCCAGGCTGATAGCAGAATGTATGAGGAAGCCAGTTGACTTCTTGACCCTACCCAATCATTTGGTGGCTGTCACAGGGATACCAAATGTGAAGCAGAAGGTTGTCAGAGATGAGCTGGGTTCTGAGAGAAGTTCTAAGGGCCATTGAAAGCCTAAAGAGCCTCTAGGGATCCATCCATCTTCCTGAAGAGCCTTGTGAACTGCAATTTAGAATCAGGTGCGCCATCTTGAGAAAGCATCCCACATTCCAAGCAAAATTAGTTTAATGTTCCCACATAAAAAGGTCCTGAGCCAGGTGGAGGATCATTATATGAGCACACACCGTGGAACTAAAAAGGTTTGCATGCTGCTGGAAGGAATTTATGGGGAAATTTATGACAGAGACACTTCTTATGTAAATTGTGTCTCCATATGATGAGCTCAGGGAAAGCAGCAAGATCAAGAAAGGTTACTGGGGCCAAATATCACCAGAGTTTCCCCTTTGAGAAATAAGATAGTCTTCATCCAGATAGTCTTATGTGTCCCATGGAAGGAAGGAGAGCAGAAAAAGATATATAAACCTTCTGTATGGACAATTCCTCTGCCTTTTGGGGAAAGTCTATCTGTCTTGAAGTTCTTCCTGCAAACTGGGCAAAGCTAGAAGATATGAGAGTTGAGTGAAGGCTGAGAAATGTCACCAATTGGCAAAAACCACAATTCTAAGTGGAGAGAGGGACTTTCGTAGCTCAGATTTTTATTCTTTATTGTAAGCTCTTGCAGGTTGGCAAACCTTTTTTTACTGCAAAGACTCCGAGTTACAGGACAGCACCGTGGAGTACAGAAGTTTGGGCTTAGACACTAAAGAGATCCAGAGACTATTTCTGGCCCTACCAGGTTATTCTAACAATGGAAAATGACACAAACTAACAATAACCAGATTATGTGACTCTTGTACTTCATGCCTCCCATGGACCCATTATATCCAGAGGGAAAGCCACTGCAGTGGCCCAAGACCCCATGACCTCCTGCCTCTCTCTCCTAATGTGCTACTGCAACTCTCCCCTCCTACACCCAACTCCAACCTGCTTATTGTTTCTGGAACACTGAGCACACTCCTGTCCTGGGCCTTTGAACTAGCCTTCCCGTCTGGAAGGTTCCTCCCCAGATCCTCCAGATCTTTGCTCACCTATCAGAGAAAACTTCTCCATTCTAAAATTACCAGGGCCCCTCCACCTACCTCAGTCCACCCTGCTCCAGGATTGCTATGCCCCAGGCCTGCTTCATTTTTCTCTATAGTACTTATTACTAACAAAAATAATGTAGTCTTTTGCCTATATACTGTCTACAACCTGCTCAAGAAAGGATACTTTGTAAGGGGCAGGGTTTTTAAACTATTTTATATACTTTGCCATAACTCTAGTACCTGAAACAATGCTTGTCATGAGGCAGTCAATGGCAATTTAGATGGATATCATTGGCCACCTACTACATGCAAAACACTTTACAGAAGCTTATTTCTTTGAGTCTTGAAATAATTCTGTCAAATAAATATGAACAATGATCCAACTAGACCCAAGCCTTGGCTTTAACACATTTAAACTTATGCAAGGGCCATGTGTGGTGGCGCACGCTTGTAATCCCTGCGCTTGGGAGGCAGAGACAGGAGGATGGCGCAGGTTCGAAGCCAGCCATGCGTGCTGGCTTAGGAGACCCTGTTTCCAAATAAAAATGTAAAAATAGGTCTGGGGGTGTAGCCCGGAGGTAGAAGGGCTTCCAGGACACCCAGTACCACAAAAAAAAAAAAACTTATGCAAGCCACCTTTAACACATTGATGTATATTTAAGCTTGGTTAATTATATTGTTTTCATAACATGCAGATTTTAAGTTATCCCAGAAAATGAACCTGCTCTAGCAATGGTTTGCTTTTCAGATTTCCTTTCAGTTATCTACCCCCTACATAACAGGATTCCCCAAAGCTTTGTTGGCTTATACACCACTGAGTTTTATTTCTCACTTGTGTTGGTCAAGAATTCTGACAAGTCACTGCTGAGTGACTCTTCAGTTTAGTGTAGCATTGATGGAATTTGCTCGGTGATATTCAGATTAAATCAGCTGGTCTGAAAGTCATCATTCTTCATTCACACACCTGAAACTTTGATAGAGAGAGCCAGGAGGGATTCTCAACCAAAGTACTTACAAAATTAGTAAGTCAGACCAGAAAGTAATACAAGAAAGGAACCTCAAAATATTTTGAGCAATAATAGTATTTCTGAAATGGCATTTGTCTTCCAGGGAATATGACATCTACGTGTCTAAGTTTAATATGCCCCTTGAAACAGTGCATCTCATAACTTGATGTCATAACTCACATACTTACTTACTCATTCCTTTAAAGTAACTGACACATGGAGGATTAAAACAATCTCTAGACATAAAAATAATGAAGTTAATTTTGTGGCCTAGGAATTAAACTCAACAAGAGAGTACCTTTAAATTTAGCAACTATATAAGTTAAATAAGGCTTTTGACCCCCTAAACAACATGATAATGACAGATCAAAGGGTTAAACAGTAAATATACATTTGGGTCATTTCATACATTTTCAAGGGGGCATATTTACACAATCTTAAATTTAAGCTGTAATGGTACTTTTTTGTTGTTTGTGGTACTAAGAATTGAACCCAGAGGCATACTACCTCTAAGCTACATCTCCAGTCCTTCTTTTTTATTATTTTTTTGTTTTTGGAAACATAGTCTCAATAGGTCATGAGAGTCTCACCACTTTGCCGAGACTGTCCTTGAACCTACAATCCTCCTGTCTCAACCTCCCAAGTACTGGGATTATAAGCATGTGCCACCCTGCTGGCCTATGGTGGTTTCTTAGGAAACAAAAGTGCCTGTGTCCAAGAGCACATCCACAACCTCTTCTTTTACCTCCTTCTGTGATGTTGGGGTAGAGGAGAGAATGTAATTTAAGAAAAAGCAGAGGCAAGACCCTCTGTGTCTATTTTATTTGAAAGGCAAAATCCTGACCCACGACTTTACGTAACAATGGCCTTAAGAATGGATAGTAGAATAAAACTGACAAAATTATATTATATCCTTGTAGAAATCTACCACAATGAATCCCACGCTGGCAGTTTACCTGGGCAGTCAGGGTGAATAAGAAAAAGGCATTAATGCTCTCTCGGGAAGGGATGGAGCCTGTCTTCCTTTCCCCCTCTCCTGATCTCCACAGCAACAATTTTCTACTTTTCTCTCCTCTTCCAGTTCTTCATAAAGAGGTTAAAATTTTGGGTTAAAAAAATCACATTTTGGTGAACTGTGATTCGTTTTTTTTAATTTTACATACTCTTGAAAGTTGAAATGGGAATTCTCTTTTCCTTCATTTGATTTAAAAGCACATGCCAATTTGAAATTAGTCTTATCTATTAATGATGAATATTATCAATATTTCATTTCATTACAATGAAAACCAAAATTAGCTGATTTCCCTGTGTCAGAACTCATCTAAGTGCTTTACATGTACCAACTCAGTGGGTTCTTGCAATAATTCTTTGAGGTAAGCAAAACTGTTATCTCCATTATTTATTGAGAAAGAGCTCAGAGAGATGAGAAATCCCCCTGAGGTCACCCAGCTCACAAGGATGAAGTGTAAGCAAATGCCCTAAAACTGTCAGTCTTGACATATATGCTCAAACTTATAAGCATGAAGATATCAACCTTTAAAACATGAATTTGTTTTCATCTAAAGTAATAAAGTGTGAAGTTGTAAAGAGCCTATATGCAGAGCACACCACACCATGGAATTCAAATTCTGTTAGTACTGTTGTTTCTAAGGACTCATTCTTGGTGCCTATGAGGATGCCCAGGATATCTGCCTGGAAATGGCTCCTAGGTATGTGTTTCCAACCTTAACCTCACCACTGAATTCCAGACTCCTTTATCCACCCAAAAAGCTCAGTATAAGGATCTCTGCCTTTTTCGTTCAATGATATATCTGTTACTGAGAGTAGTAATTGGTATAGAATATAGAATAGGCACTCAAAGATGTTTGTTGGATCAATTAACTGATATTTTTATACTCTTAATGTTGCATTATAGTCTCACATTAAAGTGTAGTTCACAGTGATGGTGGCATCCATGCGCACAGCACTTGGCGGGCTTTTCCCCAGCTCTCTCCCCACTCACTCCTTCCCATTGACACTGGTATTCTCACATATATGTATGATGTCAACTGAAGTGATTCCTTCACTGATTCTCCTTTCTCTGCCCCCTTCCCCTAGACCACTTCCCTCACTGCACTGGGGCTTCTCCTCCATACTCTAGAGTCCCTCTTCTATCTTAATTACTCCCTGGCTTCCACATATGAGAGAAAACATATGAACTTTCACTTTCTGTGACTGGCTAATCTCAATTAACATAATGTTCTTCAGGTCCATCTATTTTCTTATAAATGACATAATTTTGTTCTTCTTTATTACTGAATAGAATTCTATTGTGTGTATATCCCATAATTTTGTAATTCATTTATCTGCAATGACTGATATTTAAAAATCATCTGAAATATAATATTTGGGGGGACCGAGACAGAAGGAACACCAGTGCAAGGCTAGCCTCAGCAACTTAGCAAAACCCTGTTTCAAAATAAAAAAAGGAAGAGGGCGCAGTGGAGCATGCCTGTAGTTTCAGTACCAGGGTAAAGGGGGCTAAGACAGGAGTATTGCAGGTTCAAGACCAGCCTCAGCAACTGAGCAAGACTCTCAGAAACCTAACAAGACTCTGTTTCAAGACAAAAAGAAAAAGGGCTCGAGGTGAAGCTCAGCGTATAGAATGCCCCTGGATTCAATCTCCAGTAGCGCGCGCGCACACACACACATACACACAAACTTAAATAAAACATAATCAAAACACAAAATCTCACTAGTTTTGCCTAAAAACTTGTTATTTTCTTTCATGCTTGATCATTTGACACAGTTGCTAGGCCCAAGAAGTCAGAATAATTCTTAATGACTCTCTGTGTCACCCCCACAGTCAACCCATCAACAAGTAGTGTTTTCAGTGATTGCAAATTATGGCCTCTTCTCTTCCCTACTAGCCCCTAAGTCTAAGCCAACAGGGCCCTCACCTCCTCACAGGCCCCCTGTCTTCCTTCTTCCTCAGACCTCCCTCTCAAATCCATCTTATCTCAGCACTCTGGCTGATCCTTTTAAAATACAAATCAGGTCACATCCTCTCTGCCTAAATGGCCAGTCACGACACTGAACCAGACCCAAACTCCTGCCTTGCCTCATGAAGAGCCCAAATAATCTTCTTCCTCCTCTGTCTCCTCCCTCATACTGCTCACCACACTGGCAGCACTCTTCCCATTCTGTTCTCTGAACATGCAAGATCATTCTATTGCTATCTTGTCAGATAAGGGGAGGAAACTTAGTGTAAAAGATGACATCGTGTGTGTGTGTGTGTGTGTGTGTGTGTGTGTGTGTGTAATTGTAGACCATATGCTAATTCCAGTTAGCATTTAAAATATTTATATCAGATTCCAATAAGCCAAGCGTGGTTAACTAACATATGGAACATCCTAGTATCTTAAGTACTGGTTACATAGCATTGAAAATATTTATCCCAAAGCCAAGTTAATTAACAAAAAGATATTTGATTATTATTACTGGTAAAATGAGAGGATTTCAACATAGACAACTGGTTAGAAACCTCATAAAGGCCCCACTTCCCTTAGGTGAGCAAAGTATAATGAGCCAGTAGGTCCAGCAGAGCAGTGCTTAAGTGTCTAGCCTGTTTGGCTGGATCCCTTCACTGCATGAATACCCTGGCCTCACTAACTGTTAAGCTGCCTCATTCCACCATGAGTATTTTTGCATCTACCACAGAATGAGTCTTCCATGTAAGATATTAACTGGAGAACAAGGGTAGAACTTCAGAACTACTGGTGTACTTACCTGTTTTGTGCCTGTTTGCTAAATGGTAGGGCCACTTGTCAGAAGTTTAGCTTGCTTTTATTATAATAGTCTTTTTTTTTTGAGTTCCCCTAGAAACAGACCCTGAGACAAGGATTTGGGTCCTATCTGCTTATTTTGGAAAGGTGGGGATGCAAAAAACATGGGTAAGAATGAAGGCAATTAATAAAGGATGCATGAGCAAGCTAGCTATAATGGTGGGCAACTAGAGTTTAATTCCATACTAAAACTTGGACAACATGCAAAACAGACACCTGGACTAATTTTACCAACATGCAAAAGAACTGCAGTATTTATACCCTGGTTCCAAACAGTCACTATTTGAGGACTGGTACTGTGGTTGGCCTTGCACATGGGGAGAACAGACTTGCCGGATTTGGGGTAAAAAAAAGAAAAATCCCTCAGGTACAATGATACAGAGGGTGACATCAGGGGCTAGGAAGAGCACAAAGAAATAAGCCCTAAACCAGGTGAGGTGACGCATGCTTGTAATCCCAGCATTTGGAAGGCTGAGACTGGAAGATTGCAGTTCACAGACAGCCTCAATTACTTAGTGAGGCCCTCTGCAACTTAGTGAGACCCTGTTTCAAAATAAAGAATAAAAAACAGGGCAGGGGGTGTAGCTCGGAGGTCAAATGCCCCTGGGTTCCATCCCCAGACCCACAAAAATAAAAAAAAGAAAGAAAAAAGAAAAGAAAAGAAAAGAAGAAAGAGCCAGGTGTGGTGGGGCACACTTGTAATCCCCGTGCTTGGGAAGTAGAAACAGGAGGATCACGCAGGTTTGAAGCCAGCTGCGCTGGCTTAAGAGACCCTGTTTCCAAAAATAAAAAAAGTATAAAATAGGTCTGGGAGTGTAGCCTGGAGGTAGAAGTGCTTCCAGGAACCCCAGTACCACCCCCCCAAAAAAAAGAAAAAAAGAGAAAGAAAGAAAGGAAGGAAGGAAGGAAGGAAGGAAGAAGGAAGGAAGGAAAGAAAGAAAGAAAGAAAGAAAGAAAGAAAGAAAGAAAGAAAGAAAGAAAGAAAGAAAGAAATCCTCAGACCTGACGGCTTAGGAAAAGAAAATGATACTCAGCAGTCCTACTTGAACTCTCAGGGTGGCCCACTGACTTCAGTCCACCGTGGGTTATCAACATACACTAAAAGAACTTGCTGACACTTGCTGATGTGAAGTGTGGGCCAGTTTTTACACCTTCCCGAAGGGCTTTGCAATGCTGCTCCCTCTGCCTGGAATGTTTTGGGGCATGCTTCAAGAAATACTTAAAACTTGATAGCAGACAAGCATGAATCTTTTCTTACCCTTCCCTTTTCCTTGAGTACTTTCTTTTCTCTGGCAAACCATTCTCTGGAAGTTTCTCCAATGCAAAAAGCATACTCAAGGCAAGTCCCAAGCCTTATCATCCAAAGTGCTACTGCAGAGGAGACTTTTCAAGAGGCTTCCTAAGAGAGGCAGAACTTTGCCCTTCACCTTATCAGGAAGGTGGTACAGGGCAGGGAAGTACTCTTTAACCTGTGTCAGATACCCCACCTCACTAAGGTAGAGTTAAAAGAAAGGGACAGGTGTATCAAAATGAGCTTCTGCTATAAAGCACCATGTCAGTTGTTTATTGTGATAGTAATGCTATGTAACAAATGACTACATAGAATCTGTGACAGATAGCAGCCAGTGTATTACTTATGTGTCTGAGGTCAGCTGGAGGCCATTGGTTAGATGGCCATTGGCTGGGGAACTGGAACTGTCTACTCCATCAGTTTCTCATCTTTCATGAGGCTTGTCCAGGCAGTGCTCGTGGCCATGGCTGAGGCGCAAGAGTGAGCAAGTCTGCTCTCCTAAGTGCCTTTTAAATGTTTGTTGTATATTTGCTAACATCCCATTGGCTTCGAGTGGCAGTTTGCTGGAGCAGGCTCCTCCAACTTGCAAGAGATGGTTGTTAATATTCAAAAACTTTGTGAGTTGGCTATTAAATTGCTGGTAGATTGAAAAAGAAAAATTTTTTCCTCTTCAGAAAGCTGGTACACCACTGGCCCAAAGAAAGCCGCATGCCTGAGGTCAGAGAGAAGTGACAAAGAACCCACCCAGGGGGGAAGGGCTTCTGAAGGTACATAGAAAAAGGGAGTGGATCAAGGAGTGGTGAGGAACTGGGGCCCATTTTTGGAATCATCTCAGGTATTCAATGATGCCAGAAGAACTGAGTTTTTTTTTTCCAGGCTCCCAGTCAAGTTTCTTTTTATTTTTACTTTTTTTTATTATTAGTCAGGTCACTTGAAGTCTCATGCTGATTCTTCATCTTGGCAAACCTTCTTAGTCTCATAAAGATTCATGTGGTCTTGGATGTTAAAAGAGAACTTTAATTCTTTCCAAGGACTATGGCTAATAAAAAGCAGGGACCTGTTTCTTGGTGCCTGTGAGCTCCAAAAGCTCTAGGGCTGAGATTGCAACCACTGCAGAGATGGAAACATATCTGGGAAAAATGAGACATGGAATCCATCCCAAACCAAAGAACTACAAAGTTCAAGCCATCGACTGCACCCTTCTGACAACCAGGCTCTCAGGCAGACCACAGGGGTAAATGCAGGAAATAAGGGAAATGCAGGTGAACCTCCCTAGTGCCCTGTGCCTGCCTCCCTTGCCTTATCTTGCAGGTAAGCATCTGCAAATTACTTACTGATCTGCTTCTCTAACAACTTATTATAGTCCACTATGCATTGAACAGGTAGCTGTACCCTACCTCTGTGCTGCCCCTTGGTCAGCAGGGTGTGGAAATGCAGTATGTTAAGGACAAACGACTGTTTCATTCTTCTGAAAAGGGATTTATAACAATGTATGCCCTACCTTCATCCTACAGTACTGCATTGCACGTGGAACTGCTGAGAAGGGAAACTTTCACTATGAAGAGGCCAGTATTTCTGCATCTACCTGACTATAGAATTTTGAATTACGCATCACCACCACATGGGACACTAGTGGTCTGCAGGACACCTTTTGAGACTTTCCTGGCTTCAGTGGATGCTGGAATAGGCATCCCAGGGACCAGAGGACAATGAAAACCAGAAGGTACAACAAAGATGCCATCATTGGGAATGTAGTATTAACTAATCTCCTGGGCTCCAGTCAGGAGAGGCTGACAAAATCCCCAAGTCTCAGAAGCTTTCAACATCATCAATTTTTAACCACTCATTACATGTCCTTTGTGAGTCAATAGGAGCTCTGCTCAGAGGTCACTTAGAGACCCAGGTGTGATGCTTGATTATATGTGTCAACCTGATGGGACAAAGAGATGCCCAGATAACGGTAAAGTGTTTTTCCTGTGTGTGCCATATGAGTTGTTTCTAGAAGAGATTATCATTTTAATTGATAGACTGAGTAAAAAAGATGGCCCTTGCTAGTATGAGTGGCATCATCTAATCCACATAGAGCCTGCATACAACAAAAAGGCAGAGGAGGGCCAATTCAGTCTCTATGTTCAAAGGAGAACATCTATCTTCTTCCTGCTCTTTGAACCTGTGTACCTGGCCTGCAGGTATTTCAATTCAAAATGAGACTTATAACATCAGCTCTGCCATATTCAGACTGAATTATACCATCCATTCTCCTGGTTCTGAGCTTGTAGATGGTAGATTAAGAGACTTTATGATTTCCATAATTATGTAAACCAGTTTTCATAGGAGATACATATATACATTGCTACATATGCACATATATACATACATATGTATACATATACTTACATATATGTTGTCTCTCTTCAAACCTGTCCATCTCTAAAAGGAAAAAGAGAGTACAAAAAGCAGGCTCTGGCCCCCAAAGACATACATCACCTCCACACACTTGTCATCAGCCAGGATAGCCACATAACTACATCTAACCTAATCAGAGAAGCACATCCTATTTTATTAGTTTCTTAAGGCTGGTATAAAAAATGACTACAAACCTGGTGGCCTAAAAGTACACAAATCTATTTGCTTTTGCTTGTGAAGTACAGGAATCATAACCCAGCATTACTATGCTAAAACCAATGTGTCAGAAGAGCTATGCTTTCCTGGGGATGCTATTTCTCACCTCCTCCAGCTCCTGCTAGCTGCAGATATTCCTTGGTTCATGTCTACCTCATTCTAGTTTTTAAAGACAGAATTTTCAAATCTTTGTCTGTACCTTCTTTCCATGGTCTTCTCTCTGTATGTCAAATGTCTCTGCCTCTCTTTTATAAGTATAAATGTGATCACATTTATGACCTACCTATATAATCCAGGATGATCTAATTAAATATACTCAATTCAATCACATCCGCAAAGACCTTTTTTCAAAATAAAGTAACTTTTACAGGTTTCGAGGATTAGAACATGTTATCTTTGTGGTTTATTATTCACCCTAAGGAAAGGTTTTGGGGATTATGTGAACCTTTCATTCTTGCTCTACAATATTTTATATTTTCCCTGTGTTTCATTGTTTTTGTTTGTTTTTGCTGTTACTGTTGTGTTGGGTTTTTTTAGTGCTGGAGATTTAGCCCAGGGCCTTGCACACACTAGGCAAGTGCTCTACCACTGACACATCTCCAGCCTGTCCTATTTTTCTAAATAAATTTCCAATTTAGAACAAATATGTATGTAGAAGTTTAATTATCATTACAAATTATCATTACATATCACAAAACCAAAACCATTTTGCTATAAGTAGGCAAAAATATAGAAAGATTTTATAAATGGTATCAATTTATACCAACCTAAATTTGGGTTTTCTTTGGACTACTTAACTACTGTTTTAGATATCTGCAATCAGCTTAAAGATATTTCTGTTAGTCCTTCTATTTGATCTTAGGGTGAAAGTAATAACCCTAATGGATAGGTTGTCATGTAAAGGTCTGTGAGACAAGCTTCTGTTGCCTGACTTCAGAACAGAATCCAGCAGAATAATAACTGTGAAGTATGTAGCATTTGTATTTTTTTTGTTCACTGAATATTTGTATATCCAAGCAAGTGAAAGGTACTATGCTAGGCACTGTGGCAAATACATAAATTTTACTGTAGCAGTAGATACATAACACACACTATTTTACAACATAGTTATACAGCATTTGTTTATAAGATAAAGGTATCTGGCTATCAACAAAGACAGATGAACATGTTGGAAGAGAAAATGCATTCTTTTAAATAAAGAAAGCCTTTATTTCCTACTGAGAATAAGAAATGAGAATGTTATATAAAAACAATTGGCTGAAAAGATGCAAGGAATTATATTGCATCTTTTGAATTTGTTCGTTTTTGTTTTGTGTCCCAGGATGTGATCTATTTGGAGAAGTTTTCATGGGCTGCTGAGAAGAATGTGTATTCTGTAGTTTCTGGTTAAAATATTCTGTATATGTCTACTAGGTCCACTTGGTTTATAGTTTTCTTTAGTTCTAAAGAGTATTTACTCATCTTTTGCCTTGAAGATCGATCCAGTGGTGGGAGAGGTATGTTAAAGTTTCCCAGAATTATTATATTTGGGTCTATTTGAGATTTGATGTCCACCCACATTTGGGGCATGATATTTATTATCATTATATCTTCTTGGTGGATTGTTCCTTTTAATAAAAGGAAGTGCCCTGATTTGTCTCTTCTGATGCATTTTAGATGCCCAAACTAGGGAGCATTGGGGATACTAGAGGGACTCCAGATAAGGGAAGGGAAATCTCAGCAAAATTTGAATGGAAGGATAGTAGAGGTAGAAAGCTGAATTTGACGAATGGAGGAACTACATCCAAACATATGTAAAAGAATGAATATAGCATGGATACCCTGGGCACTCATGTTGGGAGGGGGGAAGGGATGACAGGGGTGGGAAGAGAGGGCAGCAAGCACAGGTTAAATGTATACCACTTATTTTCAATAAATAAATAAATAAATGTATACTTAATACACTAAGAAATTGTCAAAATTCTATAAGGTAGAGGAATTAGTACAATGATAGATTAGAATTTAATGGGCTTCTAAATCTAAATATTAATGAAATTAGCAACCAAAATATATGTCTTGGTACTGCTAAGCTGATGGACGTCAAGTTTTTATGACTATAAGAGGACTCTCATTCTCAACTTGACTCTTTTTTCCATTCTCTCTCCATTCCCGCCATTCTGGATGATATCCAACACCCTCACTTCCTTCTCAACCTCCAAATATACTTTTCTTTTCCCTGATACATTTATCTATCAGTAGGGCCATATTCTGCTTCCAACACTCAGCTCTTAGTCCTTCAACTGTAAAATGGACATAGTGGCAGTCCTTACCCATATAAGGTTACACAAAAATAGAAATGAGTCAATAATGCACATCAGTGCTATGGTAGCTTTTTGTTATTATAACATAGTACCTGTGAAAATCAAATTTAAAAGAGGAATACTTTATTTTCACTCATAAAATGAAGGCTTCAGTTCATGGTTTGTTGGCCCACTGCTTTTGGGCTTGTAGCAAAGAAATGTATCATGGTGGGAGCATGTGGCCAAGGAAACTGCTCACCATATAATATGACTAGGATGCAAAGAAAGAGATAAGAAGAGTCCAGGGTGCCAATATCTCCTTCAAGGGCATATCTCTGATTACATAATTTCCTCACACTTGGTACCACCACCTCCCAATAAAACCACAGTCAGGGTTAGGAGGATAATCCATTTAATACAAGTTGTTTGGAGGGGACATTTTAGATTCCCAATATAGTCAATTCTTAGTCTATTTCGGCACAAGGTGAGCACCAAACATGTTTCTTGCTACTCTTACTAGTGATAGTCTCAACAATATAGTTTCACCTGGATAAATAGTTTGGGATGGTAATCTGGGGCATCAGGACAATGGTAAGATGTTTAGAAGCATGTAATTCACTTGTGAGATTTAAATTTCTAGAACAAAATTTATGTGCAAAGTTGGTCTTATACGTAAAGTTTATTTTAGCTGAAATATTCTCAAGTGCAGCATAGCCCATATTAGAAAATCATAAAATAAGAGGATTTAACTGAGGTCTAGAGGCCCCTCTCTTTGACTTGAAAAGAAAATCAATTAATTTAACAGGTATTTATTAAATACATGCTATGTACCAGGACTTACCTGGAGTCAAGACCTTGGGGAAACACCATCAAATGAAATATACTAAAAGGCTTACCTTAATGGAGCTTATCTTGAAAAGCGACTAGGCAGACAATTGAGAAAATTAATAAATAAAAATTTATTTATTTATAACATTTTTTTTTACCTGTGAATATGACTTTATTTAGAAGAGGGGATTTGCAGGTATATTCAAGTTAAGATGAGGCCAGACTGGTTTAGGGTGGGCCCTAATTTAATGAGAAGAGAAACTTGGACACAGACACAGAGACACACTGAAAATATTATATGGTGACAGGCAAAACTTGGCTTAACCCAGCTGTAAGCCAAGAAGCTCCAAGAATTACCTGCAACCATCAGGAGCAAGGAAGAAGCAAAGAAGGATCCTTCCTTGGGGTTTTGGAAGAAGCACGGCTCTGCCAGTGCCATGATCACCTAGACTTGTAGGCCTCAAAACTGTGAGAGAATAAGTTTCTGTTGTTTAAAGCCACCAACTTTGTGGTGTTTTGTCACAAAAAACCCAGGAAATGAATACACTAACCTGGCCACAAAGCATAGTGCCTGGCACACAGTAAGTGCCTAGTGCATACACAATGTATGCCCCAAGTAACTTTGTAGGCAATTACATGGATGTAATCTACTTTTCCTTGCTTGTATAATTTTCTGTATACTAACCTTCCTTGTCTTTGGGTTTTTATTTTATTTTTAATTTTTTCTTGTCTTTAGTACTGAGGATTGAAACCAGGGTATTCTACCTCGAAGCTACAGTACCAACCCTATTTTATTTGAATTGTTTAATTTTTAATGGAAATTCTTTTTTTAATTATTTATTATTTTTTTGTAATTATACATCACTTTGGAATGCAAGACTTGTGAAGATATACAAGCACATATCATCCAATAAGCCCTCATCCAATCCCCATCCCATTCCTTCTCCCTCCCTCAATCCCATGCTTAATTGGTGATTATCTTTGATATAATTGTTTATGTACCTCATGAGTTTTAGAGAGATTCTATCCTCCCTCATCCCCTCCCTCTGATTGGTCACCTTAATTGCTTTTCAATAGGGCCCTTTCTACTACTCGAACTCCTCCTGTTATCCCTTTCCTCCTAGTTCTTGCTAATTAGGGAAAACATCTGGATTTTATTTTCTGTGCTATTTCTCTGTGCATGCCACATTGCAAGTTCCAGTCCCACTCTTGACGGCCCCAGTAGTGGCCTGGCCACCCAGAGGAACTCTGATCCTGGCCACGCTGGCCCCCGCACTGAACTAACCCTTCGGCTTGGCTCCACTCCTGGCCTCAAAGGCCCCAGCACCGGCCTAGCCTCACGACAGGCTCCAATCCCAGCTTCGCTGACCCTGGCACCAGCCTAACCACTTGGCAGGCTCCTATCCTGGTCTTGTAAGTCCCAGCTCCATCCTTGCCTCACAGCAGTTTCCGATCCCAGCCTCGCTGGCCCCAGCACTGGCCTTACCCCTCGGCAGAGTCCTATCCCATCCTTGTAGGTCCCAGCACAGGTCTTGCCTCACAGCAGGCTCCAATCCCGACCTTCATTATTTATGTTAGTCTTTTACATATCTCTAAATTGTATTCTTTGCTTTTATTATTGCTAATTTTTAGGATTTCTAGTTGGAATATTAATATACCTTCAGATATAGCATTTGGAAATATTTTATCCCATTCTATCAGTAACTTTTAACTCTGTTTACATTGTCTCTGGATATACAATATATATTTTGGGGGGGGGAGTTTGTATACTCTTCTGTTGCCTGTGCCATTGAAATCATATCCAAGAAATCACTGCCAATTTCAATGTTGTGAGGTTTTATGACCCAGATTTTCTTCTAAATTTATAATCTTAAGATTTATATTTAGGTCTTTTATCTATTTTGAGTTAATATTTGTATAAGGGATTAGGTAAGGGTCCAATTTTATTCTTTTACATGTAATTATTATTTTTTAACAATATTTAGTTAAAAGATTATTATTTCCACCACCAAATGTTCGTGGAAACCTTGTCAAAAATAACTTGACAATATATGGAAGAATTTAGCTCTAGGCTTTTATTTAACTCCAATGGTTTAAATATCTGCCTTTAGAACAGTACTACACTGTTTTAATTATTGTAGCTTTATATGGTTTGAAATCAGAAAATATATATCTTCTAGCTTTGTTCTTTTTTGAGATTGTTTTGGGTATCTAGAGTCCATATTCCGTATTAGGATAGATTGTTTTTCTGAAAGATAAATATATAAATATATAATAGTTTCACCTAAAAAAGAAAAAGAAAAAAATATTCTCTGGTAAGAAAGAAAGCAAAAAGAAATATTGAAATGTTATCTTTAAGTTATCAAAATCTTGGTATCAGACAAATGAAACTGTTATGTGAGATTATCGTTTTTAATTTTGGATAAATTGCTATAATACTAGATGTCAACCACTAAGCCAAACATGGGAAGGAGGGATGGGGAGGGAATGGGGTGGGGATCAGGTGGGAAGCTGACTGGGCGATGTGTGCATGTATGTCTACAAAAGTTTGTAACCCACTATGATGTATGAATACAGTGCACCAATAAAAATTTTTAAAAATGGGCAAGTGAATTATATGAGAGAAGAAATTTAAATGACCAATAAATGCATGAAAAATGTTCAATATCATTAGCAATCAGAGAGATGTAAATCAAAGCGTGAGATTTCACCTAACTTCAACTAGAAAGGCAACCATTTTAAATACAAACAACATGCTGGTGAAGATGTGGAGAAGTGGGAACTCTAAAACATTGTTGGTGGGATTGCAAATTAGTGCAATCAGTTTGGAAAACAGTATGGTGGATCCTCAGAAGAATGGGAACAAACCTACCATATGATCCAATACCACTTTGGGGTATCTACCCAAAAAACCATACATCAAACTAATGCAAGTGTATCTACGTTCATAGTTGCACAATTCACCATTGCCAAACTATGGAACCAGTTAATATGTCCATCAACAGATGAATCAATTTAAAAAGTGTGGAATATGTACACAAATCGAATTTTACTCAGCCATAAAGAAAAACACAATTATACAGGGCGTGATGGTGCACGCTTGTAATCCCCGTGCTTGGGAGGCAAAGACAGGAGGATCACATAGGTTCGAAGCCAGCCACGCTGGCTTAAGAGACCCTGTTTCCAAATAAAAAAGTATAAAATGGGTCTGGGAGTGTAGCCCAGAGGTAGAAGGGCTTCTAGGAATCCCTGTATCACCAAAAAAAAAAAAAAAAAAAGAAAAAAAGAAAACCACAATTACATCATTTATAGAGAAATGGATGGAACTGGAGGACATTATGCTAAGGGAGATTAGTCAGTCACAAAAAATAAGAAATTGGTTGCTCTCCCTAATATGTGAAATCTGGGGAGAAATGGGTCATCAGAGGAACTCTACACGAAGAAGGAGATTCTATACATGAGCAAATAAGACAACCTGAGGGGATGAGAGGGGGGATGAGGGAAATTCTCTAATGCATATGATGTAATTTAACAAACACATCAAAGTCAATCACTAAGCCAAGCATGAAAGGAGAAAGAGGGAGGGAATGGGACGGGAATTGGCTAGGGGCTAATTGGGTGATATGTGCATGTATGTCTCCACCATTATGTACCCCATTAACATGTATGACTACAATGTACCAATAAAAATTTTATAAAAATACTTAATACTGTTTTAATATTCATACTACCTAAAGTAGTCTGTAGATTCAATGAAATTCCTACCAAATTTCCATGATACTTTTAAAAGTAATAGAATGAAACAATCTAAAATTTGTATGTAATTTATAAAATGCCTCAATATAACAAAACTGGAGCCATCACAATAACTGATTTCAAAATATAATACCAAGTAATCATAATCAAGATAGCAGAGTACTAGCATAAAAACAGACCCATTAGCCAACGAAACGGAACAGAGAGCCCCAAAATAACCCCATTCATTTACAGCCAATTTATTTTCAACAAAGATGGAAAGAATACACAATGGCAAGTGGACAGTCTTTTCAATAAATGGTGTTGAGAAAACTGTATATCCACATGCGGAAGAATAAAATTAGACCCCTGACTTATACCATATACAGAATGAAATCACACTAACTTAAAATCTTAGATGAAATGGTAAAATCTTTACCTGAAATGGTAAAACTACTAGGAGAAAAGCTCCATGACATTGGTCTTGGTAATGATTTTTTTAATGACCCAAAAATTATAGGTAACAAAAGCAAAACCAGACAAATGGAATTACAGCTACTGGAAACCTCAGCACAGTGAAGGAAACAATCAACAGAGTAAAGAGACAGCCTATAGAATGGAAAAAAATATTTCAACCATATATGTGATAAAGAGTTAATATCTAAAAGGAGCTCAAACAACCCAATTACAAAATAGACAAAGGAACTGAAAAGGTATTTTTTCAAAAGAAGACAAATAGCCAACAGATATATGAAAAAAATGTTCAACACATTATATATGATAAATATGTGAAACTTTTGATTGTCCATTTAAAAAATAAAATAACTAGTTTGGATAGAGTACGATGTGCAATAAGCCTACAAAAATCCAGCTCACCAGCAAACCAGAAATGTATGAACGAACAACCAACCTGCTGTGGACCAAACTGTGTTTCCCTAAAATCTATGTACTGAAACCCTAACCTCAAGGTGATGATATTTTGAAATGAGTCCTTTGTAACGCAATTAAGGTTGGATAAGGTTCGGAATGTGGTGCAATCATCATAGGATTGTTTCCTCATAAGATGAAGAAGAGAGACATAGCTCTCTGCACACTAGAAGGTGACTATCTGCAAGACAGAAGAGCACCCTCACAGAACCCAACCACACTGGCATCCTAATCTCAGACTTCCAGCCCCTTCAACTGTGATAAACAGATGCCAGGTTGTTTTACCTTAATTATTCACTTAGGGGGAAAAGCATGATGAAGTTATAATATACATCTATTTATGGTTAAGACAAATTAGAGGTATTATAGTTAACAGTACTGAACATTAAAACTATGTTTAAGCCTTGAATTGGCCCCTAGTAAAAATACCAGGTGAGAAGATTCTGACTTTCATATAGTTGTTCACATTTTATGTCCTTTCATCTTCCAGATTACAATGATTTTTAGGATACTACCTTGGGCCACAATTTTTGATGAAGATATTTCAAATTTTCTAATACTTCTCTAAGTTTATTTAATACTGTTCTCAACTGTATTGACACCTTCAAAATTATTCCAAGTGAACAATCTTCACTTTGAATGGTGTCCACGACCTACATGGCAAAATCTATATTCTAGAGAGAAATATTTCAAATGTGTATTTTTTGGCCTCAAGTTTCTTGCAAGCTCCCAAACACCCATCTTTAGCTAAAAGCCATTGATGATGGTTGATAAGATGGTAAATAGCATTGGTTAAAATTTTTATATTGATAAAAATAAAAAATTGTTTAAATAAAACTTGTTTTCTCTGTGGATTCCTAGACTTGAATGCTGAACCTGCATTTCAAAATAAAACCCAAACTGAAATTGTCATCTTCTACCCCAGGTATGTTTTGTTTCTGTGGGTTCAATTTCAGTTAATTATATCACCATGTACCTAAAGCCTCTTAACAGGAAAAGAGAGTTACACTCAACTTTCTTTTTAACCCAGTGTTTAAGCTGCTATTCATCCTGCTTATTCTATTTCTTTTCCTATAACAAAGAAGATAATCAAGTTACATCACTAAAAATTATAATAATAAGTAGTGGCTTTCTGGTGTGCTATGTAGAGAAGAGTGCTAAGATAATGAGGAGACAGAAATATGATTAGTAATGTCTGTCTTGATGCATAAGAGAGTGCTGGAACACATGCCAGGTATTTGACACCCTTAAGATAGGCCCTTACCATCTCATGCCTGGGATAGTACACAAGCTTGACTCCTTGAAATTAACCACTTTCTAGCATAATCTATCTTCTATACTATAATTTATTTTTTACAAAACCCTAAACATGTAGCTTCATTCCCAGGTTAGAAGTCTCAAGCTGTTTTCTGATACCTTTAGGATGGAGTCCCACCTTTTTTGCTTAACATATAGTATCCTCCAGAACCTGCCCAGCCTCATACTTGACATTTAGGATCCTATGCAAACCATCTATCTCTTTCTTGGATCCTATGGTCCAAGCACAAAAATATTCTTATTTTCCCTGATCCAACTTTGAGGACCCTGTGCTTCTGTATACACCCTTTACTAAGTAGACTTTCACTCAAAGAATAAATATCCTAACCCTTCACTTAGAAAATAAATTGTTCATTTTTTTAAATCCTATTTGAAAAATTCTCTTTCCACAAAAAGCCTTTTTCTGACGTGGCTCTTATAGCACTCTGTCCAAACATCCATGGAAGCACTTGCCTAATTTTGTTCCAGAATTCAAGTGTGTAACACCATCACTATTCCATGAATCCCTCAGCAGAAGCAATCTGGTATTGTTAATCCTTTTATCTTGTTAATCTCTATATCCCAGGTGCCTGGCACAGAATCTTGTTCATGGGAGGCACACAGGAAATGTTTGTTGGATAAAACAGAAAACAAAGAAAATTTCTTTGTGCCCATTGAAGTACTGTAATATTGACCACCAAATCAGTATTTTTGGTCAGAGAGGCAGTCCCCTAACCTCAGTGTAAGTCGTCATATGTATAGTAGCCTAAGTTGTAACTCTTTAGCAATCTGCATAGCCCTAAATATTGTGCCTATCAGTTGCTATGAGATGCATATTAGCCTAGCAATATTGATTTGATACAATTAGCCTAACAAAATTGATTTCATAATTTAATACAATTATGCTAGCAAAATTAATTTCATGGTAGCTTTTGAGCCCTTCTTCAATATAAAAAGAGTGCAAGACTCGATTGTGCATACTCAGGACTCCTGTGGACGTCCAGTTGAGCAGAATTATGAACTGCACCAATTTTCAAACCTTACTTCTCTCTCATGAATGGCTATGTCTCAACTTCTCATCACAGGTAACAAAACTACTCAATATTTTTTATATTTTATTTTATTTATATGTGGAACATACTGAAAATGGTATACATTTAGACTGTGCTTGGTGCCCTTCCCACCACTCCCCGTTCCCCCCTCCCAACAATGAATCTCCAGATTAACCATGCTATATTCATACTTTTACACATATTCAATTTAAAAAAAAACACACACATGGATTTTAACATTTCCTGTTCTTACCTTCTCCCCACCCCTTCAAAACTGAATGCAATGAGAGGAATGCAAAGTAGGGCAAAGAATAATGTAAACAAGTTGAACTGGGGAATTCAGAGAAAACACTGAGGTACAGGACAGTGTAAGTCCTGAGAGGCTCTTGTGTGGCTCAGGAACATGAGAATTGATAAACAATAAATAATAAAGTCATTTTAGAGAAACCGCCATTCTTCTGAAGGCATCAAAAACTGCAAAGAACAACCAGAAGTAAAATTAGATGTATCTATGAAAAGTGGCCTTACCTCAAATTCTTGTGGTGGGGAGGGGACTGGAGTACTGGAAAATGAAGCCAGAGGCATTCTACCTCTGAGCTACCCACCCCAGCCCTATTTTATTTTTATTTTGAAACAGAGTCTCACTAAGTAGTGGAGGGTCTCACCAAGTTGCTGGGGCAATCCTCCTGTCTCAGCGTCCCAAGTCTTAGCATTGTAGGTATATGCCACCATGCCTGGCTTACCCCATATTCTTAACTAAGCCACTGCCATGCCTCCTATGAACCAAGTGGCAACATGCATCTTGTTCAACAAATTCACTGCATTTTCAAGTCAGGACAGAGGGGTCCTCAAGATTAGATTAGGGGCCAATGTTAGGAAGGTGCTAAAAAGAAAGAGCTTCAGATGCCAAGGCAAGCATCTCCAGACACAGGTAACTCACTGGTGCCTTGAACCACAGCCCAGCATGGCACTGTATGAGGTCCCACATGTCCACCTGTTTGCAGTTTTTAACCTGGAAATAAAGTCAGCTTTTCATCGTAAAACTAGAATAGACCCTAAACAGGAGGATAGTAGAGTTGTAACTCTAAACTATGGGGTTTACCAGAATCACCTGAAGAGTTACCAAAGCACCAGGAGGCCCCAGCTCATAGAAGGATAACAAGGACTGACCACTGGGTCTTTACCATGTCATCCAGGTTCAGATTCTGATACACACAGCTGTTTAAATACCACAAATATAGAGCACTCGCTATCATACTTGGCTCCCATGATGGGGATTGTTAGCTTTCTGTACCTGTGGCCAAATGCCTGACAAGAGCAATTTAGAGGGGGAACGATTTGGCTCACAGTTACACAGGTTCAATCCATGGTTGGCTGGCTCCATTGCTCAGTCCTGAGGTGAGGGAGACCATCAGGGTGGGAAGGCATATGGTAAAAGCTGCTCAGCTTCTAGCAACCTGGAAGCACAAAGAGTGGGAGGAAGGGGCTGGGGAAAAGATCAACGTTTCCAGGACATGCTCCAGGACCCACTTCCTTCAACTATGTCCTACCTTCCAGTAGTCTATTCAAGTATCACTGATAAGGTCAGAGCCTCATGATGCAAGTATTGCCTTAAAGTCTCACCTCTGAATCTTGCTGCATTAGGGACCATGCTTATGGACTTTGGTAGAACATTCTAGACCAACTTATGGGCTTTGGGAGAACACTACAGACAAACTTATAGGCTTTGGGAGAACATTCCAGACCAACGTATGGGCTTTGGGAGGACATTTCAGGCTTATACTATAATGGGGAGGGATAAAAATTGAAGATTTACTGTTGCCTAGTTCCCCTGAAGAAATTTCAGTTTAATTGGCCTAAGTATAGTCTGGGCATCAGGGTTGTTAAAGGGTCCCCAGAGGCAGCAGAGCTTGAGGTCTAGCGATGGAGCAGAAGGGCTGCTGTCTTCCAAGAACTACTGCTCCTTATGTCTGTCCCAAACCTCAGTCAATTGTACCTGAAATTCATGTTCTTATCTGCCATGTTTAAAGACAGAGTCCACAAATCTATAGGTGGTGTGTATAGTTTCTCTTCAATGGAATATCATAAAATTATGAAATAAAGATATGAGAAAACTGGAAAAACTCTTAAAGAGCATGAGCACTTGGGTATTACCCCTGCTTCTTATTGGATAATGTTATCTTTAGCTGTGTCCTCACCCTACCCACAGGAGCTATTTTATTAATTACTTGAAAGAGGGCAGAAAAGGGCCACTTATCTGAGCTATCCTTCACAGCTCTGACAACCTGTGCCGACACACCATTTATTGCAAGTCTCTTTTTCAATTTACCAGATGCACACATCTGTCCATAAAGCAGAAAGCTTTATATAATTAGGGAACTGGATCTTCCTTTCCTGGAACTCATTTTACTGATGAATAATTCTCCAGGGCAATTTCCTAAAACTGAACACCTTGAGTATGAAGGTAGAGAAGGGAAAAGTCTTCAGGCTTTGTATTCTAAACATATTTGATTGTTCATTAACTACGTGACTTCAGGCAAGTTATTAAGCCTCTCTGAGCCTCATTTTCCTGTCTGTAAATGAATAATGCCAAGAGTCCAGGCATGCTGCAATGATTACCTGAGACCCTGAGGCTGGAGCACTGTTGCAGGTCTGGCACCTAGCAGGTGTTCACTTGCCTGGCACCCAGCAAGCATCGTATAGAATGCTAGTTGTTGTGGTTACTGCTGCTGCGATAGCATCATTCTACATAGCACAAAGGACAAATAAGAAGAAATCTTATAATATTTCTTCTTATTTGACCATTAAAGGAATAAAGTTGGGTTTTTTGTTTAGTTTTGTTTTTTGTGTATGTGTGTTTGCCTCTTCCCTTTAAGGTAATTTCGAGATTACCTAGAGAATAAAAATTCGGGTCAGTGAACTACATGATGGAAATTGCTGAAATGAGCCACTAGTGACTTTGGCACCCTTGGGTCCCATCACTATGCAGTGCTCTTTCTATATTGATTCTCAGAGCAAGAAAGGTTTTTAGAGGTCATAAAGCCAAATACATTTTAGTAATAAAGAAAATGAGTCCCAAGTTTAAATGGTTATTACAGCATACTGGATACTATTTGTAGCTAGAATGAGCACCCAGGTCTGGAAGAAGCTATAAGAATTCTGATATTTACATAGTACTAGCCAGTTTACTAGGCACCTAAGCTAACATTTCTCCTCAACATAACTCTCAAACACAGTTTCTCAACCTTGGCACATTGACATATGGTGCTGAATATTTCTTTGGGGTGGGGATGCTGTCTTGTGCACCATAGGGTGTTTAACATCATACTGATCATCCATCCACTAGATGCCAGTCAGATGCCTTACACAGTTGACAACAAGAAATGTCTCCAGAAATTGCCAAATATCCCTTGGAAGGGAAAATTGACCCCCTGATTGAGAACTACTGCTCACAACAAAAACACAAATGGCATGAAGACAAGGTTACAGAGTTTAACTTCTTGCCCAAGCATGCAAGGGCTGGTTAACTGGCAGCGCCAGGGTGAGTGAGATAGGGAGAAGACAAACAGAAACTGTAGTGATATTTCTGTGTTGCCTCTGCTGAGTCGAAGTGGGTTTTCTGTCATTCTTATCCTCCTCTTGGAAGAGAAAAACAAATGTAAACAAGAACTTGAAAAGCCTGTTGACACCAATTGGTTCAAACATACTATTCATGAAATATCAATATTTTCCAACAAAAGATATAAAAAGTGTGAGTTTACTGTAATTATTTTTAGATGAGGCCATTCAAAGGTAAATAACCCACAGGGTATTTTGTATACACATTGGATTTGTTCTTGCCTCTGGTACATACTGGAGTCAAATTCTTCCAGGCTTAATTGCTACCCAGGTGATCGAGGGATGATTTAGTTTTAGCATGTAATTATGAATGTTCTTCCTACTACAAATGGCCCATAAATTCCCTGAGAGGTGATTACAAATGTCTGGCTCATTTTTTTCACACTAAAGTAGTTAGAAATTACTTCAATTTTCAGTGGATCGAAGAACTGGTCATGATATTATGAATGTGGATGAAAGTGTTAAGGCTGAGAGAAAATGGAAATAAGAGACTTGACTTTGTCAAGGTGAATGATGTTATCTTGAGTAAGAAACTAACACAGTCTACCCACTGGACATGGAAGAGGTGTTGGGTTACTTGACGAGTACCTCTGGACGTGACCCATAGAACAGGGAGACATTTTTCCTCTGGGTTTCCCCCATGAGGAAATATTTCCATATGGGTCACAGCTTTTTGTTGCTTGAAAACCTTTCCTATCTTGTTCTTCTCATTCTTTTTCTATGTGCTATTATGGCAATTTCTGAAAAAGCACTTCATAAGCAAAACAATGAACCTGCAGACATATGAGCGTTCTTCTAGCTGGTATAAAATGAAAAACAAAATAAAAGAAAAAAATTCTTTGTGGTACTGAGAATGGAACCCAGGGACATTCTACCTCAAGCTATACTCCCAGCCCTATTTTTTATTCTTTATTTTGAAACAGGGTCTCACTGAGTTGCAAAGGGCCTCACTGAGTAGCCAAGGCTATCTGTGAACCGCAATCCTCCTGTCTCAGCCTCTAGAATGCTGGGATTACAAGTGTGCGCCACCACAAAAAATAAGAAATTTAAAACAGAAAAAAAAAGTAGCCACATTTGACAAAGGCAAGCCACAAAGAAGCATAACAAAATCCCCTGTGTATTCTTAGTCTTCCTGGGAAAGTAAGGGTCCATTTGCATGGGAAACCCGGAAAGGTTAGGAATGATTTTGTAAATTAACAAAACTGAAAAGAATAACCTTTGGGCACAATCACAACTGGGATATCAGTCAGCCACATGTCCTTCTGAAATGTACCCCTCTCCCTGAGCCTCAGCCTGACTCTTTGTACAATGAGGACAATACAGCTATGGTATGTGAATTTCCTAGCACACTATCTGTCACAAAGAAATCATTCTGTAGTCCCTCTGCTTTCCTGCCTTTTCCAGATCCATGTTAGAAAAAGGAAAGCTGAGAGACAAGAGGGTGCTGGGTTTGTTTATTTGTTTTTAACCCTAAAACCTCTATTCACTCTAAGGAAGCCATGAATGCAGACCTGAAATTAGATCCTCATGAGGTGAGTGGAAGACTTCAATTGCTGCTACATTTGTGTCTCCATAAATGGGGTGGATATTTCCTACACAGTTCAGTATCGGGAGTGGACTCATCAACTTGACAGCAAAGACATCATGTCAGATAAAAGAGTGGCAATCCAGAGCAAGGCAAACATAAGACTTACAGATCCACAGGTTGAATGGGGAAAATCAGAGATTTTTTTTGCTTATTTTTATTGGATTTATTTATTTATTTATGAAAGTACTGGAGACTGAACTTAGGCATTCTACCCACACCTCCAGCCCTATTTTTTTTTATTTTTTTCATTTTTATGTAGAACATATTGAAAATGGCATACATTCAGACTATGCTTGGTACCCTTTCCCCCCCCTCTTTCTCTCCCCCACCAACAATGTGTGTCTAGGTTAACCACACTATATTTGTATTTTTACACAAATTTAGATGTAGCTCCTTCATTAGTCAACCTCAGCCTTCTTCCTCTCCTATCCTTCTATTCTAGCTTTGTTGAGGTTTCACCTCCATGGTCTGGAGTCCCTCTGGTATCCCTAATACTCCGTAGTTTGAGCATATTAAAGAAAACATAAGTCCCTTCTCTTCCTGTGCTTGGCTGATCTCACTTAACATAATGTTCTCCAGTTAAATCTGAAAATATTCAGGCCAAAGAGGAAGGGCCCAATCCTCAGCCAACTCTGAATGTTTCAGGTAGTGCCCCTTCACCTGATATTTACTTTTTTAGAGCTAAAAGCACCTATAGATTTCACAAAGTCAGTGGCTCTATAATTTTCAGTAATAAAATTAATATCAAATGATTTATTATTTGCCCAAGGTCATACAGTTATAAATTTGTTTAAAAACCCTTGACCTCCAAAACAGAATTCCTTTACTACACCATGACTTTCTTTACTAGGCTATGCTCTTCATAGGCTCCTGATAAAAAGGAATTGTTCCTGTTTCTGAGAGTAAAGAAATAGCCAAGTACATGAAGACATCATGTTATCCTTCTGAATTTCATCATTTCACTCAGTAGAATAAGAATTATGCTTATGAAGGTGACAGTTGTGGAGACACCCTCCACCTGCCCATTGAACTTTCACTTCTAGACATACAGGTCTGTAAGGACCCCAAAGATCAGTGCAAGAGGCTACACATGAAGGTATGAGAAAAGCTAAGCAAATGGACTAGCATGGGGAAACAGGTAGCCATGCACACCTCAGGGTCTGGGAGAGTAGGGAGGAGAGTGTCTGGAGCCCTTTGAGAGCTGGAGCTGCTCATGCAGTGACTGGCTCCTTTTCATCTGCAGCTGGTGCCAGCCATTGACCAAGCCCACATGGACACCAGAAGATCCTGCCAATGGGCTCCACAGAGAGCAGCCTCCAAAGACAGACAGTGTGGCTGATAATGGGAAAGAAATAGTAATGGGTGATTTGGCATCGATCTCCAGTGGAAAATAACCAGGATTGGCTTTCCTTGAGGTATTCAAAACCAGAACAAAACACCTTGGACCTGGGAGGACCCTTCTCTGATAGATTCCCAGACATTGCAGCAGAAAGCTAGAGCAGTGGTCTCTAAATAGAGACTGACAGTGGTCTCCAAATAGAGGCAGGCCTCAGGTATAATATTAAAGAGAAAAGTAAAGAAAGGAAGTATCACTGAAAGGGAAGTCAGCAAGAAGCCACAGGCAGACTGGCCTTCCAGAAGTAATCGGCCCTGCAGTGTGCTGCAGAGAAGCACTAGTGAGGAGATTACGGTGCTTTGTGATGTGGCCGGGAAGCAGTCTGCTGGAAATGATGCCCTGTGAAATGAGCCTCGCACTCATAAATTGTGATGAGTTACGAACAGTGTGGAAAGATGAGGCCGGTGCCATGGTAACAAGTGAACACAGAAGGGTGGCAGGTGGCAGGGAGGGGAGGGGAGAGCGAGAAATGCAAGTTTCTGTGGAGTCTGAATCCACCCAACCTGCGGCATGTATACCCCACCCCTCCACTCACAGCTATCTACATCACCTAAGTCACAGAAGCACCACCCTCCAGCCAAAGCAAGCGCTCTCTCCCACCCTTTCAGAGCCCATTCTGTGTCCTGGCTTCTCCATGCAAGGACACCTGTATTTTCCTGCTGTTCTGGGTGACACCATGAGGACCTGTGCACCTTGAGCTGAGTGAGTCCCAGGCTCCAGAAGTGTCTTTCCTTTACCTTAATTTGGACCATGACTCTCAAGTCTGCTTTTCTATTGGAAACCACACTGCCACGCTTGAAGTGCTCAGCATTGCACATCGCATGAGGTTCCCTGATAAATTCCCACAGTAGCCATAGGATGTTCTATGAGCTCAATGCCTGTTTTTCTCCAAATTTGGACACTGAAGCCAAATCCCCAGTGCAGTGGTGTTTGGAGGTTGGGCCTTTAGAGTGATTGGTTCATAAGGCTGGAGTCCTTGTGACTAGGACTAGTGCCTTCAAAAGGATGGCAGGTGAATGGAGCTGGGCACGGTGGTGCACATCTGTAATTCCAGTACTTGGGAGGCTGAGACAGGATAATCACAAGTTGAAGGTCAGCCTCAGCAAGTTAGCGAGAGTTTCAGCAACTTAGTGAGAATGTTTTTAAAAAAAAAAAAAAGGCTGGGAATGTAGCTCAGAGGTAGAATACCCCTGGGTTCAATACCTATTACAAAAGGAGAAGGAAGAGGAGAAGGAGGAGGAGGAAGAGGAAAAGGAGGAGGAGGAAGAGGAGGAAGAGGAGGAGGAGGAAGAGGAGGAGGAAGAGGAGGAGGAGGAAGGAAGAGAAAACAGCAGTCTGCTAACTAAGAAGTAAGCCCTTCCCAGGCAAAGATCTGCAGGTACCTTGCTTGATCTTAAACTTCCCAGCCTCCATAAGTGTGAGAAGTAAATCTGTTGTTTTAGCCACCCTTGGTATTCTGGTACAGCAGCCACCTTGGGAAGAAGGGGTGGGAAGGGAGCCATTAACCCCCAGAGATGCATCATAATTGGTGATGTTTCAGGGCCCCTAACGGGCTTGGCTGGGCCCCTCACATCTCACCCCATTGGTAACTCCCAAATCACCTTTAAATCTGATCCAGAATTCCTAGCGAGTACTTCCTACCATTCAAATTCTGTTTTTTTCCATATTAGTAGTCCAGGGCCTGGTTTGTCATGACAGTACAAAGACTTGAATGTCAATAACCCAAATCCACTTTCTAATTGCATATTTCTCTGGGGACATGTAGATAGATGCTTTGGGCAGAGCACTTGCACACAGTCTCACAGGCATCCTTTGCTCCTCTCTCCTCTTTCTTTGTCAACAAGAGGCAGCAGCCAACAAAAGCCAGCTTCCTAAGACTACCAGGCTCTACCCACAGTTACCCTGGCAAGATCTATGCAACATCAGTGGTGGACCACCTAGAGGAAAGAAGAGTGGAGTGAAACAAGGGACGCAGGTGAGAAATGGATAGGAAACCATTTCTTCCCACACATACTCCATCTTTCTCCAAGTCTTTCTGCTTCATCTCTTAGTCACACCCGTAGTCTTATTTTGGAGCTATTTCTACCTCATTTCTTCTCAACTCGATGCTTTCTTTTAGAAGATGTGGTTCTGTTATGTCTTTTTTAATGACTGACTGGCTTAGTTCTGTGATCAAGAAAGAAAGAAATCATAGGAGGAACTCTAGACAAAGAAGGAGATTCTATAGGTGAGCAAATAAGGTAACCTACCTGAGGGGATGGGAGGGGGAAGATGGAAAATCTCTAATGCATATGATGTACTTGAACAAACATATCAATATTAATCACTAAGCCAAACATGAGATGGAGGGATGGGGAGGGAATGGGGTGGGAACTGGTTAAGGGCTAACTGGGTGATGTGTACATGTATGTTTCCACCATCTTGCATCCCATTAAGATGTATGAATATAATGCACCAATAAAAATTGTTTTTAAGTGTTCAATGCAGGAAGTTCCAACTAACCTGATAGTCTCAAGTTAAATCACACATATAGTGCTCACCAATGCTACTTTAAAAAATTATCATTTATTGTGCTTCATGTGCTTGAAAGATTTGGATTTGTCCTAAAATATTTTCTGGAAGAAAGTCAAATAAATGATAGCTCAAAACCCTTTCCAGCTCTCAGAATCAGTGATTCTTTGCCATGAATACAGGCCCAAAGCCCCAACAAAGTTAAAGTGATTAAAGTTAAGAAAATAAGTTATGGAAAGAAGACTGTCTATTTAATATCTAATGGTGTTATCTGAGGAATGCAGTGAGGAATATCTTTGCTTTACAGATAGCCAGAAGGAAGTAATTTGTCCTTCAGAATCTCAGAAAATGGGGATTCTATCATCATAGTAGAGAGGCTGTGACCAGCAGGAAAAAAAATTAGCATAGAGAAAAAGAGATGCCTCCTAGGACAGAAAAGTTGCCACAGAGAGACAGCTGCAGAGCCCTTTTCTCAAAGGGCACTGGGGTTAACAAGTCAGGAAAACTGACAGCATTTTGTAGGACACAGAGAGAATCAAAGCCTTCTTTATAAATCATCTGTTAAAGACTCCCCTAGGAGCTGGTTCAAAGGCAGAAACACAGGAGTAATGTCCTTAAAACCAACAAAGAAGAGCCACACTCTTGCTTCTTGGAACAAGAACCACACAGAGCTTCTGAAAGAACATCAGCCGACTCTGGGACAGGAAACAAGCCTATTTGGGGTTGCTCTAACACAGTGCCATATAGACAGGGTATATAGATAGATAGATAGATAGATAGATAGACAGACAGACAGACAGACAGACAGACAGACAGACAGACAGACGGGGTACATATTCCTAAAGAACAGAGATTTATTTCTTCACAATTCTAGAAAGTCCAAGATCAAGGTGCCAGCCAGTTCAGTTGTCTTGTGATGACTGTTTCCTGCTCCCAAGATGATGCTTTATTTTTGAAGAGCAGAGAAATGCTGTTTGCTCGAGAGCAGGAGAAGGAAAGGCAAGCTTGCCAACTCCCTCCATTGAGCCGGATCAATGGGTGTGTATGTGTCTGCGTTTAGTACTGGGGATGGAACCCAGAGACACTCTACTTCTAAGCTATACCCCTAGACCTATTTTATTTTTTATTTTGAAGCAGGGTCTCACTAAGTTGTTGAGGGCATCACTACATTGCTGAACTTGTCCTTGAACCTGAGATGACCCTGTCTCAGACTCCCAGGTACTAGGATTATAGGTACATGCTACCATGCTTGGCTCAAAAAGTAGATTTTCTAAGTAAGATTCCTTCTAAAATTTGCAACTTCCTCTGCTAATGTTTTCTATGAATTGCAAAAATTATGGTTGATACAACTAAAATGACTACTGAAATAATACATTTTTCTAACTTCCTCTGTGGGGAACACAGGACCCTTTCAAAATGCTTACCTCCTACCTTCAGCTTGCTAGCTAAATAGCTTTACCCATTATTGTTCGCATTGAGTTTAGAACGGGTTAATTAATATTTTTAAAAGATAACAAATTTTGTCATTTTAAAAAGTTATGTTTCTTCATGCAGCATAATAGAGATAACCTAAAAGGCCACTGTTACAAGCTTCTCTGTACTTATATTCTCTGACTAGCATAGCATAGTGCAGACATTTCTACACTACTAGAATAACTGTTTTAAAATCTTTTATATGCTGCTTTTTAAAAAATGACAACACAATATGGCTCAATAACAGAAGATGGCATTTTTAAAAGCCATTTTTTCTATTCATTCTGTAGCATTGGCGCCAGTATTTTTAACCATCATAGCTCCAACTTTCACTGAATTCACTTTAAAACCCTCTGTCACCTCTCTGAATTCATTCACCATCATTCAATACTAAAATCTAGACATTAGCACAGAATCTATATGTATGTGGAAAGTTCTGAAACTGATTCTTTTCCAGAACACCTGTGCTAAGACTAAATTTTCAAGCCTTAAGAAACTCAGGTAGAGCTTAAATGGCAAATCAAAGTGATCTGAAAAAACTATGGAAACTCACCTGGACCCTCCTGAAGGCCTATTTCCAAAGTATATGTTTGTATGTCTGGTATGTCACAGATTAGGCAGAATTGCTGTCCTGTCAAGGCAGCCAGTGGGACAGCCGTGGTACCACCAGGGACTCAACAGGAGCTATCTGCTTGTCCTGTTAGCAGTTGGTTCAACAGCCTTAGAAATTGGAAATCTGAGAGGGTGACCCCAAAGTGCTCAAGAGACCCAGAAATAACACAACACCTGGCAGAAAGTAGGCCTTTTCCCATTGCTTTTTTTTTTTTTTTTTTTTTTGGTGGTTCTAGGGTTCCTCTGGGCTACACTACCAGACCAATTTTATATTTTTTATTTGGAAACAGGGTCTCTTAAACCAGCGAGGCTGGCTTAGAACCTGCTCTATCCTCCTGTCTCCACCTCCCAAACGTGGGGATTATAAGCATATGTCACCTCGTCCGGCATTCTTAAGAGAAGATCATGTCTCACAGTCCGCAAGATTCCAAAGGTACATAGCCTGTGCCGTTCCCTCAGTAGACAAAAGAGAGAACACAGTCTCCATTTCATACCTTTGAAACACAGAGATACCTTTACAGGTTTTTTAATACATTTAAAATAATCTGGAATAGGGAAATTTTCCAACCTCTTTATAAGACGATGGTGTTTTTCAAACACCATGCTACAAAAGGTGAGATGAATAAATCAACCAAGCAACAGAAAGGAAGTTAATATTTCTGTATAGATTTCTAGTTAAACAATAGGAAGAAAATCTTGTAGCATTTTAAATGCTGATGATTGGGACAAAATAAAAAAAGATATCGCAAACTTGTACAAATTCTAAAAACATTGTTATATTGGTAGAAGAGCAAGGTTTGCTGGCTAGGGACTTATATGAAGTCTCCTACATCCAAAAGTGATCAGCCCCAGAATATAGAAAAACATGAAAATCTCTCTTCTATCCTTTGGCCAGTACAGCTCCCTGGGCTCAGAGGGAATAGATGTACTACCCAGTGGCCCAGGCTGCTCTCTGCCCCTCTCATTCTTAATAAAAAGCATGCTTTCACTTGACTTTTGGAATGTCCTATAGCATTCTTTATCACACAAGCAGTTTTAATAATTCTTTCAAGCAAGGTAAAAACTGTTTCTGCTACAGATAACGTGACCCTAAGCATGAAAATCATAAGCTGGTTCGATAGTTCTTTTTACTTTTAAATTAGTGGTAATCATCTGTGATAACATGATAAAATAATAACATATTGGCCTTTCAGTTTTACTTTTTCTTTGACATAAATTCTATAAAAAAGAAAAAATTGAAATATGAAATTAAAATATCTAAATTATATTCCCTAGTCTCTATTTTCATCATGTCTAGCAACTCAAAGAGATGGATTTTTGTCAAACACTGAATTTGTTTTCAAAAATACATCTAGGTCGACTAAATTTACTAATGAAACATGACTTCATATGATTCTTACTGCTTTTTTATCGCTATTCCTATAAGTTGCACAATAGTTTCATAATATTTTGGCTAATCTACTGGGAAAGATAATGGTAGATAAAGCTTTTTATCACATAATTTCCCCGGCTAACAGATTGAATTTCTCAATTTGTTTTGACATGAACATCTTCAATAATCTAAGACAGAAAGTTATGAATGAATGAGGAATTCTGCCAACATATTCTCTATACTGCGGTCATTTCAGTATTATCTTATCATGGGAACTCATTAGAGATTGAAACAACATAAATGCTGCAGGCAATTCATTTAATGAGGAAAAATGAACATAACTCTCAAAAGGTGGTTTTGCTGAATGAACAATTCCTTTAAGGGAATTAAGAGTTAAATCCTGCCATACTGCCTGCTTTCCAAAGATGGCAAAAGATAAATTATAATAAACTTCACAGGTTATTATCAAGAGATGAAAAAGAGTGTGAGTTATAGGCACTGAATGTCTAAATCTGTCAGCAAATACCCAGCCCTCAGCTTTCGTAGCTTCCCAGAGATAATGCAATCTGCCGCTCCATCTCTGTGAAATGCTATTGGATTTGCAGCACAAATCGCAACTTCTAATTCCAACTGACAGTAACCTCTCTGACTCAGTTTCTTCCTGATAGAATTAAATGTTTGACTGACCAGGTCTAGTGGAGGCAATTAAGGTGATAGTTTGGGAAATTGGGGAGCTCCTGCCCCAAAGAAAGAGGGGAATCACTAACTTCTGAAATCTACCATTACACCACTTTTTGCACATGCACCCACACTGCCAGGCCTTCAGTGTTCAAGAGAGGCTAAAAATCTACCTTTGAATATTTTGTCTGCTACTTCTTAATCTGTTGGCAATAAATTTATTTGTTTGAAGAAAAAAAACAATAAGGAGAACTTGTGCCTTATACTCTGAGCAAGTCACAGGGATGACACTTCTCCCACTGAAAACAAAGAAAAACACAAAATACACAAAACAATGGATTTCAAGACATTGGATGTAAGTGAAGGAGGTCTGTGAGAAATAAAAAATGAGGTTATCCCTGAAATTTCCCAATTTTGATTAAGAATGTCACAGCAATTCAGTAGAGAAAAGATGGTCTTCCCAACAAATGGTGTTGGGAATGACTTGACATTCAAGTGGGGGAAGAGTGAACTTTTCAGATCATATAAAAATAAATAAGCTTAAAGTGGATTTAGACTATAATGTACTATCTAAATTATAAAACTTTTAGAAATAAGCAAAAGAGAAAAACTTTTCCTTTTAAGACTTCTGAGTGAATCTCAAAATAATTATACTGAGTGAAAGAAGCCAGACAGGGAAAAAATATGATTTTATTTATGGAAAATTTTAGAGGCTGGGCTTGATGGTAAATGCTTTTAATCCTAGTACTTAAGAGGCTGAGACAATAGGATTCGGGTTTGAAGCCAGTCACAGCAATTTAGCCAGACTCTCAGTAACTTAGACCCTATTTCCAAATTAAAAATATATATATATGGCTGGGAGTATAGCTCAGAGGTAGAATGCCCCTGCGTTCAAGCCTCAGTATAAAAAAAAAAGATTAGAAAATGAACGATAACCTATTATGAAAGAAAATGAACCAATGATTGTCCGGAGGTGCTGGGGATGAGAAGGGAAGTTACAAAGAGGCATGAGAACACTTCAGGTTGTCCTGCATGTGTTAATTATCTTGACTATACTGACAATTTTACTGTTGCATACCTTTATATGCATGATAGATTTCACAGGTACATACCTTTATCCATCCAAACATGTCAAACTCTACAGTATATGCACAGTTTATTTTATGTCAATTATACCTCAACAAAACTGTCACACACACACACACACACACACACACACACACGCACACACACACACACGCACACATGCACACACATACTGAATGGCCAAACAAAAACCAATGGCTGGTACAATCTGGCAGGCTTGCTGCTAGTTTTCAGTTTCTGAATTCAATGGCATCTGGAGTCACTTTCTTTGAGATTTATCCAAGCCTACAGCTAACATACCATTTCTATAGATAGTGGATGTAACCATAGAAAAGCATTTTAGAAAATAATTAGAGTTGAAAACTTGAATATATTGAAGGTATGCATTAGAATATATAATTACTATATATTTATAATGCTGTCATTATCTATAAAATTGATTGTTCATTTTCAACTGATCCTTATTTCCTTGCCATTTGGGAGAGCCTATAATTTTCTCAGCACTTAAGGTGGGGAAAAGGTGTGAATCTGTTTCATGTTACATTCCAAGACAATTAAATCATGATGTCACAGGGACTATTATAGAAGATATTCTAAATATTCCTCCCATTCTGATACATAGGAATACTGTAGGATTTATACATTATTGGACATCACTCATACAACCAGTGAGTTCAGGGCTTTGTTCATTCTGTAGTCACATATCCACTGTTTTCAGAGTGTTGTGGGAAATTCTTGGAGTACACATACATCTATATCTGCACAGACATATACATATTCAAATAGAACCGCATGATGTACATACACAATGTATATACACAAAACTGCGTGCATAGCTAATCATGACATATCTAATCTGAATATGAATAATAGGTATCTTTTAGCACAAATGTGCCTATTCCACGATTAAATTCATGAAAATGTGGGTATATAACTGTTCATAGCATTATTTCCAGATTGAAGTGAAACTGCTCAAAGAACTTAGAGAGGTGAATGGTTGTCTGGTAACCCAGTTGTTGCTGTCCTCCTCGCTGGTATCAGTTTTTATTTGTCATCAGATAAGCCTAAAAGTGATAGAGTAGATAGAACCCAGTTCTGTAGGTAAAAGAACGGATGTATTTCATGGCAGACTGTTACATGAAAAGGGTCTGAGGAATGGCATTTGCCTTGTGTCAAACCAATACAATAAAGAGATCTATTGTTTATGGGTCACCCCCATTTTGGTCAGCTTAATGTAGGTGGAGCCCATAAAACCCCAAAGTTGAACGCTGTCCATTTGTGCAAAAGGGCAGTACTTGCAAGTTGCATGCTTTCCTTTTCTTCTTTAAAATGTGGTTTTTAAAAAATACTGGTAGCATTAAGAACACTAGACACAGGGCAATTTTCAGAGCTCAAGTTAACAGTAGAATCTGTCTTTTATTCCTTGTCCATGGAAGTCCAGACAAGTTCCTAGTAAGAAAAGTAAATAACATGCCTCAATTACTGTTCACAATCTCCCTCTTTCTCTTTATGCTTCTATTAATTGATACTGATTAACAAGTGCTCTGGCTTTGCTTCTAAACAATTCATTTGCTATCTGATTATTGAAAATTCTTTTTTTTTTTTTATTGGTGGTACTGGAGTTCCTGGAAACCCTTCTACCTCCGGGCTACTCTCCCAGACACCTACTTTTTATATTTTTATTTGGAAACAGGGTCTCCTAAGCCAACAAGGCTGGCTTCGAACCTGTGCGATCCTCCTGTCTCCGCCTCCCAAGTACGGGGATTACAAGCGTGCACCACCATGCCTGGCTTGAAAATTCTTGATCACCACCTTTAGAAAAAATAATTAGGATAAAGGCCATTTTCTTGCTTAGGACACATTGAAGAAAACTGATTCAAGGTTTCTTGTGTTGAAAGGCAAGTTTGAAGATCTTTCTAGTTCTGTATTCTTTTACATATGTGCTGTATGTGGACTTCCTTCCCAGTGGTTAAGAGAGGAGACACATACATCAAAAGTGTATATCACTAAAAATACATATAGTATTGAATTAAAATTCATAAAAAATAACTAGGACATTTACATGAAAACATAGCAGGACTGCCTGAGTATTAAATCCAAATCAATGGAATGTCAATCCAGGAAAGACCATAAAGGAGAGGATCTCTCTAAAAAGCAAAGAAATCCAATAACTTCAATAAACATTTCTGTTGCTAAGATGGTGGTAGGAATTTAATGATTGTCTTGATAAAGAAAATATATCTTACCTCCAATCTTATAACTAAGATTGATGTATAATTTATTATGTGCTAGGTGCTGCTATAAACATTATTTATATATTAACACATTCAATTATCAGGACAATACCATAAGGCAGGCACTATTATTTGCCCTATTTTATGGATTAGAAATCTGAAGTTGACAGTAGTAGGGAGATTTGTCTATTACCAGCTAAGTGACAGAGATAGGAACTGACCTGGCTTGTCTAGTTCCAAAATCAAAGTTCTTAACCACCATACTGTCCTTCCCCTTGAGCCTGTGAACATGACCACACTCCCCAGAACCCCCGTAACTGACCACAGGCATGGTGGAGCTGCTCACATGTGGTCAGTCAGTTCCCTTCCAACCTGCCCCGAACTGCTGCCTTACTGTACCGCCCCAGCTCTGGCCACTTCTTTATGATAGATAATTTTTAAAAGTGAAAAGTTATTATTTTCTAGTTACATTTAAGGATGAACATAGCTCTCTGAACACATTTTGATGGGAAAAGGTTGAGGGAAAAAAATTGTACTCCTGGAAGGCAGCAGCCCCAAAGGCAAAGTAAGAGAATTAGAAAGAGAATGAGATGGGGCAGTCTAACCAGGGACTGATTCCTAGAGGTTAGTGCATCTCCAGTTATTGATCTATGGATGGCTGTTCAGTTCTGTGTAATACTGATCTACCAAGGATGCACTGAAACTACAGTCAAAGGGGCAAAGCTGACAGAAAATACTTCGCCATCCAACCTGGAACCAATTTTACATGTCCTCCTAGAACCTTAAGAGAGATGAGGGGTCTCTAAGAAAGCAGCCTGAGAATTCCATAGATGATAGTGTGGAAGAATACTGCTTCTCAGTACAGTGTGTGAGATGGGAGGTATTTTATCAAGGTTGTCTTTGTGGTGCACTGTTCTCAGACAACATTGAAGAGATAGACCTGATCCCTGCAGTATAGAAAAGTTGAGCTAATTTCTTTCTTTTTGTCAAATCTTTTCTTCTGCCCTTCCCTGAATTTAGAAGACTGGGTCTACAGCTAGAAGACTGCAGAAATAGATCAGTATGATCTTTTCTATCCTATCATTGGTAAAAAGTCATTCCCAATGGCTTGACAATTTACAAAGGCATATTAATGTCCACATACATTATACATTAGATCATATGAAATAATTATATGAACTATTTGTAAAGAGGTCTTTGAGTAGAGTATGTTGCCGTGGCACTGTGTTTGTTGTGAAGTCCACTTACGGAAAACTAGGCAAGCCGGGCATAGTGGCGCACGCTTGTAATCCCAGTACTTGGGAGGCTGAGACAGGAGAATCGTACAGGTTCAAAGCCAGCCTCAGCTACTTAGTAAGGTTCTCAGCGACTTAGTGAGACCCTGTTTCAAAATAAAATATAAAGTAGGTCATAGGTGTACCCTGGAGGTAGGAGGTAGAGGCCCCTGGGTCCCATTCCCAGGACCACACACACACAAAAAAATCCTAGGCAAATCAGTTCACTCTTTTTTTTATTCTTTTTTGGTGGTACTGGGGTTTCTAGAAACCCCTCTACCTCTGGGTTACACTCCCAGACCTATTTTTTATATTTTTATTTGGAAACAGGGTCTCTTAAGCCAGTGAGGCTGGCTTTGAACCTGCGTGATCCTCCTGTCTCTGCTTCCCTAGCGCGGGGATTACAAGCGTGCGCCACCACGCCCAGCTAAATCAATTCACTCTTTATATCAAATGTATTGGTTGTTCTTGTCAGCTACATGATAGCCAGTTATATAAGAGCATGTAAATATTTTACAGTTTTCATCTTCATATTGTACTTATAGAGGTAGTATTACCATGTACAGTCTGAGAATGCTTTATCTGATTTTTATATCTATCTTAAAAGTGTCAGCAGTTAAATTTTGAAATAAAAATATTGAATAGTCCTCCTTCAGCATTCTAGATCAGCTTAATTAAAAGAAAACTTGAAACTACAAAGTGAACTATTGAAATCTTTCATTTTTTTAAACTATTGATCTTCATAAATATGGATTTTCTCAATGCTTTAAAACTAATACATACCCAAAGAGCATGATTCAATTTTTTTTCACTCATTAAATGACTCCATTGATTTCACTAAAATCAAGGACTCCTCAAAGTTTGGAAGTTAAAAAATTGGATTCTAAAAAGGATTTTATATAGCAAATGCTCTAAAAATCCTCTTTGGGTTTTCTTTGGATCGTCTTCTTGCCCAGGTTTCATCAGCTTTGGAGTTGGTTCTCTTCTCCAGCTTTCTATTGCTCTGTTCAGCCTCTGCTGCCCTCCCTATCAAGCCATCCATCCTAAAGCACTTGAGACCACCCTCTGCGAGGTCCTCACACACCTCCACCATCAGTTTGGGGTTGTCTGGGGTCATTTACCCTGGAGTTTGTATGATCCTTGAATGTTCTCTTTCATGTCTGGGTAGAAAGGTGGAGAATGGCAGGTTATGCAGTCTCCATAGATAACAGAATTCAGCCTGACTTTTACGACTTCTGGGGTGGATCAGGCTCTGGTATTGCAGACACAGATGTGAAACGCTCTTAATGAAAAGAGCAGTTGTTAGAGCATTTATTCTGTTGCTGTTGGCAGACCCCAAACGCACTCGCCATCCAAGAAGGTGATAGCAAAGGACTCTCTGGGCAGAGGTCACCTCTTCTCCCTCCTGCATCTGGACCATCATGTCTGAGTTGCCCTGGGAATGCAGGCAGCCCATGACAGCGGTGGGCAGAAGCAAGCACATGCTGGGGCTTCCAGCAAAAGCCACAAGGCAGATGAGCTCCAGGGACCGTCAGCAGACTATTTTTGGTTCCTGCCTAAACAAAAATTCTTCTGGAAAATATGCTTAAGAATGGAAAGGCTCAAATCTGAAGTCCTCTAAAGGAGTTGTGCTTGTTTTTTTTTTTTTTTTTTTTTTTTATAACCAGGCAAGTGCTGATTAATCGCATAGTATTCAGCTCTTCGTTGGTGCTGTCTTTCAGGCCTGATTCAACAGCTGTTTAACTTGGCTCCAGGCATTTATGACTTTATTTTGAACAAATCTTGAACATTTTCATTTGATTTTTTCCCAACTCGACGATGCAACTCAAAATTTGTTTTAAATTTTACGGTCCTTTTTTCTCTTAGCCACGCCCTCCCACCCTCCCCACCCCCCTTTTTCCCTTCCTCTTCTTACAGCTGTAGCTTTGGAATTTGAGTTGCATTTTTTTAAGGCAGCAGCAGATTTTGTGATGCAAAAGAAAGCAAGTTTGCAGAAGGGAGGAGAAGTGGGTAATGCAGAGAAGGGTACCTTTTTTTTTTAACTAATGCATTGGATCCCCTTAGAACAAGTGAAAGCCCAATACTTTATAAATATTGAAGTGCAGAGTAAATTCAAAGTACTCAATAAACATTTACTGTGAATGGAGGCATTAGGAAAGGCTTAGACCCTGCCTGAATTCCCATGAAATTTGTAAATATTTCTTTCATTTGTTCTCCATTTACAATTAGTTGCAGTCAAGCTGATCAAAGCCAGAAGAGGCCTGCTGCCTGTGAACCCGCATCCCTCACAATGACATCCACAAAGCAGAATGAAATATGGAATATCGGGTTTCCACGGATGTATGAACTTGTAAAAATCTGAAAGAATAGGAGGTTTTTCACACTGAGTAATGTGAAACATTTGGTGCAGATTGTAGGCCGCTGAAGATGGAAAAGGAGAGCCAAAACCCATCAGGCTGTAAAACAGAAGCAGGCCCCAGCCAATGCCAGGATCTTCCCCGGGCATCCAGTGATTTAACTGTCACAGGCACTCTGCTTTCCAGAGGTCCTGGCAAGGAAGCCCCTCCACCAGGGGAGAGAGGAGGCACCCGAGGCTCCGCCTGGCACCAGCGTTTTCCAATGGCCCTCTGCTCAGCTCCTTCCCTCCTCTCTGTTTTTTTCTGGGCTCTGGATTGTTGAATTACTGGTCCTCCCCCCACCCCCTCCTGCCAAGCACACATACACACCTCTTTCAATTAATGCATTTCCAAACGATTCCAAACAGACAGGTGTTAAAGTTTGTTGGGCAAGCACAGTCATGCACCACATAACAACATCTCAGCCTGCAAGGACCACATACACAAAGGTGGTCCCAGAAGGTTATACAGCCTGGTGACTGGTGACGTTTAGCCATCTTAGTTTGTGTAAGTAAGCTCTGCAATGTTTACCCAGTGAGGAAATTGCCTCGAGCCACATTTCACAGCTTTATCTCCATATTAAACAACACATAAATGTACTTGGGTAAGAGCTTCCCATATTTTAGACAGTGTGTAAGTAAATAACCCAAGTAAATCCAGAAATATATACTACCATGAAGCCCCCAAAGCTACATGCAATTGTTTTCCTGGCTTTCTCTTTTCTCTGTGTCTCTCCCCACTGCCCCCCACCTTTTTTTTCCACCTTCAGCTGGGCAGGGCTCTCCTTTTGTGACTAATAGTGGGCGTTATAATTGCTTCCTATGCCTTTGCCGGCTGTCAAGTCATAATGGAGTCCGAGGTGGGGGACACAGACACAGGGATTTAGGCCAGTTTACATTCTTTCACCTCCAGAAACTCATAAGGCCATGAAGCGGTATCTCTTTCTTTACTAGAAAACTGAGCAGCCACCACTACCATTTGCAATCCAGGACCCCATAGTAATTCACAAACCAGTCAGAAGGAAATACACAAGGGTGATTTGCCAAGGATTCCCAACCAGCAGGGGCAGGCTGACTGAGCATTCCCAGCTTCCTTTGAAAACACAATCCTTCTGCCTCTCTCATTACTCAACCCTTTCTTCACCTGCAGAGGCTATAGTTCAACCTCCTTTCCTCCCCAGGCATTTGCAGTGGGCAAACTTTTTTCAAAATACTTCCTAGCACCAGAATGCCAGGAATAAAAGAAATAACAAAATATACTATTTTTTAACAAAATAGGAAAAGGTGTATTGGGAGGATTAAAACACAGGGAATAGTAACTAAAACAGTGTGGTAGTGGCACCAAAACATACACCAATTAGCTAGCATAGAAGATATAAGAGCCAGGCATGGTGGCCCACACTTGTAATCCCAGCATTTGGGAAACTGAAACAGGAGGGTCACAGTTCACGGACAGCTCAGTTACTACTTAGTGAGGCCCTTTGCAACTCAGTGAGACCCCCTGTTTCAAAATAAAGAATAAAATATAGGGCTGGGGTATAGCTTGGAGGTAGACTGCCCTTGTGTTCCATCCCCAGTACTGAAAAGAAAAAGAAAAAGAAGATGCGGAGGCAAATCCTCACATTTATAGCAAGCTGGTTTTCAATAAAGGAGCCAATCACATATGATGTTAAAAAGACAGTCTTTTCTGTAAGTGGTGCTTGGAGAACTGGTGTTCCATATGTAGAATGAATTTAAACCCCAGTCTCTCAACCTGCACAAGATTCAGCTCAAGATAGATCAAAGCCTAAAAATGAGATTGAAAACTTTGCAATTACTAGAATAGGGCATAGGAGAAACTCTCCAATAGATAGGCACTGGTATATACTTCCTCAATAAAACACCAAAGCACAGGAAATAAAATTGAGAATCAATAAATGCGATGGCATCAAATTGGAAAGCTTCTGTGCAGAAGGATCTGAAGAGTCTACAGAATGGGAGAAAATCTCGGTAGCTATTCTTCTGGATTCTAGAAGAGTAATATCTAAAATATTACTTTAAAGTTTAAAAACACTAGAGACTTCCAGGAAGATGGCAACCGAGAAAAGCGGGGCTTAAGAGCCCTGCTAACAACCAATCTCCATTACCACAAAATCACTGCCTTTCATAGCCAGAAAACACCATCACCAGAGAAACAAAAAAATCACCAGGCTCCAGAGAGAAAGCGGACTGAGAACAGAGCTCAGAGCCACAGAGGAGATACACCGGCCTCACGCCTGAGGATGCGGCAACAGCGCCATATGGCCGGCGGCAGCGGTGATTTCACTGGACGGCTATAGCAAGCCGAGGTGAGCCGCTGCAGAACAGCCAGGCGGGATTTCTCGGCGCAGAGAGCATCGAAAGCTCCCAGTGGCTGAGCTCAGCACACGCTGCAGGGATTCAGAGTGAAACTCAAAACCAAGAAGAAATACACCAGCTTAACGGCCAAGGGCATAGCAGCGGCGCCATATTGCCACCGGCGGCAGCAACACCGAATTCACCGAGTCCAGTACAGCTACATCTGCGAACTCAAGAACAGTGAGTCAAATTGCGGGCCACAGAGGAGAAATCCCAGTACTGTACTCCCTGGGACTTGACCCAGTGGGGGAGTGGCGGTGGCAGAGATATCACACCATAGGAGAACGCGCAACCTGGCACCCCCCACAGTCTAAAGCAGCCTCTATCGTCTCTCTGGGTCGGAGACTCTGTGATACAACCCAGTAAAGGAGTAGTGGGGTCTGAGATACTACAGACTCGAGATCCAGAGCACCTTAAGTAAAGTCATAGTGACCCAAGGGAAGAACCCAGAGAAGGCACAAACTTCCGAAATCATGGGAAAGAGGAATAATACTGGAGCAATTAATGCCCACAACCCCACAACATCAGAACCCGATAAAACAGAAAATCAGAGATTTCTAGAAGATCAAATCAGGAAAATAACTTAATAGAGGTGCTTCGAAAAGAACTCAGAGAGAGCCAAAAAGAGATAAAGGATGCAATTAATGAAGTAAAGGCCTCAATTCAAAGCACAAACAACCAATTAGACCACATGAAGAACAGAATCTCGCTATTAGAAGATGATCATTCCAAAAATGAACGCATAGTTTCTAATCTAGAAAAAAATATCCGACAGCAAGAATCTGATATTGAAGAAATATGGGCCCATTTTAAGAGAGCTAACCTAAGAATAATTGGAATAGAGGAGGGAAAAGAAAGTGAAACCAAAGGGATCAACAATCTCTTCAAGGAAGTAATAGCAGAAAATTTTCCAAACATAGAGCAAGAGGTTGATACACAGGTCCAGGAAACTTATAGAACTCCCTTTAGACAGGATCGGAGAAGAGGATCTCCACGCCACATAATTGTCAAAATGACCAATGTGGAAGCCAAGCAGAGAATCTTAAAGGCAACAAAAGCAAAGGGCCAAGTGACATTCAGAGGCAAACCAATTAGAATCACTCCAGACTTCCCAAACCAAGTTATGAGAGCCAGAAGGGCTTGGAGTAACATATTCCAAACTCTGAAAGAAAACAACTTCCAGCCAAAAATTTCCTACCCAGCAAAACTTTCTATCAAATTAGATGGAGAAATAAGAAGCTTCCATGACAAACAGAAACTGAAAGAATTTATGTCTTCAAAACCAGCGCTAGAGAAAATACTCAAAGAGATTAACTACAAAGAAGAAATAGATAACACACACCAGAATCAGAGAAACAAGATTTTCCATCCAACAGACAACTAAGATTGGTTATCTGTGGAGATTTATTATTTATGTTAGTCTTTTACCTATCTCTAAATTGTATTGTTTGACTTTATTGTTGTTAATTTTTAGGATTTCTAATTGGAATATTAATATACCTTCAGATATAGCATTTGGAAATATTTTATCCCATTCTATTAGTAACTTTTAACTCTGTTTACATTGTCTTTGGATATACAATATTTTTTTTTAGGGAGTTTGTATACTCTTCTGTTGCCTGTGCCATTGAAATCATATCCAAGAAATCACTGCCAATTTCAATGTTGTGAGGTTTTATGACCCAGATTTTCTCCTAAAAGTTTATAGTCTTAAGATTTATATTTAGGTCTATTATCTATTTTGAGTTAATATTTGTATATGGGATTAGGTAAGGGTCCAATTTTATTCTTTTCCATGTAATTATTATTTTTAACAATATTTAGTTAAAGGATTTTTATTTCCACCACCAAATGTTCGTGGAAACCTTGTCAAAAATAACTTGACAATATAGGGAAGAATTTAGCTCTAGGCTTTTATTTAACTCCAATGGTTTATATATCTGCCTTTAGAATAGTACTACACTGTTTCAATTATTGTAGCTTTATATGGTTTGAAATCAGAAAATATATATCTTCTAGCTTTGTTCTTTTTCAAGATCATTTTGGGTATCTAGAGTCCATATTCCATATTAGGATAGATTTTTGTTTCTGAAAAATAAATATATAAATATATGATAGTTTCACCTAAAAAATATAGAAAAAAATATTCTCTGGTAAGAAATAAAGTAAAAAGAAATATTGAAATGTTATCTTTAAGTCATCAAAAGCTTGGTATCAGACAAATGAAACTGTTATGTGAGATTATCATTTTTAATTTTGGATAAATTGCTGTAATACTAGATGTCAACCACTAAGCCAAGCATGGGAGGGAGGAATGGGGAGAGAATGGGGTGGGGATCGGGTGGGGGCTGACTGGGTGATGTGTGCATGTATGTCTACAAAAGTTTGTACCCCACTATGATGTATGAATACAGTGCACCAATAAAAATAAATAAATAAAAATAAAGTTTAAAAACACTAGAAAAAATAAGACAATTAAAAATGGACAATTGAACTGAAGAATCACTTGGCAAAAAAATAAATACAAATGGCCAATAAGTAAAAAAATGTTTAACATCACTAGCAATCAGGGAAATGCAAATCAAAATGATACTAAGACTCTATCTATCTTCAGTTAGAATGGCAATAATCAAGATTATAAACAATAGGCCAGAGCCAGGCATGGTGGCGCACGCTTGTAATCCCCATGCTTGGGAAGCGGAGACAGGAGGATCGCGCTGGTTCGGAGCCAAACTTGCTGGCTTAAGAGACCCTGTTTCCAAATTTAAAAAAAATATAAAATAGGTCTGGGAGTGTATCCCGGAGGTAGAAGGGCTTCCAGGAACCCCAGTACCACTAAATAAATAAATAAATAAATAAATAAATAAATAAATAAATAATAAACAATAGGCCGGGCGTGATGGTATACACTTGTAATCCCTTGCTTGGGAGGTGGAGACAGGAGGATCCCACAGGTTCAAAGCCAGCCTCGCTGGCTTAGGAGACCCTGTTTCCAAGTAAAAATATAAAAATGGGTCTAGGAGTGTCGCCCGGAGGTTGAAGGGTTTCCAAGAACCCCAGTACCACCAAAAAAAAAAAAATTATAAACAATAATAAACACTAAAGAAGATGAAGGGAAATAGGAATTCTTCTACACTGATATTATGACTACAAATTAGTACAATCACTACAGAGATCACTATAAAGGTTACTCAAAAGAAGCACCATATGGAACCATCATATGACTCATCTATGCAATTCCTTTGTATCTTTCCAAAACAATTAAAGCCAGAATACTATAGTGATATAAGAATACCTATATATACAAGCCAAATTATGGAACTAACCTTGCATGTTCATCAATAGGTGAATGATAAATAAAATGCAATATATACACACAATGGAATTTTATGTAGCCATAAAGAACAAAATTATGTATTTTGCAAGAAAATAGATGGAACTAGAGAATATTATCCTAAGTGAGGTCATTCAGTCTCAAACAATCAAGGGTAGAATATTCTCTCTCATATGTGTATGTAACCTAAAGAGAAAATAGAAAACAGAAGGGACTTTAGATAATTGAGTAGAATAGTGGAAAGAATAGGTGGAAGAGGTGGGAAGGAAAAGGAAGAACTGCTGAAACAATTCTATGCTATGCCCATGTGTGAAGATACTACCAATACCACTGTTATGTACAGGGGACCTTAAGGAAAACTCACCAAGACTTTGGCCTTCACTTTGATGTATAATATAATGCACCAATGAAATGTAAGTTGATAGTTTTGAAAAGGAGTGTGCTTGAAGGAAAACCACAACTGGAGATATAGCTAAAATCAAATTAAGCTTCACAAATTTAGCTTGCTCAGATGTGAATCTTTTTCAGGATGTGGGTGATTACAGATTCACTGGGCAATACCATATAACACACAGAGGAAAGAGGTTGCTGTGGGATGTTGTTTTTAATGGGCTCCCATCACCCATTCAAAGAAACTGAACATTAACACCAAGAAGCCACTTATACATCTCTGGTTGTAATCCATTCCTCTTCTTTAAAGGTAACTACCATGTTGAATGCTGGTAATTTGTAGTATTTATCACTTATGCAAATATTCCTAACATGTATTTAATTCCCTATGTTTGATCTGCACAATTACAGAATCACAGCAATTTTTTTTAGTGACTTGCTTTCATCTTTCAGCATTATTATGTTTTTAGGGTTGGTCTTTGTTGATTACATAAATGTTCTTCCATACTGTGGTCACATGGTATTTCACTATATGTCTATAATAATATAGTCATATATATTTTATGAACAATATATTGATGAACAATTGAGTTATTGTAAATTATATACCATTTAGGTATACTAATTACATCAATATACATTGCATATTTTTGTTTGTAATAAAAATAACACTATATTTCTGTCCCTTAGGGCACACATGTAAGATTTTCTCTAATGCTCATGAAATTGGTCAGTCACAGGGCATTTAACATTACCAAACTCATTTACAAAATGGTCATACCAATTTCTATACCCAAAAGCAGCAGGTGAGAATTCCTGTACTTAAAATTCTTAATTAACATTTGATATTGGCTAATATTTGAGTATGAAGTGGTGGGTTTTAATTTATGTTTCTCTGCCTAGTAATGCAAATGACTACTATTTCAGTCAGCATTTTCACTGTTGTGACAACATACATGAGTACAACTTAGAGAAAAACAGATTTATTTGCTCATAGTTTTGGATATTTCAGAGGTTTTAGTTCATGTTAAGCCAGATAAAGTCTCCAGAGCTCATGTCATGGTAGCAGGAAGGGAGGAACTCCACTCTCATATCACGGAGGTTGGAAATAGCAAGAGATTGAGCTGGGGGTGAGGGACATAGGCCCCAAGGCCACATTCCCAAGGCCTGCCTTCAACATGGCCACCTTGTCTACAACTTGAGATCTAAACCATAACAACTACTGATCCTTCTGTCTTGTGAAAGTGATCTTGTAAAATTTTTATTTAATTTGCTCATTTTTTTCTTTTATGTTCTTTCTCTTTTTCACTGATTAGTAGAAATTTGTCTCTTCTGGATAATATTTTCAATCAATTTGCGATAGTTTATAGGAATAGAAATTCCTAATTTGGTGTCTTTACTGAACAGAAATTCTAATAGATTAATCAATATATCCCATTAAATACTATGCTTTTGTGTCTTATTTAAGTAACCCATCTCTACTCTGCCAACACAATGATTCTCTTGCCTTTCGCATTAGGATCCTTAATGTACCTATATTAATTTTTTCATATAGTGTGAGATAGGAGTCAAATTTCATTTATTATTCCAATGGATAACCAATAGCTATTCTATCATTTATATAAAATACATAGTTTTCTTCCACTCTGCCAAATAATTATAACAAAATCCATATATTCATGAGTCCGTTTCTGCTCTATTATATTGGAGTGGTCTATTTTCTATTCCTTGATAATAACCACTACTTGAGTAAGGCAAGTCAAAAGAAAAGAGGCCTAATACCTTCATAGGAGCAATAGCCGGACTGTCAGGTTATCTACAAAAAGCATTGGAAGCAAAGAGAGAGGGACATAACGTGCCTTTTCTTTTTCTGTTCTTTTTTTTTTTTTTTTTTTCCGTTTGGAGACTGTAGCACTTTTTTTTTTTTTTTCCAGTACTGGAGATTGAACCCAGGGACATTCTACCTCTGAGCTACACCCCTAGTCTTATTTTTTATTATTTATTTTGAAACAGGGTCTCACTTAGTTGTGGAGTACCTCACTAAGTAGCCAAGGCTGGCCAGGAACCTGCAATCCTCCTGTTTCAACTTCCCAAGCACTGGGACTACAAGTGTGTACCACCAGCTAAGATTGTAGCACTGCTTGAAAGTGAAGCTGGAGGTCTTTAATATATTCTGAAATATTCTTACCCATTATTTCTTCAAATATTGCTCCTAACCACATCCTCACCAGCTTCAGTAAGTCATTTCAACTTTGTTCTTATGTCTCCTACATTCTCTGTAACTGTCCATTCTGCAGTATTTCCATTCTTCAGTGCGTCTATTCTTTAGTATTTTATGCTTCTGCATAAATATTTTATTCTAATTTATCAGTTTGCTCATTTTCTCATCCTCTGTGATGTTATATCTATTGATTTCAACATTGCAATTGTCAAGTTTAGTACTTCTTTTTGTCTCTGTTTCCAGTTCTTGCCAATATTCACCATATTTTCTTTTAACTTTTAATACATTGATTTCAGTTATTTTAAAGTCTATATCTAATAAATGTAATTATACCTCCCTGCTTGCATTAATATTTTTTCCTCTTGATTTTTTTTTTCTTTTTTGGAGGGAGGAGGTGATTGGTGGATGGTTGGCTGGTTTGTGGGCTGTTTTGGAGGGAGGAGGTGATTGTTTGGTGGGTGGTTGGCTGGTTTGTGGTGTTTTTTGGAGGGAGGAGGTGATTGTTTGGTGGGTGGTTGGCTGGTTTGTGGTGTTTTTTGGAGGGAGGAGGTGATTGTTTGGTGGATGGTTGGCTGGTTTGTGGGGTTTTATTTGGAGGGAGGAGGTGATTGTTTGGTGGGTGGTTGGCTGGTTTGTGGGCTTTTTTGGAGGGAGGAGGTGATTGTTTGGTGGGTGGTTGGCTGGTTTGTGGGCTTTTTTGGAGGGAGGAGGTGATTGTTTGGTGGGTGGTTGGCTGGTTTGTGGTGTTTTTTGGAGGGAGGAGGTGATTGTTTGGTGGGTGGTTGGCTGGTTTGTGGGCTTTTTTGGAGGGAGGAGGTGATTGTTTGGTGGATGGTTGGCTGGTTTGTGGGCTTTTTTGGAGGGAGGAGGTGATTGTTTGGTGGATGGTTGGCTGGTTTGTGGGCTTTTTTGGAGGGAGGAGGTGATTGTTTGGTGGATGGTTGGCTGGTTTGTGGGGTTTTATTTGGAGGGAGGAGGTGATTGTTTGGTGGGTGGTTGGCTGGTTTGTGGGCTTTTTTGGAGAGAGGAGGTGATTGTTTGGTGGGTGGTTGGCTGGTTTGTGGTGTTTTTTGGAGGGAGGAGGTGATTGTTTGGTGGGTGGTTGGCTGGTTTGTGGGCTTTTTTGGAGGGAGGAGGTGATTGGTTGGTGGGTGGTTGGCTGGTTTGTGGGTTTTTTTGGGGGGAAGAGGTGATTGGTTGGTGGGTGGTTGGCTGGTTTGTGGGTTTTTTTGGGGGGAGGAGGTGATTGGTTGGTGGTTGGTTGGCTGGTTTGTGGTTTCTTTGTTGCTGTTGCTGTTGTTCTGTTCTTGTTCTTTTGTGGAGTTTGTTATTGTTGCCAGTGTTTTTTGTAGACCTGAGTAGTTTTAATATCATGATAAACATTTTGCAAGAAAAATTATAAATTTAAATATACCCTTCTGGATGATGTTACTATCTTCCAGAGAGGATTAACTTTGAGGTTAATTTTACATGCAATAGCAGTAGGAGGGTGGCATCATAATCTGATCAGGATTGAGCTAGCTTGAGCTCTTGTCTTGTGAGGAGTTGTCTCTGGGATCACTTTTCCCCCCAGGGTATATTTCTTTGGAGTACTAACTGCAAATTCAGGGTGTTATCAGGACCCTGCCTTCTCAGTGAACCTTTGCCTCTCCAGCATGCTGAGCACTGGAAGCCGCAGTCAGCCATGGCTTTTGAGTTGAGCATGTACAGTTACCGCAAGATGCAAAACAATCCACTAATGCCGAGCACATTCCTCTTGTTCTAGGTCTTGCTTCTGACGTTTCTCACATCCCCCATAGCACTCTGTAGAGTCAAACGTTTTATTTTTGTTTGTCCAGCTATTCTTTCTTTCTTTTCTATTTTTTTTCTGTTTGTTTTATTGCTATTGTTGTTATTGTTGTTCTTGTTCTTGTTGTGTGTTTGTTCTTGGGTTTGGCCCTGGGGATTGAATCCAGAGGCATTCTACCCTCTGAACTATAACTCCTATTTTATTTTATTTTTAATTTTTAAAATTTTTAGTGGTACTGGGGATGGAACCCAGGGCCTTTTCTACCTCCGAGCTATACTCCCAGAACTATTTTTATACTTTAATTGGAAACAGGGTCTCACTAAGTTGCTGAGGGCCTCCCTAAGTAGCTGAGGCTGGCTTCAAACCTGTGTGATCCTCCTGTCTCAGCCTCCCAAGTGCAGGAATTACAAGCGTGTGCCACCATGCCCAGCCTATTTTATTTTTTATTTGGAAACATGGTCTTGCTAAGCTGCTGAGACTGGCCTCGAACCTCCAATTCTCTTGTCTCAGCTTCCCAAGTACTGGGAAAACAGGTCAAGCTACACCCCCTGCCCTATTTTTTATTCTTTATTTTGAGACAGGGTCTCACTGAGTTGCGAAAGGCCTCAGTAAGTAGCTGAGGCTGTCCGTGAACCGCGATCCTCCAGTCTCAGCCTCCCAAATGCTGGGATTACAAGCATGAGCCACCACGCCTGGCTTCCCCCCACACACACCTGGTAGGGTTGGTCTGAGCTATCCTAGTCAACCATACTAGAAGTAAGATTTTTAGTACTTTACATTTTTATATTGATACAGATCTTATCTTTTTTAAATTAATTTTAATATACAGATGTGTAAAAAGGTGATTGATTTTATTAAATTGGTTTTTATACCATCAGCATAAAAAACTCTCTTAATAATTCCAATCACTTATTTATCAACTCTTTAGCGTTTTCTAATATTCTCTAGCTTTTTAAATCTCCTGTGAATTATAGTTTTATTTTTCCTTTCTAATGCTTATATATATTTAATTTGTTTTTCTTCTTTACAAGTTTATTGGAACTGGCAATACACCTATGTGTATACCAATAGAAGTGGTGATAAAGACAAACATATCTTAGTCATAATCTTAAAGATAATATTTTGAGAGGGAGGTGTTACATTCCCTGATTTCAAAAACATTTTATAAAGCTGTTGCAATCAAAACAGCATGGTACTGGCATAAAAACAGACATAGAGACCAATAGGACAGGTCAACTGACTTTTTATAAAAGTGCAAAGAAGATTCATTGTGAAAGAGAAAATGTCTTCAATAAATAGTATTGGAAATACTGTATATCCACAAGGGTGAATATGAACTCAGATCCTTAGCTTATAACATTTAAAAATCAACTCCTAATAGACTAAGAACTTAAATATAATGTCTGAGATTATAAAACCACTAGAAGAAAACACAGAGAGAACATTCAACAATGTTAGTCCTGGCATTTTTTTAATATGATCCCTAAAGCAAAATAAAAAATAGACAAATTAAATTATCTTAAACAAAAAGGCTTCTGTACGGTAGGTGAAATAACTGACAAAGTGAAGAGGCAGGTCAAAGAATGAGACAAAATATTTTGTCAGCCACGCATGTGATAAGTAATTCATACCAAAATGTCTATGGAACTCAAACTATCCAATGGCAAGAAAACAAAATTGCCCATTTAAAAAAATGGGCAAAAAGACCTGAATGGCTATTTGGCTATATATTTAAATAGTTTCACCATGAAAAATAAGTAAAGTGATGTATCATTAGCTTAATTTATTAGTTCCACATTGTATACACGTAAGGCTGGGGTATGGCTCAGAGGCAGAACACTTGTCTAGCCTTCAGGAGTCCCTGGGTTTGAAACCCAGCATCACAAAAATAATAATGATGATCATATTAAGAACAAAAAATGTGTTGCTTTCAAAATGTTTCCCGTCAACTCTGATATTTGCTGAAAATGATATGCAGATGCTCTTCATCAGGGTAAAGTCATTTTCTAATAGTCCTACTTGGCTAAGATTGTATATGCAGAAATCAAAGCCAGCCCTATTTCATTAAAGAGATCAAAAACCCACAGTGGGGAGAAGGAAGCACTAAGATTACCTCCCACACTCAGCTTGCATTTTATATTTCTTTCTATTTGAAAAACAAAAAGGGGGCACAGGGAGGGGGGAATCTAATTTTTGAGTTCTCAGGTTATGTAGATGTCAGGTCAGTTGTGTCCACAGCTCTTTTGCTGGGTTCATACTAGATTGAATGCCTTGAACACACACCAGCTGTGTGGAGGGAGCTGGTTAGGGGCCTCCCATATGAGAAGAGGAAGTCGGTGAGGGTTTCAGAATGTGCTAGTGAAGTTTGCCAAAAACAACAGTCCTCCGCCAGGGTATCAGATGGTGACAGGCGCTGGGTCCATGTGGCCTGCCATGGCCATCCCTGGAAGTCCCTTCAATGGCTCTGTATACAGACCTGCAGTGGAAATATCAAACTTAAGGGGGAGAGGGCAGAGAATCACAGGCTTTGCCCCAGCTTGTCCAAAGGATTCTACAGGAGCAGCCTGGGCACAGGGCCAGGCCTGCTCAACTACTGAGAGTTTGACAGATTAGGAGGCAAAGTTAATAGAGTTCTGGGGATATTTAAAGGATATGTTTAGAGCCAGGTGCTGTAGCACATGCCTGTGATTCCAGCACATGGGAGGCTAAAACAGGAGGAATGCAGGTTTGAGGCCAGCCTCAGCAACTTAGTGAGACACTGTTTCAAAATAAAAAATAAAAAGGACTAGGGATAGAGATCAGTGGTAGAGTGCCCTTAGGTCCAATCCCCAGGGCCACACACACACAAAAAGCTGTTTAGGACTGATATGGGAAAAGGAAGCTTCAAAAAGTCCTATAGAGTCAGAAGTTGATGAAAGAAATGTGGAAATGGGGAAAAGAAAATCAACAACTAGATCAAGGGGGACTTCAAATGAAAATACATTCTGTGGTTACCAGAAATGTTGTAATAGTCACAATTTAGTGTTTTCACTTTTCTTTGAATGATCAATCATATTTTTTTATTTTTTGTCTTTATTTTTAAATTATTTTATCAGTGCACTGTAATTATACATCAGAGTGAGGTTCAATGTGATAGAAAACATACATGCCCACAGCTCTTTGTATATTTCCCTCCATGTTCCACTTTGCACCCTCCTTTCCCTCCCTACCCCAGTTAGTGAAATTGGTAATAATCCCCTCAGGTACTGTCATAGGTCCACTAAAATTTTATATATATATACATATATATATAATTTATATAACTTAAAATTTATATATATAAATATAAATGTGTATATATATATTTATATAAAACTTAAAATTTTAGTGGACCTATGACAGTACCTGAAGGGATCATTACCAATTTCATATATATATACTAATTTCATATATATATATGTGTGTGTGTGTGTGTGTGTATGTGCATATACATATATATATATATATGCTATACACATACACACACACTATATGTATGTGTGTATGTATATTTGTAATCCAAAAAACACATAAAATTTCATTTCACCACCCCGCAGGAAAACTGTTGCCCACTGTCAAAGAAATAGATCTTAAATTCCTGGAAAAGAATTGCAAAACCTCTTTTATTGTAACAGGACTATAAAGCAAAAGATCGACTGCAAAGTTGCTCTTCCTGGCCCCTCCCCTTCCACAAATATCAATCAATAATAGAAACATCTGTTGTTAGATTAATATAACACAACCACTCCTAAAAGTCTCTGTTTGGGAAGACAGTGGAAAGAAACGATCACTGAATGGGGCAAGCATGTGTGCCCACCAAGTGCATTTTAAGTAGAACCAGTAGGAAAAGTATGACACATTTGTGATTGTGACTCTTCACCTGCTCTGAATGCCAGAGAGCTCCGAAATCTATGCTTCAAGAGTCAACCAGCCACGTCCATCCACACCTGGCATTTAACTAATCCACATACTGAGAGAGGGTGGAACACATAGCAGCTTTGGTATCGTGATGGTACCAGAGCAGAACAGGGACCAACTCCCTGATGCTGCACAACTCCAGAACACATAAGGCTGGGGAGGTGTGTCTACATAAACATATGCCCATGATTCTGTATGGGACTCTAACTTAGACTGGACCCAGGGCATTGCATGTCACATGCGGGTGGTTCCAGGGTGAACATTTCTATGGCTTCTGAGCTTCCAAATTTCAAATTATATTTTTATATTTTTATTGGTATACTGTCATCACACATCATGATAAAGTTCAGAGTGATAGAGACATACTTACGTACAGCACTTGGTGAGTTCCCCCCTGATCCCTTCCACTCCCTCCCCTTCCCTACACAGGACACTGAGACTGGCCCTGATAATTTTGTATATGTACATCATGTCAACTGAAGTGTTTCCTTCATCAAATCTCACTCCCTTTACCCGCCTCCCTCCCTTTATTCCCCTCCATCATTCTACTTCAGCTTCTCCCTTATCTGGAGTCCTTTTTGTATCCCAATTCCCTAGCTTCCACATATGAAAGAAAACATATGACCCTTCATTTGCTGTGCTGGCTAGTCTCACTTCTTAGCATACTATTCTTTAGTTCAATCCACTTTCCTGCAAATTACATAATTATATTCTTCTTTGTGACTGAGTAGAATTGCACTCTGTATATACCCCATAATTTCATAATCCATTCATCTGTTGGTGGAGACCTAGGCTGGTTCCATAATTGAGCTATCATATTTTAAGTTAAAAAGTTTAGTACCTGCCTAAAGAATGATCTTTAAGTCAACAATGTAAATAAATCAAACAGACTCTTATTCTTCATACCCATAGAAAACTGCATACTAGAGATTAGGGATAGATAAAAATAGAATCCTGACTTAGGAACCTAACCAAATAAATAAATATCTTCAAATAGGTTCTAATGTGTTTTTTCTTCAGATAGAAAGTGTAGCCTTTGAAATTAAAAAGTGCCTGCCTCTGTCAATGTTAGCCATATGAGCTACTAACCCTTTGCTTTCTCATCTGAAATACAGGAATAAAAATAAATACCTATAACATAGGCCATTAACATAATATAAATCCCTTAACCAAAAAGAGCATCTAGTAACTGTTCAATAGATGTGATATACTATTGGTAGATACATAATTTTTTTAAAAATAGAACAAAATGTTGGGTCAGATATATTAAACTGAATTGCTGAATGAAGTTTTGAGATCTTTTTTCTTTATATAAAAGATTATATCCTATATTAACCCTTTCTAATAAATATTTAACATCATGAGCCAGAAATCAGAAAATCTTAGACTTTCCAAGATGAAAGAATATGCTTATTGCTCTTGAGAATTTACAAGTGTCTGGACCACTGCACCTGAGGGCAGAAGAATGAACAACTAGTAGTCAAAATCTTTTCTAGGCTCCCAAATGTACTCTGTACCTAGACATAGCTTCCTTCCATCTTTCTCAGTGTCCCACAGATAGTAATTTATGATAAGGCTATAAGACAGAGACAAAGCCAATGGCAAGATTTATACTTTATCATTGGGATTCTCCAGGTAATTCTCCCTATGACCCACACTGGTATTTATTAGTTGATCGGGGGCTCCTCATGCTCCCAAATAGGACTGCTTTTATTAAAGGAGGGCTTTAGCCTTCTCAGTTTCCCTTTTTAATGCTCCTTCAGCCACTACCCCTTACTCTTCTTGATCTTGCCCCAATCTTATTTTTAGGTCCCTCTAGCTCTAGATCTGACTTTCTAGTCCGCAAAAGGATCATATTTTATCATATCTTTTTATAAATTCTATAGATTCCTGGGTGTGAATTCCCTTGAGTCATGATGGCTTTTGATAGTAGACAAAACTAACTTAAGAAACAAGTTTTAACCATCATAAAAGTATGCAAATAATACTCTCATACTATTTGTATTGTGTCATATTTGATGTCAAATTACACATGTTTTTCAAATTTCTAGGATCATAAGCAATAAATTATCAGTTAAAGGATATTCAAAGAAAGGCACCATGTGGTTTAGGATTTTCTCTTTTCATTTACAAGGCATTCCTTACTCTCATGACACTTTCCTCCAGCTAACAAGATAAGAGTGTGCTAATCAATCAGTCATGGGGAGATGGATTTATCATTAGGGCTTTCCTAGGAACTACATTCAATGGTAGAGAAACCTCCTATGGCTTTACATTTAGCTGCTTGGTTATTTCTTACCATAAGGTTTGTGAACTAGGAAACCAGAGTAGGCATAAATGAGAAAGGTATTTAGTCTGCCCCAGTATTTAAAAAAAAAAAAAACACAAATTTTTATACCCCATTCCTGTAGGTATTTCTGAACAAGTCATCTTGAATGTCACCACTCATCTAAGAAACCAGGTCCATTTCCTGGGCCTAACCCCTACCATGATGCATGCTTCTTATGAAGGAATAAGAATTGCACCTCAGGATCTACAGATGTAAGACACATCTGATTATATTTATGATGTGGAGTATACTTTGTACTCTGGAGGACAACATCAGCCCATTTTCCAACAGAAGCACTGTCATCAGTACAAGAACCCACTAAGGGAGAGGAACTGAATACTATTAGGACTCCTAGTGCAGAAAGCCAACGGAAGAGCAAAGTCAAAAAGTTAAATATGTTCAGTTGCATGTGGTTTCATGCATACAAAAATAGCCCACAAAGTTAAATTTAGGAGCAGTAAAAATTGTTCCACCACATAGAATACATCCAAATGGATGACACATTGTCTCTAGACCTAATCTTATCACGTGACACTGATTACATTTCTACTCGATAGTCTCAGTAGAGAAGTCCAGGCAGATTTCATTGAAGCCAAACTGTAGGGTGGCTTTCAAAGTCAGTAAAGTAATGCCCCTCTCTTCCATTTAGGAAAAAAGACAATGGTATCCAAAAGATGCTAAAAACATCAATCATTTCAGTGGGAAAGACTCTTTCTAATCCTGACCTTAGTCCTAATCATTCAAACAAACAAGTTCCTCTGTCTTAAAATACCATGATCTGGAATATTCAACAGGCCAGTGACTGAGCACCTCATTAGTTTTTCAAGTCTCTCAATATAAATGGAAGAAAACTTAGAATGAAAATACATATATCTTGCCACCATAACCAAGATAATATATTCAATTTATCAACTATTTGGAGATTGTTGGACTGTGGCTTATATCAATTGTTAGCCCTTTTGCTCAATTATGCTGCACAAAGCTTCACATTTTCATGTCTTTCAGCTTTATATTCATCTGTTTTCAGCTTCTCTATTACATGTCAACTAATCATGTGCCAAATTCGATTCATCTTACTCTAAAGAACATGCTTCTTCTCCTTGTGTTCCTATTTCAGTCAAGAGCCCGGCCAATCTCCCCAGTCATTGGCCTCAATTCCAATATTCATGGCAGTTTCCTCCTCTTTTCCTACTTCTCCATCCCCATTCAAGGTATCCCATGATCCCAACTTGGATTATTTCAAAAGCCTTCCAAAATTGGCAACCTTTTTCTGGTCTGCGCTGTTTGGCCGTTTAATGTACTCTGGCCAGGTTAAGATTTCTGGGGCATTTTATTATCATGTCACAATCCTGTTCAAACATTTTTGATGACTTCCTATCTGTTCCACAGAAGGAGGTCTATATTACTTATTTAGAGTCAAGACACCCTTGTCCCAACCCTGATCCAGTATCCTCGCACTTTTCTATAGTTCTCTCTCACTGCCCTTCATTTTAGCCAAATAACTTCTCTATCCATTAACCACTACTCATTTAATGAATGCCTTTATTTAGGCTGCTGCTTTATCCCAGAATGGCTTTTGGACCCCAAACAAACATGATCCAAACATAGCCCCCCGAAAGAGTCGATCCAACAGCCACTTCTTCACAACACTTTCCTACTGATAAAGTATTATCTTGCTCCTCTGACTCCCACAACACCTACACCTCATTGTACAGAACTCCACAACTGCTTTCTTCGGTTGTAATCATACATAGCTTATCTGTTCAGCTAGATTACAAACTGTAATAGATAATGAACTAGCTGGGGTTACACTTAATCCTCCAAGTTTCTTACACAATGTTTTTCACATAGACACTCAATAAATGTTTCGATCGACCAAAAGCCATACAATGCTTAGGACAAACAAGGCTCCAGATGTCATTTTTTAGGAGCAGTCACATGGCATAAGTGAGGGAGAACAGAAAGTAGAGCCACTACTGGGTACAGTCACCACATGCTACAGTGACTCTGCAAAAATGATCTCACCTCGGTTTGACTCAGTTTTTTTTTTTTTTTCGTCTATATTTCTTACTTCATAGAGCTGTGATAATAGTTATGAGAACAACACCCAAGTCCAACTTCAATACATAGTAAGTATTTGATAAATATTAGCAACTATTAGCTCACTTGCTTGCCATTTCCTTTTCATTCCTTAGGCTAGACCCAACGTGATAAATATAACAAGGGCTTGAGGCAAAACTGGCAGGTCTCGGGCATTCAGAGTGAGAAGGTCTATCTACATCAGAAGTTAAGTCAGATACATTTTCATCTATGGAAGACCTGGACCAAATCTATGTTCATTTAAACTCAACCAATCCCAGCAAAAAAAAGTAGGTTTTTCCATTTGCTGTATTAGTTTACCTTTGCTATCTCCTAATTGCATAAAGATTATTTGTTGATGTTTACCTTTAAAATTTAATTTCTCTTTTATTCTTATTTTAAAGTACGTAAAATAGCCCATCGTATATTGTTAAAATAATTGAAACATTGATCACCAATAAAATTGACCTCTACCTACCATAAAATGAACTGTTAGATTCTTACAAATTCTTTTGTAATTCTTTAACTTTTTGGTGAAAAAAAAAAAATATATATATATATATATATATTTTGGTGGTACTTGGGGTGGAACCCAGGGGCTTTCTACCTCTGGGCTATACTCCCAGACCTTTTTTATACTTTATTTGGAAATAGGGTCTCACTAAGTAGCTGAGGCTTGCTTCAAACCTGTACAATCCTTCTGTCTCAGCCTCCCAAGTCCTGGGGTTACAAGCATGCGCCACCACACCCAGCTTGGTGAAAATATTTTTAATGGCTTCTTTTCCTTTTGGTTCCAGTTCTCAGCTCTCTCTTCATCCTTAAAAACTGAACAGTTTCTCTGTGAAGTATCTTATACAGCTGTTTTTTTTTTTCATATAAAACAAAATGGATAAAAGTGCAGGTGGCTCTCAGTAATGTTGTGGGAAGCGGTGGGGAAGGAATGCAAGCAGGTCACAGGAGGGACCCAGCTAACCCCAGGCCTTCCAGGAGCTACTGAAGGGTTTCCAGGTAGCCACAGAGGATTCATATTGAAAACCATTGGTCTAAGACAAACTGAGAGCCTCCAGAGGCCAGAGGAAAACTAGGTTCTTTTTCCTTTTATAAAAAATAATACAATCAAAAACTGGGTAATTGCCCTGAATATACACTTTTCAAAAGAAATCTAAATGGCCAAGAAATATATAAAAAATTGTTCAACATCATTAGCAATCAGGGAAATGCACATCAAAACAACACTGAGATTCTTTCTAACTTCAATTAAAATGGCATTCATCAAAATACAATCAATAATAAATGCTGATGAAGATGTGAAAAAATAGAAACCCTTATATATTGTTAGTGTATTAGGATTGCAAATTAGTATAGACTATGTGGAGATCAGTGTGGAGGATCCTCTACCAACTAGAAATGGAAGTACTATATGGCCCAGCTATACCACTCTTGGGGATCTTTCCAAAGGACTTGAAGTCAGAATATTATAGTATAGTGATACATGCATATTCATGTTTGGGTTTTTTTTGTTTGTTTGGTTTTTGTTTTTGGTGGTGGTACTGGGGTTTCTGGAAATCCTTCTACCTCTGGGCTACACTCCCAGACCCAGTTTATACTTTTTTTTAATTTGGAAACAGGGTCTCTTAAGCCAGCACAGATGGCTTCAAACCTGCGTGATCCTCCTGTCTCCACCTCTCAAGCGCAGGGATTACAAGCATGCACCACCACGCCCAGCCATATTCATGTTTATAGCAGAACAATTGACACCGAACTATGAAACCAGCCTAGATGCCTGTCAACAAATGAGTGGATTACAAAACTGGTATATACACACAACAGAAATTTAATCTACCATAAGGAACAAAATTATGTCATTTGCAGCAAAAATTGATAGAACTAGAGAATATTATTTTAAGCAGTATTAACCAAACTCAGATAGTGAAGGAATGTATATTTTCACTCCTATGTGGAAGCTAGAGAGAAACAAAAAGACTTTAGATACATGAGGGAGATACTAGTAGAAAAGCAGAAAGGGATTTGGGGAAAGAGATGGAGAGGTTAAAGAGGAGGCTTCATGAAGGGAACAGTTCAAATAATGCTATGTTCACATATGAAATTATCAATAGCAATTGCAATATTAAGTCCAGCGAGGAGGAGCAGTGGGATAAGGAGGAAAGAACATCAACTGCTATGTGCAGGTGTATGTTTCTATCACTTTGAACCTCACTGTGATATAAAATTACAATGTACCAAAACAAAAATAATTTACATGATAAATAACAATAACTATAAAATGATTGTTCATTTGCAAAATATAATTAGATACGAGAAGAGATCCAAAGAAACAGACTTGCTTGAAAACTCATAGGGACAAGAGAGCTAAAACAAATGAGAATCTATGCCTCTATGTGCTGTGTGCTTTCCAGCACTTCAAGTGCCATCCAGTAAACCCAATAAATGGATGGCATCTAAAGTGGATATCTTTAAAAATCCCCAGAGGTCTCCGAGGCCGGGATCTGAGCCTGCCGAGGGGTTAGGCCGGTGCTGGGGCAGCAAGGCCAGCATCGGAGCCTGCCCTGAAGCAAGGCCGGTACTGGGGCCTCCGAGGCCGGGATAAGACACTGCCAAGGGGTTAGGCCAGTGCTGGGGCCAGCAAGGCCGGCATCGGAGCCTGCCATGAGGCAAGGCCAGTACTGGGGCCTCCGAGGCCAGGATAGAGCCTGCTGAGGGGTTAAGCCGGTGCATGGGCCAGCGAGGCTGGCATCGGAGCCTGCTGTGAGGCGAGGCCAGCATTAGAGCCTGGCTGTGAGGCATGGCCAGTGCTGGAGCCTCCGAGGCCAGGATAAGAGCCTGCCGAGGGGTTAGGCAGGTGCTGGGGCCAGCGAGGCCAGCATCGGAGCCTGCCGTGAGACATGGCCGGTGCTGGGGTCTCCAAGGCTGGGATCGGAGCCTGCCTTGAGGCAAGGCCAGTACTGGGGCCTCTGAGGCCGGATAAGAGCCTGCCGAGGAGTTAGGCCGGTGCTGGGGCCAGCGAGGCCGGCATCGGAGCCTGCCATGAGGTGAGGCCGGCATCTGAGCCTGCCGTGAGGCATGGCCGGTGCTAGGGCCTCCACAGCCAGGATTGGAGCCTGTGGAGGGGTTAGGCCAGTGCTGGGGCCAGCGAGGCCGGCATCAGAGTCCACCATGAGGCAAGGCCGGTACTTGGGCCTCTGAGGCCAGGATAAGAGCCTGCCGAGGGGTTAGGCCGGTGCTGGGGCCAGCGAGGCCATCATCGGAGCCTCCCGTGAGGCAAGGCCAGTGCTGGGGCCTCCGAGGCTGGGATCGGAGCCTGCCGAGGGGTTAGGCCGGTGCTGGGGCCAGCGAGGCCAGCATCGGAGCCTGCCGTGAGGCTAGGCCGGTGCTGGGGCCTCTGAGGCCGGGATCAGAATCCTGCCGAGGGTTTAGGCCAGTGCAGGGGCCAATGGCCAGCATCAGAGCCTGCCGTGAGGCAAGGCCACTCCTGCGGCCTCCAAGGCCGGGATCAAAGCCAGCTGAGGTGTTATGTTGGTGTGGGGGCCAGCAAGACCAGAACCGGGGCCTCCCATGAGGCAAGGCCGCTGCTTGAGCCAGCGAGGGCTGGATCAGTCCACTGAATAGCCAGGCCACTACTGGGGCCGTCAAGAGTGGGATCGGTACTTGCAATGCAGCATGCACAGAGAAATATCGCAGAAAATATAAATCAGACATTTCTCCTAATCAGCAATAACTAGGAGGAAAAGGGCAACAGGAAGAGGTTGAGCTATAGAAAGGGCCCTATAGTGAAGCAACTAATGTGACCAATCAGAGGGTATGTAATAGTGGAGGACGGAGCCTCTTTAAAACGGAGGAGGTACATAAACAAATGTATCAAAGTTAATCACCAAAGAAGCATGGGATGGAGGGAGGGGGAGGGAATAGGATGGGGGCTGGATGAGGGCTAATTGGATGATGTGTGCTTGTATATCCTCTCAAGACTTGTACTCCAATGTGATTGATATATGACTACAATGCACCAATTTAAAAAATAAATTAATTAATTAAAAAAATAAACCATTTAAGCCGGTAAAAAAAAATAAAAAATAAAAAATAAAAGAGCCGGGCGTGGTGGTGCACGCTTGTAATCCCCATGCTTGGGAGGCAGAGACAGGAGGATCACGCAGGTTCGAAGCCAGCCACGCGTGCTGGCTTAGGAGATCCTGTTTCCAAATAAAAATGTAAAAATAGGTCTGGGAGTGTAGCCCGGAGGTAGAAGGGCTTCCAGGAACCCCAGTACCACCAAAAAATAAAAAATAAAATAAATAAATAAAAAAAATTTTTTTTAAATCCCCAGAAATGGACCATGTTAGCACCTTCACCTGCCACACACCAGAGATACTATGAGTATCCAAACCATGTGAGCTTTGGACTGTGCAACAACAGATGGGCACACAGATGGACATACATGTTACTCTAGTATCTGAGATTAAGACTGCATCATATGTCTTGTCCTTTAGATAGTATGCCGTCCCATCCAACCTCCTTACTCTTCTGTGACAGCCATTGGTATGGCAAGACAGAAGAGGAGGAATGGATATATTTTAGTTAGATTTTTCTCACAGTGACCAAAATAACACTAACAACTTTGAGGAGGAAAAGTTTATTTGGGCCCATGGTGTTAGAGATTTCGGAAGTCTTGTTCATGGTTAGCTGGCTGAAAAGCAGAAACATGGCAGTGTAGCTGAGGAACATTGCTTTTAATTCATGGCAACTGGAAGCAAAGAAAGAGAAAGGAAGTGTCCAGGGACAGTTATAAGTCCTCAAGGCCACGCCCTAGTGACCCCTTCCTGCACTAGGGACATGTTTTCCTCACATGAGCTTTTGGGGGGAGCATTCCAAACCCAAACCACAACAGTAAGATTGAAGGAAATACATGGACACCAATGTCAACGTCTTAGCTGTCTCCATGTCACCATTACTAGAAGCAACATGTCCTTTTGGATATCAGTAAAGTTGGCTTCAACCCTCATTTACTAGGACATGGAAGAAAACCCAATGTGCCCGCCAATAACCCTAGGTCACCTCAGCTTCCAGTTCCTGCTTCTGCTTGGTTCTTTCATTCTGTTGTGAGTTTTGCTGGACGCTTCTCTGACCCTACAAACCCCCCTCACCATAAGCTCAAGGTTTTATACCTACTAGAGTCTACTGGAGAGTTCTAGAAAGGAGAGAAGATGGAGGTTAAGATAAGGTACAATGGGGATTTACACAATAACAATATAACATAAGAAATGGACATTCCTATTAAAAGTTTTCAACCATTTCTTCTCAGGAAACTGCTCTCACCTTTCCCTACTGAGGACCAGCCTCCTGAGAGAGCATGCCAGAGAGAGCCCCTTGCTCTTCTTTTAGGCTTCCTCCCTGTTCCCTAGCCCGGACCCCACACAGTCTTCCAAACTCTTCTTTATTCCTTACAGAATATGAGAGATCAGTGTCTTAGTCTTATTACTTGGTCATCTTATCTGTATCCTCAGGGAGCAGTTTTCAAATTTTGACTGAAACACATAGTAAAAAAAAAAAAAAGTATATTTTACATTGAGAGCACACCTATAGACACACATGAAATATATAAAAAAACTGTGTGCTATGTATTTATATATTATGCATATATTTGATGTGCATGTAATACATACAGAAGTCTATATTATATGTTTATATTATATGTATTATGTATAATATTTAATATACATATATATATATACCCAAATAAAAGTTTCATGAAACAATAATTACCCCTTTAGTACTATATGTGCTGATATTTTATTATCCTCTATTTCCCTGTAGAGAAAAATACCAGTCACAATTCACTAATATGTTGTTTCATAACCCATTAATGGGTTAAAATATACAGTTTGGAAACCATTTTCTTAGGGTGCACCTTTCCAGGGTCTAAATGGTCTATCAAGGGATTTTCCTGAGGGATCTACTTCCACTCTCATAAAACATAAATAACACATAATAAAAAAAACTTGGCTTCTTATCCCATAGTAAGCAGTATAGGGTAATAATAAAAATGGATGAACCATGGAATGAAAACTAGCTGGATTTAGCTCCTGACCTCAAAGTTTTTGAGCCCAACTTTTCTAAGCCTTGGATTTCTTATCTTTCAAGTATACAGATGCAGTGATAGCTTATTGACAAACATACCACCAAGCTCAAATTAAATAATGATGTTAATTAAAATATATAGCATAATATTTCCCTGCAGAGTACACAGTTAACAAATGGTAGCCATTGATATTACTATTATTGTACACAAATGTGAATGATACTGGGATTACCTGTTTGTTGAAACATCTGTACCAATAGTCTCCCTTATTAGCCTTTGCAAAGAAAGTGCCTATGATCTGCACCTTTGTGACAAGACATTTATCCTGTGTATATTACCAAAGGAAATAGAATAGTAAAATGTGAAAAGTGATTCATCAGATTTTATAGGTATTTCCTGAACTATCACAAACATTCCTTGCTTAGTCAGAACCAGAATTTGATATCCAAACAAATTTAACACTGAAAGCCCAACCCACTGAACTGTAAATAAACTACACTTTAAATGAATTTCATCACCTTTAACTTGGTTTCCCATCATCTCCTAGAAATTTTGGCCTATTGTACAGAGACAAAAGAATGAAATAAAATATCCTTGGCTGCATCAAGAAGTGATGTCAGTGTGGCTGGCAGAGGTAGTTGGTTACCACTTTATAGGCAAGAACCCAAAGGCTGAGACAGAGACTGAGTCTCCAATATGGAAATAATAAAAGGTAGGGAAGGACTATCCTTAACAGACACCCATTTCAGGATAGTATACCAAGCTAACAACCAGAGCTTCTGCCTTTCCCATCACAAGACTTAAGGTCCAGCCTGGGTAAGCAACTGAGAAGCTTGCAGGGGAAGCCACCATCATGGTGGTGACCAATACCATCACCGCTCTCCACAGCACACTTGAGGACTCACTGACGAGTCTGCATCCATCATTGCCTTAGCTTCATGCCCTGCCATGTGCATGCAGCATTTCAAAATCAGTTTAACTTTCAACTACAGAATCTCTGACCTAGTATTCCTGTTAAAAGAATGCCAGTTAATTGCTGGAATGATTTTTGTTTGTTTTCTGTTTTACTTGTTTTGTATCTTGAAAACATTATGTTCTGATCCTAAATTGTCTTCCAGATGCTCTCGTCTTCAACTCTCTTCTATCCAACAAGTGTAGTTCTCAATGGAAGGCTCATCCATCTGAGACTACTTATGCCAGGCTCTCCAAGTTGAACCAGCCGCTACTTGAGATTTAACCTTAACTGTGAGGCAATGCTAAAATGTCTACAGCAGCACCAAGAGTGTGGCATTGTTAACATGATTTACATTATGATGTGAGATTACAATGCACCAAAAAATAAAATGACTACAGCAGTTGGGGATACAATCAAGTCGAAGCCATATATTCCTGTCCTACTGTAATTGGCAGTCATTGATCTAAATTCAGAATATTAATCAAACCTATGATCATTATGCCAGCAACAGATCTCCCAGACTGCCACCCTTGGCTTTGTATGTCTCACCCCTATTGTACTGCCTAACATGTTGGACATTGTCAAAGATGCTAGGTGGATTGAATTGAATTGACTAGTAGAATCCAGTATCATGCAAACAGAGCAAGTTGGGGCATTTCAATTCAGTGCTTTAACTTCCCACAATGATTTTTTTATTAAAATTTTAAATCAAAAGCAGGCGTATACATTATCCTAAATTCTCTGATAGCATTGCATCCTCCAAACCACCTCGCTCTCCCTGACTTTTAGGCACATAATCAGAACCTGTGGTAAATGGCTGAGGTTTATTAAAGGTCTAACTTTATCTCATGACCATATTAAATCTGCATGTATTAAAAGGACATCACTTTACAGGCTATTCCAGCCTCGGTCCAGCTAGTAGGAGGATGTAAGAATGAGCTTATGATTAAAACCCTTTGGAAAGCATGAACAAATGATAACCAGTTGTGATAGTTTTCCACATTTTTACAATATTTAAAAATATGTTCGGATATCCAAAACTGATCCCACAATTTGATTTATTCACAAGTCCCCTGAAGTGCCTAATAAGTACAATATGGTACAATGAAAATCATGCTTATTACCGCTATTGGGTTGGTAATTCTCCAAGATGAAATCATACTTTTCAGGTTATAAATATACATTTTATTGTTGATTTTATGCTGCATTTTGAAATACTGCTTCTCTGCTTTCATATTTTCAGGGCCTTACAAGGGCATCATAAATCAGATCCAAACTGGAGGAATGCTAATTGATATCAGGTGATTTCAAAATGAAGGCTAGGTTAAACTTGCTGTGTGTTTCATGAATTCCAGTTCTTTTGGAGCTCTTTTAAAAGCCGGACATGCAAAAAAAAATCCATATTCTGAGATTAATTTCATGAATCTATACAGATTTAAATACTGAAAAGGAGGACTTTAAAGAAAATGCATGTACAACCCATCTCCAAAGCCAAGATGCAGAAGACACAGAAGGATGTCCATAACACAGTACCATAGAACCCAGTATTTTCTCAGTAAAACAAGGAAAATTCTATTGCTAAAAATTTGATCTGAATAATTTTTAACCTTCTTTCTGTTCTTCTAATCTTACATTGTATAGGACATCTGTGTTATACAGAATTCCAGGTGCATATCAACAGATATTATTGGAAAGATCAAATTTACTGTTCTCAAAGTAAAAACACTAATATACTTCAGACTGTTTTGGGCTAATAGGGAATAGTGTTATGCCAAGCATAAACATTGGCCCTTCAATTCAAGATTCCCACAAGACAAGCTGCTCAATATAGAAAAGTTAAACTTCATAGAATAGTGATTACTAGAGACTGGCAAGAGAGTGAGGGGAGAGGGTGAAAAAAAGGAGGTTGGTTTTGACCAGTGCACACCATATGAATGTATGAAAATATTACATTTAACCTTATTACTGTGTGTTAATTAAAATATTTTAAAGGATCCTAGAGCATTAGTGCATGCCTATAACCCCAGTACTTGGGAGGCTGAGACAGGAGGATCATAGGTTTAAGGCCATCCTCAGCAATTTGGGGAGACCACAACAACTTACCAAGACCCTGCTCAATTTTTTTTTAATTTTTAAAAGGCTGGGGTTATAATGCCCCTGGATTCAATACCCAGTAACTAATGTATATATATTTACATTTTTTAAAAGGGAAAAACTTTTGGAATTATAAATTGATCTCTCTCCAAAAATAATAGTATAGTATAGTAGCATTTCAAAAAAAATGCTACCATACAGAATGTTAAAAAATTATCAGCTGAAGATTATATTGTGTGTATGTATACATGTATATACATGCTTTATTGGTATAAATGCATATATATATATGTGTGTGTATATATATATATACATACATATATATGTGTGTGTATGTATGTATGTATATATATATATATATATATATATATATATATATATATATATATGCCATTAACTTGCTGACTTGTGAATACTATTGCTTAGGAAGTGATTGTTTGGAAAAGTGACTGAAATAAAAATATTAAACAGACTTTTGGGAAGATGGCGACCTAGAAAAGCAGTGTTTATGAGTCCTGCTAACACTCGATCTCTATTGCCACAAAATCAGTGCTTTTCATAGCCAGAAAATACTATCAGCAGAAAAATAAAAACTGTAAATACAAGGGACAGAGAAAAAGGAAACAAGAAGAACAACCAGAAACTAGAAAAGAAACCAACCCTAACTGCAGCAGTGAACCCTCATGGCACCAGACTCCAGAGAAGAAAGGTAAACAAGGAGCTGAAGTGAGCAGTTGCAGATCATTCCGGTGTAATTCAGCAGTTTTTTTCAGCCCAAAGAACATCTAAACTCCCAGTGGCCCAGCTCATCATGCACCAGAGACTCAGAATGGAGCTTATAACCAGAAAAAAAACACGCCAGCCTCACGGCTGAGGGCATGACAGTGGTGCCATATTGCTAGTGGCAGCAGCGAGTTCACCATGACCACAACAGCTCCAGATCAGCACACTCAACAACCATAAGTGAAATTGCGGCTCCTAAAGGAGAAATCCCAGCCCTGCACCCCAAGGGACTTGCACAGCTTTGATAATCTTCCTGAGTCTGAGATTTTGCAGTCCAACCCAGTGAAGGAGTAGCAGTGGCAGAGATACCACACCCTAGTCGCAGCTCCCCACGGGAAAACACCCAGCCTGACACCCACGTGGTCTTGCACAGCCTCAATCAACTCCCTGGGTCTGAGACTTTGTGATACAACCCAGTAAAAGAGTAGTGGTGACTGAGATTACCACAGACTGAGACCCAGAGCACCCTAAGTGAAGCTGTAGTGACCCAGGGAAAAACCCAAAGAAGGCACAGACTTCTGAAATCATAGGAAAGAGGTATAACAATGGAACAATGTTTGCCCACTACCCCACATCATCAGAACCTGATAACACAGAAATTCAGAGATCTCTAGAAGATCAAATCAGGAAAAAAAAAATGTAGAAATAACACAGGACCTTCTAAAAGAATTTAAAGTCTACAAGAAATAAAGGATGCAATCATTGACGTAATGGCCTCAATTCAAAGTATAAACAATCGATTAGACCACATGGAGAACAGAATCTCGCTCCTAGAAGATGATCATTCCAAAAACAAATGCATAGTTTATAACTTAGAAAAAAAAATCCGACAGCAGGTATTTGACATTGAAGAAATATGGGCCCATTTGAAGAGAGCTAACCTAAGAATAATTGGAATAGAGGAAGGAAAAGAAGGTAAAACCCAAAGGATTAATAATCTCTTCAAGGAAGTAACAGCAGAAATTTTTCCAAACATACAGCAAGAGGTCAATACACAGGTCCAGGAAACTTATAGAACTTCCTTTAGACAGGACCAGAGAAGAGGTTCCCCACACCACATAATTGTCAAAATGACCAATGTGGAAGCCAAAGAGAGAATCTTAAAGGCAACAAAAACAAAAGGCCAAGTGACATTCAGAGACAAACCAACTAGAATCACTCCAGACTTCCAAAACCAAGTCATGAGAGCCAGAAGGGCTTGGAGCAACATATTCCAAACTCTGAAGAAAAAAAAGGAAAAAAAAAGATTTCCAGCCAGAAATTTTCTTCCCAGCAAACTATCCATAAAATTAGATGGGGAAATAAGAAGCTTCCATGACAAACAGAAACTGAAGGAATTTATGTCTTCAATACCAGCACTACAGAAAATATTCAAGATTAACTACAAAGAAGAAATAGTTAATACACACCAGAAACAGCAAAATAAGGTATTCCATCTATCAGACAACTAGGCAAAGAAAAATAAACAGTATTTCAAGCAGAAATAAAATATCTTTTTTGTGTGGTCCTGGGGTTCCTGGAAACCCTTCTACCTTCGGGCTACACTCCCAGAAACCTATTTTATACTTTTTTATTTGGAAATAAGGTCTCTTAAGCCAGCAAGGCTGGCTTCAAACCTGCATGATCCTCATGTCTCCACCTACCAAGCACAGGGATGACAAGCATGCACCACCACTTCTGGCTCAGAAATAAAATCTTAACATGTTAGGAATTAAAAATTATCTCTCAATAATCACAATGAATGTAAATGGCCTCAACTCCCCAATAAAAAGACATAAACTGGCAAAATGGATTAAAAACCAGAATGCATCCATCTGCTGCTTACAAGAAACACACCTTACAAGTAAAGATAATAACAAACTCAAGGTAAAGGACTAGAGTAAAGTAATCCATGCTAATGGAACTCAAAGGCAAGCAGGAGTAGCAACTATGATATGAGACAAGTTAGACTTCAAACCCAAACTTATTAGAAGAGACAAAGAAAGCCATATTTTACTGGTAAAAGGAAGAATCCAGCAAGAGGAAATAACAATAATCAACATCTATGCCCCAAACATAGGTGCAGCTACTTTCATAAAACAAACTCTTTGTGACATGAAGTCACACATAAATCCCAATATAATAATACTGGGAGACTTCAACATACCTCTCACAACATTAGACTGATCTTCCAGACACAGGGTCAGTAAAGATGCCTCAGAACTAAAGAACACCATTAACCAAATGGACCTGTTGGACACATATAGAATATTCAACCAACTACAGCAGAGTTTGCATTATTCTCAGCTGCTCACGGAATCTTCTCCAAAATAGATCACACCTGGGACACAAAATGAGCACTAGCAAATCCAAAAAATGTTACATACTTCCCTGCATTATTTCAGACAATAATAGAATGAAACTAGAAATCAAATATAAGAAGACCCAGAGAAACAACATAAAAATGTGGAGACTGAACACCACACTTCTGAATGAATGGGTTATAGAAGATGTAAGAGGCAAAATCAAGAAATTTCTAGAAACAAATGAAAACAAAGATACAACATATCAAAACCTCTGGGACACCTTGAAGGCAGCAGTAAGAGAAAAATTTATAGCACTGAATGCTCACATAAGAAAAACAGAAAATCTTCAAATAAATAACCTAATGACACAACACAAAGCCCTTGAAAAGCAGTAACAATCGAACCCCAAAGCCAGTAGAAGACAGGAAATTATTAAAATTAGAGCAGAAATTAATGAAGTAGAGAATACAGAAAATCAACAAAACCAAAAGCTGCTTTCTTGAAAAAATTAACAAGATAGATAAACCACTAGCCAACCTAACTAAAAAAAAAAGAATCAAACCAAATTATGAAGATAAGAGATGAAAAAGGAGGAGACATTACTACTGACAGTGTAGAAATCCAGAGAATTATCAGAAACTACTTTGAAAAACTATACTCCAACAAAATGGAAAATCTGGAGGAAATTGACAACTTCCTAGATAAATACAACCTTCCTAAACTGAGTCAAGAAGATATAAAACACTTAAACCAAACAATAACCATCATAGAGATTGAAACAGCAATAAAGAGCTTACTATCAAAGAAAAGCCCATGACCGGATGGTTTTCCAAGTGAATTCTATAAAACCTTTATAGAAGAGCTAACCCCAATATTCCTCAAACTATTTTGCGAAATAGAAAAAACCGAACTCTCCCAAATACATTCTTTGAAGCCAACATCACACTAATATCCAAACCTAATAAAGATAGTTCAAGGAAGGAAAACTACAGGCCTATATCTCTGATGAACTTGGATGCAAAACTATTAAACAAAATACTAGCAACACGCATTCAGAACCACATAAAGAAAATCATACATCATGACAGGTAGGGTTCGTTCCAGCAACGCAAGACTGGTTCAACATACAAAAATCAATCTATGTAATTCATCATATAAACATAATAAAAGAAAAAAATCACATGATCATTTCAATACATGCTGAAAAAGCCTTTGATAAAATCCAACATCCACTTATGATAAAAGCGCTACAGAGAATTGGAATAGAAGGAACATATCTCAACATCATAAAGGCAATCTACAATAAGCCCACAGTCAACATCATATTAAATGGGGAAAAAGTTCAAGAATTCCCCCTAAAAACAGGAACAAGACAAAGATGTCCATTATCACTACTTTTCTTCAATATAGTACTAGAGACTCTAGCCAGAGCAATAAGGCAAAAAAAGGAAATCAAAGGAGCACAAATAGGAAAAGAAGAATTCAAACTTTCACTATTTGCAGATGACATGATACTATGTTTATAAAACCCAAAAAACTCAACCAAAAGGCTTATAGAACTGATCGACAAATTCAGCAAAGTGTCTGGATACAAAATTAATCTTAAAAAATTAAAAGCTTTCCTGTACACCAACAATAAATCCACTGAAAAAGAAATTCAGAAAACACACTCAGGATCTTCAACAAAAAAATAAAATACTTAGGAATAAACTTAACCAAGAAGGCAAAAGATCTCTACAAACAAAATTATAAAACATTAAAAAAAGAAATCAAAAGAGATCTTAGAATATGGAAAGATCTTCCATGTTCATGGAAAGGCAGAATAAATATCATTAAAATGGCCATCCTTCCAAAAGTGATCTACAGATTCAATGCAATGCTTATTAAACTGCCAAGATCATTCCTCACAGACATAGAAAAATAATTCCTTAAATTTATTTGGAATAAAAAAGCCCAGAATATGCAAAGTAGTCCTCAGCAACAAAAACCATGCAGGAAGAATGACAACACCTAACTTTATATTACAAAGCCATTGTAATAAAAACAGCATGGTACTGGCACAAAAATAGATACATAGACCAATGGAGCAGAATAGAAGTCCCAAAAACAAGATCACACACTTTCAGCCAATTGATTTTTTACAGAGGCCAAAAACATACACTGGAATAAAGATAGCCTGTTAAACAAATGGTGTTGGCAAAACTGGTTAACCATATGCAGAAAATTGGAAATTAATCCCACTTTCTCACCCTGCACAAGAGTCAATTCAAGATGGATCAAAGGCTTGGAAATCAAACCAGAGACCTTGAAGCTCTTTGAAGAGGGCATAGGTCCAACACTGCAACACATAGGCACAGATAAACACTTTCTCAACAAAACCCCAAAGGCACAACAAATTAAAAGGCGAATCAATACATGGGATTGCATGAAACTGAAGAGCTTCTGTTCAGTAAAGGAAACTGTCAAGAACCTCAATCGAGAGCCAACAGAATGGGAGAAGATTTTTGCCACTTACACCTTTGATAGAGGACTAAGATCTAGAATATACAGAGAACTCAAGAAACTCAACACTAAGAAAACAAAGCATCCAATAAAAAAATGGACAAACAAACGAAATAGACACTTCACAAAAGAAGAAATTCAAATGGCCAATAAATGCATGAATAAATGCTTAACATCATTGGCAATCAGAGAGATGCAAATCAAAACTACTCTGAGATTATACCTAACTTCAACTAGAATGGCAATCATTCAAAACACAAACAACAACAAATGCTGGTGAGGATGTGGAGAAGTGGGAACTCTAAGATATTGTGGGTGGGATTGCAAATTAGTGCAACCACTTTGGAAAACAGTATGGAGAATCCTCAGAAGAATGGGATCAAATCTACCATTTGATCCAGCAATACCACTTCTGGGTATCTACCCAAAAGAAAAGAAACCAAACTACCAAACTAATGCATGTGTATCTATGTTCATAGCTGCACAATTCACCATAGACAAACTATGGAACCAGCCAAGATGTCCATCAACAGATGAATGGATTACAAAACTGTGGGATATGTACACAATGGAATTTTACTCAGCCATTAAAAAAACTCAATTACATCATTTTCAGGGAAATGGAGGGAACTGTATGACATTATGCTAAGTGAGATTAGTCCATCACAAAAAATAAGAAATCAGATGCTTTCCCTAATATGTGAAAGCTAAGGAGAAATGGGTCATAGGAGGAACTCTAGATGAAAAAGAAAATCCTATAGAGGAGCCAACAAGACAACCTAAAGGAGGGAATGGGAGGAGGGAAGAAGGAAATTCTCTAAAACACACAATGTACTTAAACATTCAAAGTCAACCACTAAGCCAAGCAAGGGAAGGAGGGATGGGGAGGGAATGGGGTGGGAATTGGGTAGGGGTTAAATGGGTGATGTGTACCTGTATGTCCACACAAGCTTTTTACCCCAATATGATGTATGGATATAATGCACCAATAAAAAATTTAAAAAATATATTAAACAAATGTGTAGCCTTGATTATGCATAGAAAAAAAAGTAGAGTGTGGGGATATCCAAAAGTAGTCAGTTTTCAGCCACATGCATGAAAAGATACTTGAGAGAACAAACATATAACAAAAGCACTGCAGATTTTAGAGAGCAACGTTGTCCAATGTTAAAAGTGTGGAAACAGAGCTAGGCATGGCGGTATACACCTGTAATACTTGGGAGGATGAGACAGAAATATTGCAGGTTTGAGGCCAGCCTCAGCAACTTAAGAAGGCCCCCAGTGAGTCAATGAAACCCTGTTTAAAAATAAAATAGGCTTTGGGGTGTACTCAGAGGTAGAAACCCCTGAGGTCAATCCCCAAAACTATGAAAAAAAAAAAAGTAGAAACAGACTTAGAAAACTAAGACTAGCTACAAATTATAGGCCAGTAGAAAACCAGGACAAAAAGAAAAAAAGAGGTTTTCTACTCCTAGAAAAAAACTCTAGTTCTCTTGCCTGATGAGAATGAGGACAAGTGGCCATCTGCAATCTCTCTCTGTCTGAAAAGGCCAAGAAGTGACACAGCAAGCTAGTCTTCTGTGTGTGTATGTGGTGCTGGGTGTGAAACCCAGGGGCTTTCTACCTCCGGGCTACACTCCCAGACCTATTTTATACTTTATTTGGAAACAGGATCTCAATAAGTTGCTGAGGCTGGCTTCGAACCTGTGTGATCCTCCTGCCTCAGCCTCCCAAGCACAGAGATTACAAGTGTGCACCACCACACCCAGCCAGCAAGCCATTCTTCACAAGGGTCAGCACACGGCTCACTTGAAATATTCCTGATCACACCAACAGAAGTGCTGAAGGAGATCCATGGCATGTTCTCTCTCTTCTTCTCTCTTCTCTCTCTCTTTCACTCTCTCTCCCCTCCTGCTGTGTGTGTGTGTGTGTGTGTGTGTGTGTGTGTGTGTGTGTGTGTGTGGTTTATCTGTGTGTGTTACAATACCAGGGGCAGTCTATCTCACAGCTACACCCTCAACCCTTTTATGTTTATTGTTTGAAACAGGGTCTTACAAAGTTGCTGAGAATCTTGCTGTGTTTCTGATACTGTCCTCATACCTGAAATCCTCTTATCTCAGCCTCATACTGGGGTTACAGGTTTTTTTACTCTCTCTCTCCTCTCCTTTCCTCTTCTTTCCTCCCTCTCCCTCCCTTCCCCTCCATTCTTCCCTTTCCTCCTCCTCCTCCTTCTCCTCCTCTTCCTCTTCCTCCTCCTCCTCCTCCTCCTCCTCCTCCTCCTCCTCCTCCTCCTCCTCCTCCTTCTTCTTCTTCTTCTTCTTCTTCTTCTTCTTCTTCTTCTTCTTTCTCTCTCTCTCTCTCTCTCTCTCTCTCTCTCTCTCTCTCTCTCTCTCTCTCTCTCTCTCTCTCCCCCTTTAATTGGTTACTGATAGAAACCAAGATCCTAAAAGCATATTATAAGTCCAGAGTTGGAAAGACATTTCTTGACAGTTCTTTGTTGATGACTTGTGGATTTACTGATACCATCACAGCATCATATCTCCTAACCTCTCTCTACGTCTTACCTCTTGAGGTTTCATATGAGAAGAAGCAAGAGGAGGAGAAAGGCATAGGCAATGGCTGACTCTGTCTCACAGCCCTGAGTCCAAGTTGGGCAGGCCAGGGGGTGGAGGGTGATGTTTGTGCTACCTTCCTGGTTTTGCACAGGGCTAGATGCTCACCTGGTATGGATGCTCACCTGGTATGGATGCTCAAGTGTGTGATGTGTGACAGATGAAGTCAACATACCTGTTTGAAGCATAAGGGCTTTGACCACTAGGAGAATAAGGTGAAAATCCAGCTCTGCTCTGTGAAAACTACAATACTTCCAAAAAGGTAAGAAAGAATGGATTTATACATTCCATCCTCCTTTGGGCAAGCAATTATCTCTCTGTATCTAGCCTGCAGGGCAAGAGAAACAAATAATTTAATACCCACTATGAACTGGGCCTTAAGATTTTTCTCATTAGTACTTGACTCCACCTTGAAAGGAAGAAAGGATTGTTCTCATGTTATGTTAGGGAAATAAGGATTGGAGAAGCTAACAAATGTGTTCCAATAACTCTGGTCCTTCTGAATCCAAAGCTCATTCTCTTAGTGCAATTGCATCTTATAGTGAATAAAATTAAAGTCCAAGGACATGAGGTAATGTCTAGGGTCACAGGCCAAGTAGTGGCAGGGATGAGCCTAGAATTATTGACTCTAGTCCAGTGCTTTCTCTACAACAACTTTTGGAGAATTTTACAACTTGCGAATTCAGAATTAATGAAAAAATAAAACAGCAAACAGTTTAGTACAGTATGGTTAGAAATTCACTCCAAAGAAGCAAAACAACATAAATGATATACCACAAACAATGCATTAGACTGTTAGCATAGGAGTGTATGTGTATGTGCACATGCTTATGAACATATTAGCATATATCATGTGCATAATGTATCTATGTAGGCCATATATGTGACAGGGAAAGTTTTGACTATTAATTAATTGTATATTTATATTTTTCCACTATCAAAAGGTAACTGTTTGCCTTTGCAACTCAGTGAGACCCTGTATCAAAATAAAGAATAAAAATTAGGGCTGGGGATGTAGCTTGGAGGTAGAATGACCCTGGGCTCCATCCCTAGTACCGTTAAAAAAAAAAAACTAATTGTTTGGCAGAAAAAAAAGGATTACTTTCTTAAGAAAATTTCTTCCTGCACTACAGTAGTAAATAAGAGGGCACGCTGTAGCTGTAATTCTGAAATCAAGCTAAAAATGATGAAATTCAAACATTCTTGTGCAAAGCAAATGATTTATGTAGTCAAAAGCAAGAATCGCTTATGAATTACATGCTGCCCCTAAAGATTAAAGATCTAGGTCCATAGATTAAAAAATTCTTTTAAGAGAATTTCTTTAATATCAAATTTACACATCCCTTTGCAGTTACTTTTTACTTTATTATAACCCTATCATCTATATTACACACATTAGTTTTATATTAAAGAACACCACCATCTCTGCCACAGTTATATGAGAGTGCAAAAACCCCAGAAAAAAACAACATTCTCAGTGTATTATTGGTCAGGACAGAAGTAAGTTATTGCAATTAACATTAAATACTCATTGGCTGTATCCATTTCACACTCACAACAGAATCTAATAGGAGTCTATAGAAGGTTTCTATGCCATGCAGTCATTCAGAACCCTAGAATTTTTCCATCCAATGGCTGAATCAACTTCTAGGAATTTGGGATCCTCTGCAGGATCTAGGTGGAAGAGAAGGGAAGAGTGGCAGAGCATGGAGATCCTGGGAAGGTTTCAGGGACTGGGGTAGAAGTATACTTAGAGACCATGGCCTACACCTTGGATACATGGACCCACCTAACCACAGAGAAAGCTAGGAAATGGAGATTTGTCTGTGTGCTGGGGAACTGAAAACATTCTTTCACAGAGACTTGCGTGGATAATAAAAGCACAGACTGCTTACCTTTTTAAATAAACAGAGTGTCCATGATGCAAAATACAACAAAGATGAGTGAAAAGTCAAGAAGAGATGGTGACACAACTTAAAATGCAAATACTAGTTATCTGAAACAACTCCAGGAAAGGGTGTGCTCGCCCCACACCTTAAACAGCTGCATGTTGTTAGTAAACCCAGAGGTATGCCAACAAAACAAAGCCAGACTGAGCAAGGACATTTGGGAAGATGAAACCTTAATAAAATGTCCCCCTTGGCCTATATGAGGGGAACCCATGGCCAGCAGCTTCCTTGACTGTTGACAGTACAACATGGCTTTGGAAATAGATTCTTTCCAAAGTCATTCCTTCCAGCTCTCATCTTTATGTTTCTCTAAGCATTTATTCTTCCAAGGATGAGAAAAATATGTCAGCAATGGGTGGAGATGGCCATCATGGGACTTAGCACAAATAAAAATTCTGGAGGAATAAAGCTCGTAGAAGACAAGGACTGAAGTTACTCGTGCTTATGCAAACAATTGATGGCAGGAAGCAAGTGCACAAGCAATGTTTACTCAATCAATACCTGATGAATAATAATCATGTAATCCTAGTGACAGGATGGACCCTAAAAAGAATCTCAATTACTAAAGGGATAAGGATCAAAGGAAATAAGCAACTGGTCCAGAATGGGACTGAATCATAAAAACAAGAAGAGGATAGCTTCTATCTTTATTTTTACTACAAGGAAAGAGAACCAAAGAGACTTCTGGCCAAGATGGCGGTGGCCATGGCCACAGCTGCAACAGTTGACAGTGGCTGAATAGGACATGTATTCCTCTGAGAAACCTTAGACAACAGGTTTTGGTTTAATATCTAATCGGGACAACATACAGAGACATTTCCCGTCATGACTTCCTATCTAAAATATAAGACAGAGAGTAGAAAATGTTGGAATTAGAGGCAAGATGGCAGCAGGGCACCTGCCACCACAATAAAAGTGATTTTTAGAAGAACATCCCAGAAGTGATCAGAAAGTAGACTGCTCTTTCACGTGCTCAGGAATTTTTAACAACATAGTCTGTAGGAAAAATGTTCAGGGAGCCGGGCGTGGTGGCACACACTTGTAATCCCCGCGCCTGGGAGGCTGAGACAGGAGGATCACACGGGTTAGAAGCCAGCCTCAGCTACTTAGTGAGGCTCTCAGCAACTTAGTGAGACCCTGTTTCCAAATAAAATATAAAATAGGTCTGGGAATATAGCCCTGGAGGTAGAAAGCCTGTGGGTTCCACCCCCAGTACCACCAAAAAAAAAAAAAAAAAAATGTTCAGGGCACATGCTGAGGGAGCTCAGCATGGCTGGGCTGGGATCACCCCACATCCCAGGGGGTCTTGGCACTCCTGGCTGCCACGCTCACCTACGCAGCGCTGGGGGCTCATGGTGTGCTCAGTGCAGCAGATCCTGCTCTCCATGGTGAAGCTGTGGGCCTCCCAGTGGGGAGATAAAATCCATTGCTGCTAAGTACTTCAGCTCCCAACTTCTGTAAAAGACATGTACTGTTTTCCTTTATTAAAAAATATTGAAGGAAAAATGGGGACCTCTGTAGACATCCTGCTCACAGTGTCAGGGACCAGGGCCTGCTCCACAGCGAGACCCCACAGTTAGGCCTGGACCAGAGCCCACTCCACAGCTAGGCCAGGACTGGGGCCTGCTTCAGCAAGGGCAGAACCAGGGCCTGCTCCACAGGAAAGGGCCAGCAGGTCCCTGCAACTATGTGGTCAGGAAGCATTTGAAGCTGCCGCTGCTTCACCTCACTCTCAGTAGATTTCCAGATCCAAGTGGCCTCTATTTAAAAAAAATTGGTTGTGAGTGGATGATCTAATCAAAGTTACTCACCTTCTGGCTTTCAGGATTACAGTAAGAGAGAATCCATGCTAAAAATAAAAGAAGGACTTCTAAAGCAGAAAGAAATTGTAATTGATCAGATGTGGAGAAGTAGAAACTCTAATCCATTGTTGGTGGGACTGCAAATTAGCACAACCACTTTGTAAAACAGTATGGAGAATCCACAGAAGAATGAATATGAACTTACCATATGATCCAGCAATACCACTTCTGAGTATCTACCCAAAAGAATGAAAACCAAGCTACCAAACTAATGCATGAGTATCTATGTTCATAGTTGCACAATTCATCATTGCCAAACTATAGAACCAACCAAGCTGTCCATCAACAGATGAGTGGATTACTATGGGATATGTTCACAATGGAATTTTACTCAGCCATAAAGGAGAACAAAATTATGTCATTTACAGGGAACTGTAAGGAACTGAAAAACAGTATGCTAAGTGAGATTAGTTAGTCACAAAAAGAAAGAAATCGGATGCTCTTCGTATTATGCAGAAGCAAGGGAGAAAATGGGTCATAGGAGGAATTCTAGAGGAAGAAGGAGAAACTATAGATGAGCAAATAAGGCGACCTAACTGAGGGGGGAAGGAAAATCCCTAATGTACATGGTGTACATTAACAAGCATATCAAAGTTAATCACTAAGCCAAACATGGGAAGGAGGGCAGAGGGAGGGAGTGGGGTGGGATTTGGGTAAGGGCTAAATGAGGGATGTGGGCATGTATGCCTCTACCATTTTGTACTGCATTAAGATGTATGACTACAATGTACCAATAAAAATTTAAATAAAAGTTTATAAATATCAATGCAAATGTCAAGTCATCCCCCAAGTATGTGTTATGTAGAAATTATAATGAAATCAATATCAAAAAATAATCTTAACAAAAGGTTGGGGAAGGGGAAAAAAAGAGATAACCAAAGAGGTTAAGATGCTAGCCCACATGCATACAATTCCTTACTGATAGCTACCAGGAGTAGACCCACAGTTTCTAAATACAAGAATATGAAATTCATGGAAGAGGAAGTATTTCAGCAGAACATGGTGAATGGCTGGTGTATTTATTTGTCAGGGCCACCAGAAAAAAAAAAAGTACCACAAGCCATGGTAACAAAGAACTGTTTTGTCAGCAGAAACAGAAATGCACTGTCTCTCAGTTCCGGATATCAAAAAAATAAAAAATAAGGTGCTGGGCAGGGCTGGTTCCTGAGGGTTGTGAGGGAAGGATCTGTTCCAAAAGTCTTTCCTTGGCTTTAAGACGGCTGTCTTTCCAGCTTCTTTTCATATTATCTTCCTTTTATACTTGTCTGTCAGTCGTACAGATTTCCTCTTTTGATGAAGACACTAGCCATATTTTATCACAGTCCCACACTACTCCACAATGATGTCAACTTAACCACTTACATGTGTGACCATCCCATTCATAAATAAGGCCACACTCTGAGAATTAGGACTTCAACATAAGAATTAGGAGGGGACCCAATTCAATTTATGATATCTGAAAAGTGGTAGAGAAATACAGAAAAGTTTTCCAGGTGAACTGACTGATGACAAACTTGATCACCAAAGATATGGGAAGAAATGAAACTGGCATGGCAGAACCAAGGTTCACTATAGGAAGAGGGAGAAAGGAAGAATGACAAGGCTGATCCCACTATCCTCGAGGTTAAAATACTCTCTCAGATTCTGCCCCATGAAGGATGTCATGGGTACCTAAGGATTTTGGAGTCATAATATGCTTTCAGTCTTTCTGATATCCTGAATTACTCTTTCGCCCTGTACTCCAAATAGCAAAGCCCATAATTTGAAATAAAGAGTGAATTTGTCTATATGTGAAGGTGTCACTACTAATCTCACTAACATGTATGGGGAGAGAGAAAGAAGGTAGAAGTGGGGTGGAACTCAGAGGGAAATATACCAAGGGATGTTATGTTTGTATGTTTGTGACACCTTTAATCTCACTATGATGTGTAATTATAATGCACCAATGAAAGTATTTCGAAAGAGTGAATCCATTTCTATTTAAAAGGTATTCAGAGGCAGCTGCAAACACCGTATAGGACAGATCAAATAAGAATCTTCCTCAAAGAAGGAGGAAGGAAGAGAAGTTATCATAATAAGTGGAGAAAACACTCTTCTGCCCCATGTTGCATCCTCTTGGCCACCTCTGATCCCAGGCCCTGCCAAACAACTCATCATAACAGAGACCTACTTTGAATACATGTATATGCAACAGTGCTTTAAGGCCTTGAGCTTTCTGTCAATAAGGGTGACCAGAGCCAGTGATAAATGCCCTAGTCTCTGTCCTTTGGATTGAGAACTCTGGAAAACGTTCCATATTTTCCAAAGGGGTCCCAGAAAAATCAACACCCCACCATTGCCTCTCGCAGAAGCTGCAATAAATCTTCTGATTCTGTCTTTTCCTCCTTTCCTCTCTCATTGTCACTTCTCCCACATTCCTGTTTCCTAGGCTCTCCTTCAAAATATTCTATTTGTACCCAAGTCTTTCTTCTTTATGGAAAATATAAACTAAAACAGTCAAGAATGAGACTAAGATCAGCTGCAGGGATCTCAGCGCTTAAACATCACCTAATGGGACAGTGCGCCCTCAAAGGACTTGAGTCCAGTAAATGGTTTGGTTGCCTGCTCTGTGCCACAATTTGCTAGGTGCAGAGAACAGAAAATAGAGAAAATATGACCTCTGCTCTCAGGAAGTTTAAAGTCTGCTGGAAAGGATTTATGCTTTGAAATATTCTCTCTTACTGAAACACAAAGATCCATCTTCCATTGATGTTTTTGATCCACAAGGCCCCAATAATTGCCAAAAAATATCAACTTCTGCTTCAGAATGTCCCATTCAGTTTATAGCCCGGGTTCCCATGGCTCCAGTTTACATGTGATTCACATAACATCTGTTTAATTTTAAAGTTTATATAGCAGCTTTTCGAAATCTCAGAGACTTTTTCAAACTTTTTTTGTCTTTCCTCAAACACCAAGAGGATGGAGAAAATTAATTTCCTGTGTAAAAATGTGAGATGACAGAAGGTCTAAGGTTAAAACTATTTACCCTCAAAAAAATCATTGCCAATATTTAGAAAAGTCTGTTTTGTTTAAAATTTCACTCATCTATCTGGCTTCTAAGTGTCTTGTGGCATTTTACTGTGAAAGAGTTTTAAATTATAAACATCAATGGGGAGAAACAGTTTATATTTATTTTTCCCCAATGTGCAGTGAACTATTGGCTATAGATGATCAATTTGTTTTACTAAATGCCCACCCAGAGGAGTTTCTCCTTCCCCTTAGTCTTGAGTTGTCTGAGAATACCATTCTCCAGAGCCTCAGGCTGGCACCAGCAGCCCTTGCCCTCCTCTGAGGTTTTTCCTTTTTAGTGCTGGTATCATGAACAGGTCTGGGGCCTCTCTTCTGATCTAGCCTGGAACAAGATGAGCGTGGCTCCCCAAAATTCATACATCCAAACTCCCCTTGTAGAGAGTAGAGAGAAAGGGTGAGTCCTCATCACAGCTGGACAACTGAAGCCACTTCCTACCTCTGTGTTTCCATGCAGATGGCGGCTTTCTGTCCTTTGTTGTCCCTGTCCACAAAGACCCTTCTTAATTTGATCCTTCTGCATCTGGGGAGATCCTCTCTGCATATTCCAGTACTCTGCTGCCCCAGCACCATCTGGGGCATTCAGATCTGCCGTGGGCCCTCAGATGCCATGACTGTCTACACCTGGCTCAGCCACACCAAGATGATTCTGCTGATCTCCCTCCTACAGGGTTAAGGCTCTTCTGCTTGCACACACCAAGTGGCCATTTCTACGGTGAGGTCTGGCCATCCACTGGAGGAATGAAGCCCAGCTCTCCTCCACTCTCAGCCCCCAAGCCAATCAGGATTGTGCTATGGGTTGGATTATGTCCCCATGCTTTAGCTCTGACTCCTAGAACCTTCAGATATAATCTCAATTAGAAATTAATTAATTAAATTGCCAATGTAAGTAAAGATGAGGTTATTGGAGGTGTGCTAATCGAATGTGACGGTGACCTTATGAAAAGAAGAAATTTTAATACAGAGGAACATACTCAGGGAGGCCACGTAAAATGTGTTTCTGCAAGATAAGAAAGGCTGAGGACTAACCAGCATACTACCAGGAGATAGGCGTGGGACGTGGAACAGATTCTGCCTCACAGTCCCCAGAAGAAACAAACCAACTCAGACAACACTTTGTTTTTGGACTTCTAGATTCCAGAACTGTGAAACAATAAATTTTTTAAGCCAGTTTGTGGTATTTTTGTTATGGCTCCCTAGCAAACTGACATAGATTCAAGTATTGCTAGACAAGCAATACCTCCAGTCCACCTGGGTGAACTGGAAGAGGGACAAAATGCATTGGAAGAAATGGCAAAAACATCAACATACTATCATTTAATTTAATATAAGAAAGATCTATAAAAAAGGATTATTTTGGAATTTGATCAGAAAAATGTCAGCACTTTAGGATGCTATCAACATTATCCAGTTTTGACAAAATGACCCATGTGATTTTAATACCCAAAATAATATTACAAAATATATTAATTTGGAGCTTGTTCAGTGGAGGCAGAGGAAAAGATGTGGGGCTGTGGAGTCCCAGTGTCAGTTCCAACACAAGCTAACTAGGTGATACCTTGGGAAACACACAAAATCCCTCCCCTACGTTTCCTCAATTGTAAAATGAGAATAGTAATATCTCCTAGCAGGGTTATTCAGAGAAGTGATAAAACAATTCATATGAGGCACATGATCCGGTGTTCTTGTCCTTATTTCATATGCCTCACACTTGGTGTGCAAGGGCTTAGAGGTAGAGAAGGGGAGGAGCGTGAGGAAACTGTAGGCAGGATCAAGGAAACTGCAGACTCTTTATTTTAAATGAGAAACTAAGTGTGCCACATCACCTAATATCCCAAGTCCATTTATAAGCATGGGAATCTTCTCAAACCCTCTGCTTTCTTGAAACTAAAAAAATTCATTCAAATTAGCTGTCATCCTCATAAAGTTTCTTTTTACATGGACAAAATGGAACACAAAACCAGAGTTCATTTAAAAAAAATTAAAGCCGGGCATGGTGGCCCATGCTTGTAATCCCAGCATTTGGGAGGCTGAGACTGGAGGAACATGGTTTGCGGACAGCCTCAGCTACTTAGTGAGGCCCTTTGCAACTCAGTGAGGCCCTGTTTAAAAATAAAGAATAAAAAATAGGCCTGGGGTAATAGCTCGGAGGTAGAATGCCTCTGGGTTCCATCCTCAGTACCACACACACCAAAAAAATTAAAGCCTATGAAATAAAATTTACATGGTCAAAGTCATTTAAATGTTCTTTTCAATAAGACAAGATTATTGTTTATTATTCTAAACACGTATATCTAAATTTGCTTCATCCACGAAGGAAAGAGAAAAAAATCGTATAGAAAAATAAAGGAGTATTTATGAAACTATAGCAAAGGGTTTCTGACATTCCAGGTGCTCCCCAAATCAATCCTTCTGCCCTGTTAACATGACCAATGCAGTGGTTCTGTCTCCTGATAACAATTCACTTTCAAATGATATCTCCTGGAAGACTCCTAGAAACACTGGTTTGGCCTAAGAAGCCAACTTTAACAGCCAAAGCAATGTATATGCATCTGTGTAGGCATGTGCACACAAATATATGTCTATCCCATTGCATACTTTTATATGTCTATGCCTATGTTTGTATATGTGTGTATATACCATCTCTCATACACACATTAAATCAAAGTAATTGAATTATTCTGCAACTTACTTTCTTCACTAAAATATGTACACATTTCTAAAGATATCTGAATATGCATATCATCGCCAAATTATATAACTTATTATTTTTAGCAACTATGTGGCATTCCAATGTGTCAATGCATTTTATCTACTTTAATATATTTTAATTGATGCATTGTGATTGTATGTCATAATGAGGTATAAAGTAGGAACATACATGCCTACAACACTTGGCGTGCTTCCCTCTGGATCCCAAACCACTTGCTTCCCTTCCCTGTACGCTACCATTGAGATTCATATTGATAATTTTATATATGTGCATAGCATTATTTGAACTGTCGCCTTTACCAAGCTTCCTTCTCCACAATCACCAAGCCCTCTCCATTTTAATAAATTTGAGGTTGCTCCCAGTTTTGTTTTGTTTTTGCTATTATAGATATTCACATATATTTGATACTTGTATAAATATATCCAAAGAATGCAAAGGTCAAAAGAGATGTAAATTTTACATTTTGGTAGCTATAGGCAAATTGACCTATAAAAGGTTTAACCTATTTACAATCCTACTGGCAGCACATGGGAAGAGCTGCAGGGAAAGAGTAGGTGGGGTGAGTTTTGTTAATACAAATGCTCGGGCCCCATGTCCTTAAACATCCTCATACAGTATACCTAGGGTGGAGCCCAAAGAATCTGTATTTTTTGTAGTGTACAAGGGAATTAGAATAATCAATCAGAATCAGGCACCTCTGAGGCATACCATACACCACTGCAGGAGGTACCCATTAACTACATATCAGTTATTCATCTTGCTGAGAATCACTCACACATGTTGCTCTCACTGGGTACAAGAAAGTAGCATTAAAAACCAGCCTGACTGCTGATCCTATTTTTCTACATTGAGCTGTAAAATTCCTCAGTTTATATTGCTGGGATTTGTTTTAAAACTCTAAAAAAATGTTTTTTCCTGACATTTTATTTTAGGGACAGGAATGCCATAATATATACTTGCTGTTCTGTTGGAAGTTCAGTATGTGAATTAAAGAAGCCTTAATTCTTTGGGAAAGAAAGTTTCATGGAATTAGAAGATGGAGCATTTGGACAGTGAATAATGAAAAGCAAAGACATTTGCTGCAACATGCATCAACCCACTGTGGCAGGAATTAAATGTTGGACTGGATCCCTTATGATGATGCAGAAGAAATGTGCCCTCAAGTCTCCCCAGTTAATCCTAGAAACACGTATCCAAGATGCATCTCTGCATCTACCTGGCAAGCTAATAAAGAACATCCTTAAGTCCAAAGACCTCAAAGATCTTCCATAAACCTCATCAAAAGCCTAACCCAGCAGTGTTCAACTTAAACGCACATTACAAGCACTTAGCAAGCTTTAACAATTACTAATGCCCAAGCCCCACCCAAAAAGATGCTCATCCAATTGGTCTACAATGGAGCAAAGGCATCAGTAATTCTAAATTTCCATAAAGGATATAGGATATACCCAGATCAAAAACCACTGTCACAGCCTATTATGACCTGGCAGGCCTTCAGTCCCTTCTTTGTAACATTCTGATCTGAGCAAAGTTACCAATGATAGAGGACAGTAGCAATGGAAAATAAAAGAAGTTCACCAAAACCTAGAGATGACCTGCTCAACTCTCCTTTTTCCTCTTAATTCCTTGGCTTTGAATTCTATGTCGCCCAGTACCATACTCAAAGAAGAGAGTTTTGGGGAAGGGTAACTTTTAGGTCAAAGAGGTGGGAAACTCAAAGAGCCCCAAAGGCCAGGCAAGCAACGTAAAAGGAGGCAGCCCTGCAGAACGCTGTCACTCCATCCCGCTGGCCACCAGCTGGCCCTAACCACACACTGACATGCAGTTATTCAAGCCCAGTGGCCCCAGACAAGGTCATTTTTCAAAAGATGCCCCAAAACAAAATTATACTTGAGATTCTACAATGTGTAAATCTTGTAAACTCAACTCTTTTGTTTTTGTTTTTGTTTTGTTTTTTAATATGAGTAGGCTGAACAAAAATACATGTATGGGTCAAATGAGGCCCCAAGCCTACTGGGTTTTGACTGAGGATTTCAAAGCAATATCCACTTTCCATGGTTCAAATCTGGATGCCTTGATCTTAAGAGCAAAAACCAGTAAAATACAGCTGAAACCCAAACAGTGACAGTTTGGCTAGCTTATTAAAGTACAGACCCCAGTATCTCAACCAGATGATGTTCACAAAGCCATGGGTAGATAGTGCAGGGCTTATGTTTAAGAGTGAACCCAGATGGACTGGGTGGAGCTGGTTAAAGAGCCATCTTTCCTGGAAATCATTTCCCTTTCATTTCCCCCAATAAAAGTCCAGGTGTGCCTTATACTCTGCTACATGTCAAAGGAGAGACTCTTCCCAAATGATCTTCATTCCCTTGGTCACCATCTGTGCCCTTAAACCCTGCTTCCAGCAGGCACACAGTTGTCAACACTATCAAGACAGAAGCATTTCCCATAATAAATGCAGAATATTATGCTGATTCCCTTCCATGTGTTTAGATTGATGAGATTTTGTTCTCTTGAGAGTAGGCAGTTAAGAGAGACCAGAACTGACAGAGCTAGAGGACTTAGGAAAAGTAGATCATGGCATCAATTAAATAATAAAAAAGTACTAGACAAAACTATTAACCTCTTATAAGGTGCATGGTTTGCTAATGTTTTGTTCCATTCTGTAATTGGCTTTTGTTAATTAAAAGAAACAAATAACACATGATTCAAAGAAATAAAGAAACAAAGAAGAAAGGAAAGAAAAAGGGAGAAAGAGATGAAAGAAAAAGAGAAAGAAAGAAAGCTAACTAACTTAGAGGATAAGGACAATTATATTCTAGATAAATTTTTAGAAGGACTTCCGGGAAGATGGCGACCGAGAAAAGCGGGGCTTAAGAGCCCCGCTAATAACCAATCTCTATTACCACAAAATCAGCACCTTTCATAGCCAGAAAACACCATCACCAGAGAAACAAAAACATCAGAAGCCCCAGAGAGGAGGGGGTCTCATAACAGAGCTCAGAGCCACAGAGGAGATACGCCAGCCTCACGGCCGAGAACGCGGCAGTAGCGCCTTACTGCCGGTGGCAGCGGCAAGCTCACCGGACGGCTCCATACCAACGCACTCAACAGCCCACCAGGCTCCAGAGAGGAGCGGCAGACAGCGAGCCGAGGTGAGCCACTGCAGAAGAGCCCAGACAGCGAGCCGAAGTGAGGCACTGCGGAGGAGCCCGGTGGGATTCGGCAGATTTTTCGGAGCAGGGAGAATCTAAAGCTCCCAGTGGCTGGGCTCAGCACACGCTGCAGGGACTCAGAATGGAGCTCAAAACCAGAGAAGAAATACGCAGGCCTCAAGGCTGAGGGCGTGGCAGCAGCGCCATATTGCCACCGGCGGCAGCAGCAGCGAATTCACCAAGTCCACTACAGCTCCATCTGTGTATTCAACAACAGTGAGTCAAATTGCAGGCCCCAGAGGAGAAATCCCAGTACTGACTCCCAGGGACTTGACCCAGTGGGGGAGTGGCGGTGGCAGAGATATCACACCATAGGAGAACGCGCAACCTGGCACCCCCCACAGTCTAAAGCAGCCTCTATATACTCTCTGGGTCGGAGACTCTGTGATACAACCCAGAAAAGGAGTAGTGGTGACTGAGATACCACAGACTCGAGATCCAGAGCACCTTAAGTGAAGTCGTAGTGACCCAAGGGAAGAACCCAGAGAAGGCACAAACTTCCAAAATCATGGGAAAGAGGAATAATACTAGATCAATGAATGCCCACAACCCCACAACATCAGAACACGATAAAACAGAAAATCAGAGATTTCTAGAAGATCAAATCAGGAAAATAACTGTAGAAATAATAGAGGTGCTTCGAAAAGAACTCAGAGAGAGCCAAAAAGAGATAAAGGATGCAATTAATGAAGTAAAGGCCTCAATTCAAAGTACAAACAACATAGTAGACCACATGGAGAATAGAATCTCGCTCTTAGAGGATGATCATTCCAAAAATGAATGCATAGTTTCTAATTTAGAAAAAAATATCTGACAGCAAGAATCTGATATTGAAGAAATATGGGCCCATTTTAAGAGAGCTAACCTAAGAATAATTGGAATAGAGGAGGGAAAAGAAAGTGAAACCAAAGGGATCAACAATATCTTCAAGGAAGCAATAGCAGAAAATCTTCCAAACATAGAGCAAGAGGTCGATACACAGGTCCAGGAAACTTATAGAACTCCCTTTAGACAGGATCAGAGAAGAGGATCACCACGGCACATAATTATCAAAATGACCAATGTGGAAGCCAAGCAGAGAATCTTAAAGGCAACAAAAACAAAGGGCCAAGTGACATTCAGAAGCAAACCAATTAGAATCACTCCAGTCTTCCCAAACCAAGTCATGAGAGCCAGAAGGGCTTGGAGTAACATATTCCAAACTCTGAAAGAAAACAACTTCCAGCCAAAAATTTCCTACCCAGCAAAACTTTCTATCAAATTAGATGGTGAAATAAGAAGCTTCCATGACAAACAGAAACTGAAGGAATTTATGTCTTCAAAACCAGCACTAGAGAAAATACTCAAAGAGAATAACTACAAAGAAGAAATAGGTAACACAAACCAGAACCAGAGAAACAAGATTTTCCATCCAACAGACAACTAAGATTAGTTATCTGTAGAGATTCATTATTTATTTTAGTTTTATACCTATCTCTAAATTGTATTGTTTGCTTTTATTGTTAATTTTTAAGATTTCTAGTTGGAATATTAATATACCTTCAGATATAGCATTTGGAAATATTTTATCCCATTCTATCAGTAACTTTTAACTCTGTTTACATTCTCATTGGATATACAATATTTTATTTTTAAGGGAGTTTGTATACCCTTTTGTTGCCTGTGCCATTGAAATCATAACCAAGAAATCACTGCCAATTTCAATGTTGTGAGGTTTTATGACACAGATTTTCTTCTAAAAGTTTATAGTATTAAGATTTATATTTAGGTCTTTTATATTTTGAGTTAATATTTGTATATGGGATTAGGTAAGGGTCCAATTTTATTCTTTTTCATGTAATTATTATTTTTCAACAATATTTAGTTAAAAGATTATTATTTCCTCCACCAAATGTTCGTGGAAACCTTGTCAAAAATAACTTGACAATATATAGAAGAATGTATCTCTAGGCTTTTATTTAACTCCAATGGTTTATATATCTGCCTTTAGAACAATACTACACTGTTTCAATTATCGTAGCTTTATATGGTTTGAAATTAGAAAATATATATCTTCTAGCTTTGTTCTTTTTCGAGATCGTTTTGGGTATCTAGAGTCCATATTCCATATTAGGATAGATTTTTTTCTGAAAAATAAATATATCAATATATGATAGTTTCACCTAAAAAAAAAGGAAAAAAATATTTTCTGGTAAGAAAGAAAGCAAAAAGAAATATCAAAATGTTATCTTTAAGTTATCAGAAGCTTGGTATCAGACAAATGAAACTGTTATGTGAGATTATCATTTTTAATTTTGGATAAATTGCTATAATACTAGATGTCAACCACTAAGCCACGCATGGGAAGGAGGGATGGGGAGGGAATGGGGTGGGGATCGGGTAGGGGCTGACTGGGCGATGTGTGCATGTATGTCTACAAAAGTTTTTTTTGTATCCCACTATGATGTATGAATACAGTGCACCAATAAAAAATTTAAAAAAATAAAATAAAAATAAAAGTAATTTTTTAGAAGGACATTCTATGGCCAGTGTAATTGTTTGAAAATAGAATGCCCCTCCATCATGGAAACAGGGTGCCAATGTTGAAAACGGGGTAGCAATGTTGGCAGTAGGGCTTGGTTGACATCTCAGTAATGGGTAGATACTTTGTAATGGATTTATTTGGGTGGTGGGCTGGGCTGGTAGGCTGTGGCTGGAAAGAGTAGGTTTGTGAGGCTGCAGACTTGGGATTTATATTTGGCTTTCTCTCTCTAGCTCCTGATATCCATGATGTGAGAGCAAAGTCTTGCGCTCTCCCTCTCTCTGTTTCCTACCGCCTCCATGCCCTGAGACTTGTGGTCCCCAGCCTCACATGAATTGAACCCCAAAGTCCCCAAAGAGAACTGTGAGCAAATGAATCTTCCTTCCTCTATGTTACATGGTCATTCTTTTAGATTGTAGCAGTGAGTATTTGACTAATACTTCTAGCAAGAGACAAAAAAAAAATCCCTGCTTCTTTTTCCCTTTCCTCAACTATGAGCATACAATAATACACCATTCCAAAGTCCTATACTGCTTTCCAAGAGTGAGTATTGTATCATAAAAATTTATGTGAAATTGGTTTGAATATTGGGAATTCTATACAAATGTAAGAGATAACAAGGGTCTGGCTTAGTAATAAAACAAGATTGTAGGAGATGTGTTCATAGGGAGTGTCCTGCTCACTCAGCCAATTGGACGGTATAGTGCACTGGAGACTAACCATGGGGAGAGGGCAGAGCCAGGAGGCTGAACCTGATTCCTGCACCCCCACCTGCCACTGGCTTCAGAGTGGACAACACACCTTTGCTGGCTGCCAGACTGGGAACACAGGATGGTTATGGAGAAAAGACTCCAGCCTCCAATAGCACGGCAAGGAAAGACCTGAGAATCATGGCCCCATCAATGTGGTATTCTTCAATTGTGATATCTATATGGTTAATACAGGATAGAGTCAGTGAGATTATTGAGAGCACACCTAGTACAGCTTGCCACTACACAGTGAAGGGTTCAAAATTATTCCCATCCCCCCAACTGGCACCAAAGCTAAATTTGCCTATCTTAGAAAGGGCAAAGATCAAGCCAGGCGTGGTGGCGCACACTTGTAATCCCTGCTCTTGGGAGGCAGAGACAGGAGGATCGTGCCGTTTTGAAGCCAGCCGCGCATGCATGCTGGCTTAAGAGACCCTGTTTACAAATAAAAAAGTATAAAAAATGGGTCTGGGAGTGTAGCCCGGAGGTAGAAGGGTTTCCAGGAACCCCAGTATCACCAAAAAAAAAAAAAGAAAAAGAAAAAGAAAAAGAAAGGGCAAATATCTACTCAGAGAGAGAAAATGTAGAGCCAGGAGGATGGAAGAAGAGTCTGGGAACTGAGGACAGCCTCCATTTTAAGCCATAACAGATATGGAAGGTGTTTTGAGGGGAAGCAGAGCTGACTTGTCGCTGCAGTAGAGAGGAAACATCTTACTTCATCAAGCAGTGCCAAACCAAGGTCCTCTTACTCTGCAAGGGGATTATAGTCGAGATCTAATTGATGGATGCTCAATTAATGCTAGATGTGAAGTTACATATTTTCTGAATATGACAATGCTGAGGCTCATCAGAAGGAAAATAAGTTTATTGTGAATTACAAATAAAACTAGAAGAATAAGAAACCAACATATCCAGAGCATTAGGGTAAAACATCATAAAATACAGAGAACCAAGAAGGGCTCTGAGAGCAGACAGGATTTGACTAGGCTGCGGTACGGGGCACACAGGATTTGCTGAGATATAGGAAAAAGAACATAAGCAAGAACGTCCCCTTTGAAGACACAATGGCCACAATGATTCAGGGCTCTTCTAAGTGTAAAAAATTTTACACCTATTATTACTTTGATCATCACAAAACTACCTATTCGTATATCATTCCCCCATTTTATGGATTAGAAAGCTGAGTTTTAGTTCTGAGCCTTGCTTAGTGGTCAGAGCCAGGAAATGGGAAAATCAGGTTGTAACCTGGTCCAGGAGTCTTTCCAACACACCTGATCCTGAAGAGGAGCTAGGATCTGCTGGGCCCCAGCACTGAGCTCTGTGGCTTCCAACACTTGTCCACAAGAGAAGCGAGTCAACAGCAATTCTAGCAGAATGGAAGGACTCTGAGTGGGAGTAAGAGGAGTGGGCAGTGAGGAAGGGGTGCCAGTTGATAAAGACCTTGAGAAGAAAATGAAGAGAATTTAGCCCTCAACCTGCAAGCACTGGGCTGGGCACTAACCAGACATACTAAATGTACAAGCAATGAAGTTCTTTGGGTCTTAAAGGATAAACATGTTCTCAGATGGGCCACTACCCTCACTCTCCTATGAAAAACAATGAAAACATTTCCTCAAGAAGCATCCACCTGCAGCAGCAGCTAAAGTTTTGGGGAAGAAAACAATCTACCGAAGTAGAGAGGAGTTCAAAGAGACAGAGGCAGAGACAGTTTTGCTGTCACTGGTGAGTGAGACATCAGGGTAGTATCATCTTAGATATCAAGTTGAGAGTTTGAGGAAACTTGAGAAGTCCAGCTGTGCGCCCTCTCAGAATGCAGGCCGCAGGACAAGCAAAGGCATCTGCATTCGGCACCTAAAACCAACTCTCCTCCCCTTTCCATTCACGGGTTTATCAGGCTGGGAAATCAGACACTGGCTCTGGTCTATTCTAAGAGACATTTTGTATATGTGTGCGTGTATGTGTGTGTGGTGAGCACAGAGGTTTTATACTTGATGACCAGGAAAAAAATAATCTCTGCTTTCATTGAAAGATTACAAGGTGTTAATTTGACTTTTCTCTCCTTTCTAGTAGATATTAAGCAAATAAAAAAAAAAGGATAAGACAAGCCACTTTCAATTCTTGATAATATAATCATATTGGGAGCAGACAGGTGAGAAAGAACAAAAACATGGTGAAATGAAAATATTATATTTGTTCTCTATATGATTCTGTTAGCTTTTAGAAAGAAGTTGTGATAATCAGTAGCTAGTCCATGAACTTTGCCTGGCATCCTGCTGTTCCTGCCTGTATCTTCCCAAGCGGTTTCTTTGGTGACTCACATAAAGAAGAGCCCATTATTTTTTACACATTAACCTTTCTGGCCAAGCACCACACAGTGCTTCCCTGATGATCACCAGCTGGGAGAAGGTGATAAAAATGACCCTCATATTTACGTTGAGGAGAAGGTCATGGAGCCTTGATCAATGAACAGTATGCAAGTCTCTATATCCCTCCCAACTGTGCAGAAAGGTATAAAAGGATGGGTGAGGAACTACATAGTTGAAGGAAAATTCTTCAGGTGAAAGGATGACTAACTACTAAGAACATAATTTATAGGTGTTCTCACTTCATCTCTAATGCCCCTAATAAACAGGGATCCCCAAACAATCTGTGTCCAGCATGAAATCATCTGCAAGAGAAAAGGAGAGAAATGGAGATGTAATAGGTCATCTTATGGCTAGAACTAGAATAGCCCCTTGAAGAGTTCAGAAATTGGTGTTCAGAGTTGGTATAATTGAGTCTTGAGACTTGTGACCCCATTACAGTGGATTTATCTGGGTGGTAGCTGGAGGAGGTGGATCCCTGGGGGTGCAGCCTTGGGGATTATATATGGTTCCTCCTCCTCGTCTCATCTCTTGTCTCCAGCCCCCATGATGTGAGAAGCCCAGCCCTTGGGCTCTCCCTTGCTCAACCTCCCGCTGCTGCAATGCCCTGAGAGCTGCAGTTCAGGATCTCTGAACCTGAATCCATAAGAAAATACTTCTTCTTTCCTCTAAGTCACATGATCAATATTTTAGATTATAGCCCCAAGAATGCTGACCGGAATAGGTCTCTCCTCTGTCTGGACACGGAGGTGGGCTTTACCCTCTGGGCAGTGCTCAAACACTTGGAGACAGGAAGGTCTTCTACCCATGATGACCAGAGAGATCAGTTGAGGTGCCCAAGGCCCTCAAGGCTTCCCTACCTCCGTATCTCACAGGTGGCAGTTCTGCTCACTAATTTATTTAAGTAATTGAATACACTTATTAAGCATCATTAATTTATGGAGTGCCAACTCCATGGGAGGCTCCGTGTCAGATGCTTTAAATATAAAGCTAAATAAAAACACATTCTCATTCCTGAAATGCTTACTTGCTTGTCTGTTTTCATGTCCAAAAGCAGAGAAAATATCTTCAAATAGCACAATATAGTGACTGCTTCCCCCAGAAGAGAACATGTCCTGTGATTGAGGCTCCCTCCTTATCCTCTTTTTTCCTTTTCTTTCTTTCATTTTTTTGTGTTCCTTCCTATTTATCATACTTCTATTCCTCCTACTCACAGGAAGGAAAGAAGTTACAAGACTCAGTGTTGGTACTTTAGTGGTAGAATCTATGACAATTTATGGAAATACACTGTCCCAAACTAGTGTGACCCACAGGACTATTACAGGTAGTTCAATCCCAGGAGATTAAGAAACAATCAAATTTCCACATCAAGTTAGTCATCAAACTGGGTGTTCAGCCCTCCCTTCTGATAATTTCCAACACACTCTAACATTTTATTTTATTTTATTTTATTTTTTATTTTATTTTTGTGGTACTGAGGGTGGAACCCAGGGACTTTCTACCTCCAGGCTATACTCCCAGACCTATTTTATATTTTGTTTGAAAACAGGGTCTCACTAAGTTGCTGAGAGCCTCACTAAGTAGCTGAGGCTGGCTTTGAATCTGTACGATCCTCCTGTCTCAGCCTCCCAAGCGCTGGGATTATAAGCGTGCACCACCACTCCCAGCTCACACTTTAATATTTTAAAGGTTCCTAGAAGTGCTTCCTTCTCACTGCTCAACTCAGCCCCCCACTCCAAACATTTCCAAGCATTAGAATATTTAATTAACAACTTGAAAAAACATTTTCCAATATTAGCATTCAGAGAAAGAATTGCACTAGGGTTTGGTTTAATACTTTCACTGGGGAAAAGGATGTGAATCTTTACTTCAACAGAAGGAAGCCCCTTGCAGAAGAGCACAAAGTTAAAGATAAAAGAAATTGGCTCAGCTGGGGATGGTGGTACATACCTGTAATCCCAGTGTGTGGGAGGCTGAGCCAGGAGGCAGCTTAGCAACTTAGTAAGACACTCTTAGACAATAAAGGAAAAATATAGAGCTGGGGGTATACCTCAGAGGTAGAATGCTCCTGAGTTCAATCCCCAGTGCCACACACAAAAAAAAAGACCTTGGTTCTATGGTTTCAGTTCATAATCTGCCACATACCACAGAGCTTAATATATTTTAGTAAATCACTTAATTTCCTCTCTTTACCTTTGCTTTCCCATGCAATAAATACATTGAATAATAAAAAATATCACCTATTTTGGAACGGAATAGAGATGATGTATGTACCTTTTTTTTTTTTTGGTGGAAGCCCTCCTTCCTCCGGGCTACACTCCCAGACCTATTTTATACATATATATATATATATATATATATATATATATATATATATATATATATTTTTTTTTTTTTTGTGGTGGTGGTACTGGGGTTCCTGGAAGCCCTTCTTCCTCCGGGCTACACTCCCAGACCTATTTTTATATTTTTGAAACAGGGTCTCTTACGCCAGCACGGCTGGCTTTGAACCTGCGCGATCCTCCTGTCTCCGCCTCCCAAGCGCGGGGATTACAAGCGTGTGCCACCACGCCCGGCCCTATTTTATATTTTTGAAACAGGGTCTCTTACGCCAGCACGGATGGCTTCGAACCTGCGCGATCCTCCTGTCTCCGCCTCCCAAGCGCAGGGATTACAAACTTGCGCCACCACGCCCAGCTGTATGTACCTTTTAAGGGCCTACCAGTACCTAGCCAAAAATAAAAAAACAAGTATACAATAATGGTGATAATTTTTAAATATAGAACATAATACACTTGGCTCACAATAAAAAAGATGATTATTCTACTCTGCCGTTTCAGGATTTATTAACATCTTTGAGCTACCAGCCATCTACATTTTTGGCATATATTGTTAAAAACAACTGAAGAGAGTCACTCTTACAAGAAATATTTCTAGAATAAGAAAAGTAGCTTTTAGGCAGACTTGCGATGGCTCACACTTGTAATTCCAGTACTTGGGAGGCTGAGAAAGGAAGATTGCGGGTTTGAGACCAGCCTCAGTAAATTAGCAAGATCCTCTGCCACTCAGTGAGATTCTGTCCCAAAATAAAACATAAAATAGGGATGGGGATATAGCTCAGAGGTAGATTACATCTGATTTCAATTCCAAGTAACTAAAAAGAGGAAAGTTGCTTTTTTGGGGGATGCTTAAATAATTTATTAACCCAGAATGGCATTTTTTTAAGATCCCCAAAGGTAATAAATCACCTTTATTTTTTTTAAACAAAATTTTTATTGAACATAAATGGTATACATTTAAACTATATTTGGTGCCCTCTCCCCTCCCGCCCCCATTTTCCCTTCCCCCCTCCCACTAATGGTTGTCCAGGGTAACCATGTCATATTCATAATTTTACACATATTCAGATGTAGACCCTCATTAATCAAGATCAGCCTTCCTCCTCTCCTATCTTTCCATTCAAACTTGCTGATATTTTCCCTCCATTATCTGGAGTCCCACTGGTATCCTCTGTGTTTCCTAGTTTGGGCATATTAGAGGAAACATATGTACCTTCTCCTTCTGTGCTTGGCTGATCTCACTTAACATAATGTTCTCCAGGGCTTTCCATCATCTTGCAAATGATATAATTTTGTTCTTCTTTATGGCTGAATAGAATTCCATTGTGTGTATTTCCCACAGTTTTGCTATCCATTCATCTGTTGATGGAGATCTGGGTTGGTTCCATATTTTGGCTATTACAAATTGTGCTGCTATGAACATAGGTATGCATATGTTGCTGTATTTCTCTGAATTCAACCCCTTTGGAAAGATACCCAGGAGTGGTATAGCTGGGTCATATGGTGGATCTATTCCCACCTTTCTTAGGAATCTCCACACAGATATCCATAGTGGCTGAACTAGTTTGCATTCCCACCAACAGTGTAAAAGAGTTCTTCTTTCCCCACATCCTCGCCAGCATTTGTTGTTGTTTGATTTCTTTATGCTTGCCACTCTGACTGGGGTTAGATGGAATCTCAGTGTAGTTTTGATTTGCATCTCCCTGATGGCCAGTGATGAAGAACATCTTTTCATGTATCTATTGGCCCTTTGTATCTCTTCTTTTGTGAAGTGTCTATTTAGTTCATTTGCCCATTTCTTGATTGGGTTGTTTGTTTTGCTAGTGTAGAGTCTTTTGAGCTCTTTGTATATTCTGGATATTAGCCCCTGTCAGAATGGTGGCTGGTAAAGATCTTTTCCCGTGCTGTAGGCTTCCTCTTTAGGTTATTGATAGTTTCCTTTGATGAGAAGAAACTTTTTAGTTTGATGCTATCCCACTTGTTTATTCTAAGTCTTTGATCCATCTTGAGTTGATTCCTGTGTTTGGTGAGATATAGAGGTTTAGATTCATCTTTTTACAAATGGTTAGCCAGTTCTCCCAGCACCATTTGTTGAAAAGGCTGTCTTTTCTCCAGCGTGTGAGTTTGGCCCCTTTGTCAAAGATTAATTGACTAAAGATGTGTGGATTTGTTTCTGTATCTTCTATTCTAATCCACTGGTCAGTATATCTGTTATTGTGCCAGTACCATGCTGTTTTTACTACTATTGCTTTATAGTATAGTTTGAAGTCTGGGATTGTAATGCCTCCTGCATGTTTCTTATTGCTGAGAATTGCTTTGGCTATTCTAGGTCTTTTCTTTCTCCATATGCTTTTTTGGTGGTCCACATCATAGTTTAATCAGTTTAATTAAATTGCAAGAGGCCAACCTATTATGCAAAAGGAGAAAGAAAACTTTATATAAGAAATTATTTCATCCTTAATTTTCAGGTTGGTACTGTACTCATCCCATGGCTATTTCTCTTTTCTTTCTGTACTGTGCTTGATTTTACTTTCACCACATAAGTTAAACATTTTAAAGCTACATTTTTCCAACTTTCAAAATTAAAACTAAAATAGCATTTCTTGTCCCATTATTCATAACAAGGAAGAAGGTAGCCTACGCTCACAATCTCTCTCATTCCCACTTCACAAATTTTTGGTCAATCAGTTTTTACCTAAATGATTTGGTAAAAACAGGAACACAGTTGTAACTATGCTAAACCTACATGTCTTTTCTTTCATTAATTTTCTTTGATATTTATATTCAGCATTTACCATAGTTACAAACTTACTTATCTAGACACTTCCTACTTGTTTCAATTAAGAATATTTTGAAGAATGAAGCACTTTTTTATTCATCATCAAATTAAGATGACTTTAAATGCAGTTACTAAAAATTGCAAATCATAGCCGGACATGGTGGTGCACGCTTGTAACCCCCCTGCTCAGAAGGCAGAGGCAGGAGGATTGCACAGGTTCGTAGCCAGCCACGCTGGCTTAAGAGACCCTGTCTCCAAATTTTAAAAAAGTATTAAAAATGAGTCTGGGAGTGTAGCCCAGAGGTAGAAGGGTTTCCAGGAACCCTTATCACCAAAAAAAAAATTGCAAATCATAATCCCACTTCTTTAAAAATACATTTCATAAATTAAAATGTATTGTGTTGAAAGCTCCACACCAAAGTGATATTAACAAAGGGTTTGTCTGGAAGGAGAAATTGTGTGTGACATTTAAGTATTTTTGCCTACCTTATATTTTCCAGTTTTACTAAAATGGACATGTAGCATTTGTTTAATAAAGAAAAAAAAACGGGCCTGCTAGGTAAAGATTATGAGCAAGCCCTTGCATTTGCAAACACAACCCAAACAAGTTCCTTTACTGAATGACAATAAAATAATTTTTACAAAGACATAAAACCATTACAATAAAGAGAACAGGAGGAAGAACAACAATAACAATTTTTTGGAAGCTAGAAAGCAGATAGCCTCTTCTAATTTACTTAGCAGACCCCAGAAAGCCGCATCCTAGACTTACAGTCAGGAAAGCCATGAACGGCCCGATTTGCCCTGAAAAGTGCCCACAAGACTCAGAAACTGGCAGCACCAGGTACCTCTGTGAGAAGAAGGTAAAGGTCAGACTAAAGAAAGATAGATGTGTGCATCTCCGTTTAAGAAGTGATTAGACCCCTAAGTCCCCTCCACTTAGTTAAGTGGCCAGACAAATGTTTGTCTCTCCTCTGAACCCAATGATGAAACAGAAAATTTGCTCTCTAGAGATGTCATAAAAGAAGATTCTAGACCAAAGAATACTGTACATAGGTGAGGGTGAGAGTACTGAACCATACCAAAAAGCCACGGATTAAAAACATATTCTGACCACCACCGCACTGCACCTCCTCACCAGCTTCTGCCTTGTGCAGCTCCCCAAGTAAGCAATAGGTCTTCCATCCCCAAGGGTGGTTCAAGGTGAAACAGTCCAGTCAGGTCACAATGCAATGATACCAGCTGTTGGGAAGCCCTGGCCAAGAGCTCCTCAGCTGTGAGCTGTACTGAGGAAGCACCACAAACATAAATACTGAATAGAAATCAGAAATCAAGCCCAAATTACCTTGCAAAATTTAGAAATAACATCAGGGGAGACTGGGACACGTGTGTGTGTGTGTGTGTGTGTGTGTGTGTGTGCACAAGTGGGGTGAGGATGCTGAGTGTACCTGTGTACCTGTATGCATCTCTGGAAATCAGAAAAAATTCTTATACTTCCATCAAAAGAAGTATAGCCAGAAATATGACTATGTGATCAAAACTCAGAGGTAAATACTCAAAGAATTGAAAGGGATGGCCTCTGAGGAGGTAGAGATGATGGGGTACAGGGGGTGCCTGCTGCTCTTCCTAAAGCTCTGCAGAACTGTTTGACTCTTTAAATTATGTTAAAAAGAAATCAGCTGGGCGTGGTGGCACAGGGTTGTAATCCCAGCATTCGGGAGGCTGAGACAGAAGGATTGGGGTTCAAGGACAGCCTCAGCTACTTAGATCCTCAGCAACTCAGTGAAACCCAGTTTCAAAGTAAAAAGTTAAAAATGGAGCTGGAGATGAAGATGTAGCTTAGAGGTAGACTGCCCATAGGTTCCATCCCCAGTACCGTAAAAAAATATATATATATAAAAAAAAAAGAAATCAACGAGAACATGATTTTGTCACACTGGGACACAGTAGAGATCTCAATAAACTGAAAGTGTTCATGTATCGCACTAAACCTCAGTATGATATATGATTATAGTGCATTGATAAAAGTATATTAAAATTAATGTATATTAAAAATAAAAACATACATATAAAATATATATTAAAATATATGGAATCAGCCTTGGTGCCCATCGATAGATGAAGAATTATAAAACTGTGGTATATACACACAATGAAAATTTACTCGGCTATAAAGAAAAACAAAATTATGGCATTTGCAGAAAAATGGTTGGGACTAGAGGATATTATGCTAAGATTAGCCAGTCTCAGAAAATGAATGGGTCATATATTTTCTCTCACATGTGAAGCTAGAGAGAGACTGGGACACAAAAGAGACTTCAGATAAATGAGGCGAGAGAGAGACCAGTACAGTGATGGAAGGAGACTTGGGGAGCAGGAGGAAAGGGAAGGGAAGACCTGATGAAAGAGACAGTCCAGACAATCGTATGCACACTAGTGAAGACATGGATGCCAATTTCATTATTAGGAACAGGAGGAGGAGGGAGTGGGGCAGGATCCAGTGGGAAGTGCATCGGGTGTATGTGTCCATTTATGTTTTTATCACACTAAACCTCAATATGATATACGGTTACAATGTACTGATAAAGGTATTGTGTGTGTGTGTGTGTGTGTGTGTGTTTGTGTTTTACTGGGGATGAAACCCAGGGGCTTTCTACCTCCAGGCTAATTCCCAGACCTATTTTATATTTTATTTCTTTTGTTTTTTTTGTTTTTGGTGGTACTGGGGTTCCTGGAAGCCCTTCTACCTCCGGGATACACTCTCAGACCTATTTTTACATTTTTATTTGGAAACAGGGTCTCCTAAGCCAGCACGCAGCTGGCTTCGAACCTGCACGATCCTCCTGTCTCTGCCTCCCAAGCGCGGGGATTACAAGCGTGCGCCACCATGCCCGGCTTATATTTTATTTGGAAACAGGGTCTCACTAAGTTGCTGAGAGCCTCACTAAGTAGCTGAGGCTGGCTTCGAACCTGTGTGATCCTCTTGCCACAGCCTCCCAAGTTCTGGGATTACGAGCATGTGCCACACATCCAGCTATAAAGGCATATTTTTAAGAAATGTATACTAAAAAAAAAGGGCCACATTCTTTAGACATTGCAAAATTAGATACCAACAAATCAATGTTAAAAATTAGCTGCCTTTCCTGATATAAATTCTGAGCAAATGAGGCAGGGGGAAGGGGAGACTGTTATGACTAATCTCACACCATGAATTAGAGCCTCCACTGTGTCATGGGTCAATACAAAAGCAGTCCCTCTCAACAAGCCCTGTGCAGACTAACTTAGTAACAGAGGGAGAAAGGAGAGACTTCCAGGAGAAGGCTTCTGCTCCAGAGGGTGGTTCCCCATCCATCAACCCAACATTTGAGCCATGCCTTGTATCATAAGCTGAAACAACTGCCATAAAAGCTAAATGTCATGCACCATTTACTGAGCGTAGGTAGAAAGGTAGTTAGGACAGGCTGAGGAGAGCCGGGGAAAGCAGGGACGGGGCAAGGGTGATCAGAGCGCTCAGTCACAGTGAAAGAAGCAGGGAGCTCTGGCGTGCTAATTGCAGAGTCAGGTGATTCTAGGCAGTGGTCATGCTCTACAGAGCGCAAGGTAGAAAGAAGGATTTTGAATGTGTTCATCAAGGAAAAGATGATAGATGGTGTAGGAGATAGACATGTTTAACCTGACTTAAGAACAGTATCCACATGCTGAAGCATCACATGATACCCACTAATATATATAATGTTTATGTTTTATCAAAAATAAATTTAATTATTAAAATGAGTTATACATTCACTAAAATACAGCATAAGAAAATATAGGAAGCTCTTTAATTGATCTGAGGCCATTCAAAATATAAACAATGAGTCAATATATTAAAATATTGGCATATTTTAATATATTCATTTTAACATGTATACATCTAAAAAAAAATCCAAGCTGGCATGATGGCACATGTTTGTAATCCTAGCATTTGGGAGGCTGAAACCGGAGGATTGAGGTTCTCGGACAGCCTCGACTACTTAGTGAAGCTCTCTGCAACTTAGTGAGACCCTATTTCAAAATAAAGACTAAAAAATAGGGCTGGGGTGTAGCTCAGAGGTGGGTTCCATCTGCAGTACTGCAAAAATAAATAAATAGATAAATAAATAAATAAATAAATAAATAAAAACATAAATTTAAAAAAGAATCCAGGCTGGTTGTGGTGGTACATGACATTAATTCCAGGCAGCTGAGACAGGAGGATGACAAGTTCTAGGCCAGCCTCAACAACTTAATGAGACCCTCAGCAACTTAACAAGACTTTCTCTCTCTTTCTTTCTTTCTTTTTCTTTCTTTCTTTCTTTTTTTTTTTTTTTTGTGGTGCCAGAGATTGAACCCAGGGTCATTCTACCAAAAAGCTACACTCCCAGCCCTATTTTTTATTCTTTATTTTGAAACAGGGTCTCACTAAGTTGCAAAAGGCTTCACTAAGTAGCTGAGGCTGTCCACAAACCCCAATCCTCCTGTCTCAACCTCCCAAATGCTGGGATTACAAGCGTGCACCACCACGTCCAGCTTGCTTTTAAATAAAATAAATAAGTAAATAAAACGAAGCAGGGAGTGTAGCTCAGAGGTAAAAAGCCCCTGAGTTTAATTCCCCAAGACTGTTTTTAAAAAAAGAATCCAAATAAACATAAATGTTAAAGAAAAACAATGTTAATTTGGAAAAATTACTAGCTATAAGCATGGTAAAGAGTATCTACAGTAGATTTCTAAATTGTTATAAAAATCAACAGAAGAAACATGAATACATCAACAGAAAAAGAGGGAAAGAACATGAAGAGAAAACATAAAAAAATAGACTAGACACTACACGTAAAAAATGGAAAGCTTGTTCAACAGTAATATTTAAAAACAAATTAAAATTCCTATCAGATTGAAATATACACTAAAGGTAATATCTAAGGCTAGTAAAAGTGAGAAAAGCAAATCTCCTATATTGCTATTGGAAATTTAACTTGGAAAGCTATTTGGCAATATCTGAGTCATAAAAATGCTCATACTTTTGATTCTATAATACCACTTCTAGAAATCTATCCTAAGTAAATGAGAGATATAGTAAAAGATTTATGTACAAAAATATATATCACACAGTTAAGATCCCACAATAGGGAAAAGATTCAGTAAATTATAGTAATGTCCTGTAATAGAATATTAGGTAGAAATTAGAAGTCATATTTTTGAAGACTATTTTGTAACATAGCTAAATGTTTCTAATAAAAATACTAACATTAAAAACATATGGTACAAATTATATGTAGTAATGATTCCAATTTTTTAATATATATATATATATCAAATTTTGTTATACATGCACATATATTGTATAAGTGTATTCAAAAATACCAGAAAGGAATCAATGAAATTAATGGTACTTTAAGCAAAGTAAAAGGATCATGGGCGAATGCTACTTTCCCTTTCGTTTTCTAAGTTTTCAAAATATAGTTTTTATAGTGAATATGAATTACTTTCAAGTGCCAAATATAATAAAAATAAAGTAGTAATTATCCTTACCATAAAAATAAAAACATTAACAATACTTATAATCCAAAAAGCACATTTTTCATAATTCTGAATTTGTAAAATTTGGACACAGCTTGAATTTAAGTTTGCTTTTGCTTAACCCTCTGTAAAACGCAGGATACATAAACATGATGAATAAGATTACAGAAAGAAATATAATAAAAATAAAGGCTAAGTCTATAGTTAGCCATGTGCAAAGCACTACAGCTAAGCATTCTATCATGCCTTCTCTCGTTTATGAGGTTCTTATCTAATGGCCCCATTTTATGGATGAAGGCCCTCACTGCTGACAGATGCTTCTGGTGGTCACCAATGAGATGCCCCTGGTCTAAGCAAGCACAGGTCATTGGAGGCAGCAGCTACTTTTCCTGCTGCATCTCCTCTCTCTTCCTCACGCTGCCCCAGGTCCTTTGCCTCCCCTGTAAGGCAGCACCACTCAGTGCTGTGACCTCCGCGGTCCTGCCATCCCCTTGGTGGGTTGCTGTTTCTCTGACTTGGTGCTAGAGCTGTCTACCATTCTCATGCAGAAAATTCCCGAGCTTCCAAACCAACACTGCAAGAGGCTCTCTCCAGCTGATGATGAAAACACTAAGCACCTATTAATTCTTCTGAGGCAAAAGAAGCTGTATTGAAACTGCCTATGGTGATTAGAGAGTGGAATCATTGCTTTTTTTTTCAATTTTTTTTTTTTTTTTTTTTTTTTTTTGTGGTACTGGGGTTCCTGGAAGCCCTCCTTCCTCCGGGCTACACTCCCAGACCTATTTTATATTTTTGAAACAGGGTCTCTTACGCCAGCACGGCTGGCTTCGAACCTGCGCAATCCTCCTGTCTCCGCCTCCCAAGCGCGGGGATTACAAGCGTGCGCCACCACGCCCGGCTCAATTTTTTTATTGTGATCAAATACATATAACAAAGTTTACCATCTTAACTTTTTTTTGTTTTTTGTTGTGGTACGTGGTACTGGGGTTCTTTTTTTTTTTTTTTTTTTTTTTCTTTTGCGGGTCTGGGGATGAAAACCAGGGACATTCGACCTCTGCACTACACCCCCTGCCCAATTTTTTATTCTTTATTTTGAAACAGGGTCTCACTGAGTTGCGAAGGGCCTCACTAAGTAGCTGAGGCTGTCCGCGAACCGCGATCCTCCAGTCTCAGCCTCCCAAATGCTGGGATTACAAGTGTGCGCTACCACGTCCAGCTGGTACTGGGGTTCTTGGAAGCCCTTCTGCCTCCAGACCTTTTTTTTTTTTAAAAAAAAAAAAAAAAAAAAAAAAACAGGGTCTCTTAAGCCAGACTGGCTTTCAAACCTGCACGATCTTCCTGTCTCCGCCTCCCAAGCATGGGGATTACAAGCGTGGGCCACCACGCCCGGCCATCTTAACTATTTTTAAGTCTATAGTTCAGTGTTATCAAATGCATTTACCATCTATCTCCAGAACTCTTATCTTGTAAACCAAAATTGTACCCATGGAACAATTTCCCATCCTTTTCTCCCCTTGTGCCCTCGAAACAACCATTGTACTCTGTTTCAATGGATTTGACTACTGTAGACTTCATATAAATGGAACCATATAGTGTTTGCCTTTTGTGACTGACTTCATTTAACATAATATTCTCAATTTTCATTCATGTTGCAGCATGTATTGGAATGTCCTTTCTTTTTAAAGACTAAATAATATTCCAATGTAGGGTAGTTACTCTGTTTTGCTTATACAAATGGTCATAGGAGGAACTCTAGACGAGGAAGGGGAAACTATAAATGAGCAAATAAGGCGACCTGAGAGGGATGGGAGGGGGAAGAGGGAAATTCCCTAATGTGCATGACATACATTCATAAACATCAAAGTCAATCACTAAACCAAACATGAGGAGGGAGGGGGAGGAATGGAGTGGGAATTGGGGAAGGGCTAAATGACTGATGTGTGTATGTATGCCTCTACCATTTTGTACCCCATTAAGATATATGACTACAATGCACCAATAAAATAAGTAAGTAAATAAAAGATTCTCCTCCCCCCCCCCAAGAAAAAGACACTTAAGTCACTACTGCATTTTTAACTGTTGTGGATAACGCTGCTATGAATGCGGGTATAAAAGTGTCTTTGAAATCCTGTTTTCAATTTTGGGGATGTTTATGCAGAAGTAGAAGAGCTGAGTCATATAGTAATTCTAATTTTTGTTTGTTTTTTGAGGAGCTTCTATACTTTTTCTACACTGGCTGTACCATTTTACATTCCCACCAAGAGTGCACAAGGGTTCTAGCTTTTCCACATCCTTTGTCAAGACTTGTTATTTTTTGGTTCTTTGATAGTAGCCATGTAAATGGATATGAGGTGGATATATCACTGTAGTTCTGATTTGCATGTTTATAATGATGACTGATGCTGGACATCTGTTCATTTGCTTATAAGCTGTTTATCTTCTCTAGAGAAATGTCTGGTTATACCTTTGCCCATTTTTTTAAAATGGGTTGTTTGGTATTTTGTTGCTGCTGTTGCTATAATTGTTGAGTTTAATAGTTCTCTATATATTTCATGTATTAATCCTTTATTAAATAGATTGTAAATATCTTCTCCCATTTATGGGGGCTGCCTTTTCATTTTGGGGGTGCATACCTATTTCAAAAATCTGGAATTCAGCGCCGAGCGTGGTGGTGCACGCTTGTAATCCCCGCACTTGGGAGGCAAAAACAGAAGGATCACACTGTTTCGGAGCCAGCCTCTCTGGCTTAAGAGACCCTGTTTCCAAATAAAAATATAAAATAGGTCTGGGAGTGTAACCCGGAGGTAGAAGGGTTTCCAGGAACCCCAGTACCACCAAAACAAAAAAAAAAATCTGGAATTCAAAATGTCCTGAAATCTGAAACTTTCTGAGTACCAGCATGGTACTTGAATTTTGGATTTTCAGATAAGAAATGCTCCGCCTATAAAGTCTATAAAATGTTCCAAATCCAAAAACTAAAATTTGAAACACTTCTAGCCCAAAACATTTCAGTATATTCAACCTATATTGTCTTTCAATGAACACTTTTAAATAAGAGTTTTCCAGGGAGTCCAATTTGCCAATATTTTTCTGTCTTTGGTTTCATATCCAGAAAATCATTACCAATTTCAGTGCCATAAAACATTTGTCCTATGAGTTTTTCTGTGAGTTTTATAATTTTAGGTCTTTCACTTAGGTCTTTGATCCATTTTGAATCAATTTTTGTAAATGGTGTTAGATAAGTGTCCAGTTGCACTCTTTTGCATGTAGATATCTAGTTTTCCCAATACCATTATTTGAATAGAATCATTGCTCTTTTTTTAACCTTTTTTAGTCTCCTACTTAGGAGAGAAAACTGTAGCATTTTTAAAACATTATAATTATACATATATATGCATGTATACAAAGATACATGCATATATATAAACATATACATACACACACACACACACACACACATACATATATATATTATCTTTGGGGGGAAATTTAACGCCCTTAGGAACTTATATAAAACCCATCAATAATACCACATACACCTCCTGAATGCCATAAATCAGGAAAGTTTAAATAAGTGCTCAAATTAATGGATGACTTTTCTGGTCACAATTAAATAATTTTTAATTAAGATTTTATATATTTATACTATCCTTCTCTCAATGATATTGTACTAGGCATTTGTTCCCCTCTTATTTTCAGCCCCCAAATTTTGAAATGTCAGTATCACCAAAATTCAACTAGATTGAACGTGAGCTCTGGTGGCAGCATTAGAGACCTCTCCACTCACTGTCTATACCTGGCGCACCATAAAACAGACCTTGGCAAGCTTACAGGCATGTTAAATTGCTTGGTGGTTTTGTGATCCAGATTTTAAAACCTGCTCTAAGGGACAAAACTTCATGTGAAATACCACAGAAAGAAGAACCCAAAGCCCAGATCTGCAGAGAGAAACACAAACTCATCCTGGACACAACCATCCAAAGTGAGTACTCTCCCACTGACAGTGCCTGGCTGCAGATGCTTTGGGACCTGCATGACTAACTGGCCTTTCTGTAAACCACAGTAAAAATCCAGCATGCTCTGACCCCAACACCTGCCACAGAAGAACAGATGACTCAGCCTAGAGGTCTTGGTTTTCAACAGGATGCTTGTGGCTCAAATTATTCATGGGGTGGCTCTGCCGTAGTGATTAAAGGAAAGTGGTAATACTTTGCATATGTCTGTGCTACAGGCATTTTTCCAGGAACGACTTCACATTTCTCATAGAAAGACCCAGGCTAGGCTAAGTGAGAGGGACAGGTCTTTCAACTCCGTAAGAGAGGGAAACTTTAAAAGAGAAATCTTGTTGGCTGCAGGTCAGAGGCTAAAAAGAGTGAACAGAATCACAACATAAAATTCTGTGTTTGATGATACACAAATGACCAACAAAATACTTCCACTCAATGTGTCTCTGACATTAATCCATGGCTTCTATATTCTGGGTTTTTGTTTTGTTTTGTTTTGGTGGTACTGGGATTCCTGGAAACCCTTCTACCTCCGGGCTACACTCCCAGACCTATTTTTTATTTTTATTTTTTATTTGGAAACAGGGTCTCTTAAGCCAGCGCAGCTGGCTTCGAACCTGCGTGATCCTCCTGTCTCTGCCTCCCAAGCGTGGGGATGACAAGCGTGCGCCACCACGCCCGGCCATGGCTTGTATATTCTTAGTGCATCTACAGAAGGTTCACAGGAGAACTGTCCGATCTTTAAAATATATAGTATGTTAAAAAGATACATGTATGCATGCCACTATCACTGTGAACATTATAACGAGAGACTATAATGCACCAATAAAAGTATAAATAAAAATAAATTTATTTAAAAGCTGGGATTCAGCCGGGGATGGTGGCACACACTTGTAATCCCAGTACTTGGGAGGCTGAAACAGGAGGATCACAGGTTTGTGGCCAGCCTCGGCTGCTTAGTGAGGCTCTCTGCAACTTAGTGAGACCCTGTTACAAAATAAAGAACAAAAAATATATCTAGGGCTAGGGGTGTACCTTGGAGGTAAACTGCCCCCTGGTGCAATCCCCAGTATCCCCCCCAAAAAAAACTGGGGTTCAATCCATAGTTTAAATTTTGAGGAAGAGTTAATTTAATAAAATATGTAGCCCTTAATAGGAATGGCTTAGGCATTCTGAGTTTGTGATTTTACCTAAAAGAGTGCCTATCTTCATTGAGAATATTGTGAGTAAAATTTACTTCAAACATCATAAACTTGTCAGCATTTTGTGTTGTGGTATGACTTTTTACTTCTCTACTTGGATATCACAAAACTTCAAGTACAGACAATATATCTAGGAACATCCCGTAAATTTTAAAGGCCTTGAACTTTAAAAAAAAAAATTACATGTCAAAAAGCATCAGCATTTTATTCTCAGGAGAGTCACAGCAACAAAGATTCTCTAAATATCATTCAAAATTTTTTCCTGAGAGTTTAGCCAGGCATACTGGCTCATGCCTACAATCCTAGTACTTTGGAGGCTGAAATAGGAGGATAGCAGGTTTCAGAACAATCTTGGCAAACTAGTGAGACCCTCTTTCAAAATATAAAATAAAAAGGGTTGTAGGTAGCCAGGCATGGTGGCACACGCTTGTAATCCCCGCACTTGGGAGGCAGAGACAGGAGGATCACACATATGTTCGAAGCCAGCGGTGTGTGCTGGATTAGGAGACCCTGTTTCCAAATAAAAATGTAAAAATAGGTCTGGGAATGTAGCCCAGAGCTAGAAGGGCTTCCAGGAACGCCAGTACCACCAAAAAAAAAAAAAAAGGGGGGGGGGTTGTAGGTATAGCTCAGAGATAGAATGCCTCTGGGTTCAATCCCCAGTACAAAAAAATAAAAAAATCTGAGAGTTTAAAAAGTTATACTATTTTGAAATATCAATGTAAGATTTCAGGGATCCAAGAATTTCTTTAAATACTAGCCTTGCAAAGTAGTCAGAGCTTTCATGTCCAGATGTCATGTTTTGTTTAAAGATAATTAGCATTGACTCCCTGGACAATTCATTCAAACTCATATCATGTATACCATGAAAGAGAAATATCCCCAAATACAAAAGATTAATTATGTATAACTGTTTAGCTGATTAAAGTTCTTAGGGTTCTTCTATCCAGGTGGATTTTTCCACTTGTCCGTACTTGGTACAGGCTGAATGTAGCAAAGGCCTTCAAAAATTCATGTTTGTCAGGAGGCTGAGAGAAAATGGCTGCACCACAAATCCAATACCCATGCTTTAAACGAGGCCCAAGCACAGCCCTCCAGAGGGAGGACTGGTTAAACGAGATCACACAAGTGGTCACACAGTTGATCTGTAAGCACCTGGAAGATAAGGACTTCACCTTCTCCATCCCTGTGCTCATGTTAAAATAAACAGAAGGTGAGTTTTTAAACATCCATGATGAAACATGATCCTAAAACACAAAATGCTACAACAGTGCCCCACAGAGCCATTTAGAAATTTATATGTCACTTATGCTGTGCCCAGTTGTATGCTGAAAAATGTGAAACTAAAGGAAAAATATATGACATAGTACTGGCCCAGGAGAGGCAGGACTGAGCCAAGTGTTAAGGGCACGAAGACTGGAGCCAGACAGCTCTGGTCTCAAGGCAGCCTCCCTACTTGGGCACACTTTTAACCACTCGGAGCTTCTTCGTGCTCAGCTCCAAAGTGGGGTAATAATACTTGACGGGATCGTTGTGACACTTTGAGGTGCTTCATTTATGTGCTTAACAAGATCTGTTTTTCATAAACTGTAACTTCTTTCATGAGATAGAAAGTTTTGAAAACTAAAATTAATTATAAAGGGATACCCAAACACTGAACTATATAGAACTGACCACAGGTACGATAGGAGTCCAGCCAAAGAAACAGGCAGGCTGGAGCCATCAGGCCCGTCTTTGACCTCGAGCGCAGACAGGTGAGCAGGGAGAGAGACCGTGGGAAGAGGGCCAGCACATCAAGCAAAGGATGGTAGCCGGGAGAACAATGGGAACCATGCAGCAGAGGGAGCATCTGATGGCAAAGCACTGGAAGGGCTGTGAGGGTAGGTGGGGCCACGTGAGAAGGCATCCATCTTATTCCTCATGATAAGCTGGACAATGGTCTTCTGTTCTGTCTAATCACTAAATAGTGATTTTCCTGATTACCAAGATTAAAGAGTGAGGTTTAAAATTTCTCTAATAAAAGGATTTGTACAATAAAAAAAGGAAGAGGAAAAAGAAGAAGAGGCGGGAGAAAGGAAAGCAAGGTAAGGGGAAGGCAGGATGAGGGACGAGAGGGGGCTTTATGGGGAGGAAGGGAAAGAGATTCCTTTGTCTTACAATTTTTAAGCACAGACAACCGAATTATTTTCAGAAACTTAGATCTCCAAGGCAGTATTTTCATCACAATTCTTGTTGTTGTTGTTGTTGTTGTTGTTGTTGTTGTTTTATTAGTAAGTAAATCTTCCAAACCCATTATGCATATAGCATTTCAATACACCAGTGTCAGACAGTAACACCATGCATGTGGGATCACCAAGTTCTCCAAACATGTCCATCGTCTACTACAAAACACCCAAGGACAGCCTGTAGGAGGAGTCTACATTCTTCATTTAGTCCCAAAGAAAACTCTAGAATGGGACCTTTTATGTCAGAGTAAACCCAGCCTGAAACATAAGCAAAGGTTACAGAACCCTTATTGATGCAACCAAAGGTTGTTACCTAACTCACTCAGGCAAAGATGCCCAATTCCTAAAAGAGCTCAACAGATACCTAAGGATGTCAAAGGCCACAATGGTATCTACAGAGGCAATTCTTCATTTTTTAGGACTTGTGGTGCTGAGTGAACAGTAGAAAAAGGTGTTGATCATTGCCAATTCCAGCACTGTTCCAAATGTCAAGCAAAAATACCAACAAACAAGAAACCTATTTCTCCTAGTATTTGGAATAATAAGATATAGAACCACAAAGAGTCTCCTGCAGGCAGAAGTTAGCCATGTCTAACTCAGATTTTCACTGGACTATTATTTCATATAAGTCACACAAAAAGCAGTATGCTCCCAGCCAGCAATGCAAACAGTGAAGATTCAAAATACCAAAATCCTACCTTGGTCCTGGAATGAAGCCTTTTGTTCTCCCAGCAAATATGGTAGATTTTCAGAGGCACCGCGAAACTCAAGGTTCCTTTTCACAAATTGGGAATGCAACCCTAGAGGGGCTGCTAGGAAGGCTGAGCCTCCTCAGGTAAAAGGGTGGCGCCTCCATGGTGCCTTGACATCTCGGCGCCTGCCACCAGCCACCCCATTTATTTTCCAAATCTCTCTTGAGGGGGACTTAGCAAAGCCAGCCTCTAATTTCTTTTTTCCCCTGCAAGATCAGTGACACGGCTGCAGATGTACTTTTTAAATTATGGAAGCACCAATATAATCTGTTGGTGTTACTATTTTTCTTTTTACACACATGCTGGGAAGTAAAGCCTGCATGGATCCATGAAAACCCAAACAGAACCAAGAAAGGTTTTATAAGAAGAAAAATTAATTGGAGAGGGAAGAAGAGGAAGGAGAGGGGAAGACAGGAAGCTGGGAAAGAAGAGTGGGGGAGGGAGGGAAGAAGAGGGAGAGAGAACAAAGTCTAAAGAGGATAAAAGTTTTTTTAAAAACCTTAACTCCCCTCATTGACTTCTATCTCTTGTCAAGAGTTTTTTTTTTTTTTTTAACACATGAAACTTAACTCCAGCCTGTTTAGTTAATTATGGAAAACCAACATGGAAACCATTATTTCGGTGTGTAAATTTATTCGCCAGGTGTTGTCCACCCACTGCCCTCCTGTTCTCAAGCCGATGAGAGCTGCCTGAGGCGGCTGAGGAGCAGGGATCCACAGGGAGCCCTCACATCATCCCAGAAGGTGCCAGCTGGAGGAAGTAAGGCTGCTTCCCCACCCTACTAGGCTTGACTGTTTAAAAGATAACTACTTGGTGAGGCCAGCACTCCTCCCCAGGTCAGTGTTGAGACAGGGCCACCTGGCTTGAAGGCTGACTGTGTGTTCTGCAGGCAGATCTGTGTCCCCGGCCTCAGGAGTGTCTTGGGAGCCTTCAGTGTTGTCTGAGTTAATGTGCAAGGACTGCCTGCTATGCAAACACCTCTTCTTTAACCTGCTGTCTTAGGTTTCCTGCAAAGAAGACTAAAAGACAGATGGATTCTTAAAGCTCAGAAGAAATCTACAAAGAAGAAAAGCAAGACAGAAAAGAAGAGGAAACTAAGACAAGATGTAGTTGCATCTGAAGCCTATTTCCCAATGACAATTCTGCAACGTGAATTACACTTGGACGAATCTGGACAGAACGCTAAAAGCCTCTGCTATCAGTGGGGTCAATAACTCTTATTTTTGCCCGCTCTGCTTCTGGCATGAAAGAGCCAAAATAACTAGTCACTGTGATAATTTTAAAGTTAGCATGTTTCCTACTTTGACCCTTATTGAAATTTATTTCCCCTCTGGGAATCAGAGCCTATAGAGTCACAGGACCTAAAATTGCAGAGATTAAAAAAAAAAAAAAAACTTCCCCCAGTGGGTCACTGGGAGTGATGAGGAGCCTGACCAATTGTATTTTCATCCTGTGATTCAAGAATCATGCATTCTATCCAATGGCCACAGGTCCAAAGTGTATAGTACGCTACCCCACGGGTAGCATCTACAAGTTGGAGTCTCAACTGACTTTTTTATGAGCTCATGCCACCTTAGCCTGGAAATTTCTAGGTGGCATGGCATAGAGCAGGACTGGTGGGTTCCATGGTCCACACTTATCTTCCTGGCTCCTTTGTGTCCCTTAATTTAAGGTACTGTTTTTCAGGACCCCATGTCAGCTTTATATGTATTCTAGGAGCACTCAGCCATCTGGCAGAGGCACTGTGTTATGGAAATGGGTTATAGGAAGATTCATACCTAGAACATGCACTAATCCTGTATAGGATGAATTTTTCTCCAGGTGGAAATTTCCCAAAGTCATCAACTTGCTAGTAGATTGGCCAAGGGAAGAGCTGGGCAGACATCTGTCTGCTTGGTTACTTAATGACACTTTTGCAATGGATGTTCTCTAGTGAACAAAGGCAATGTTCCAGCTCCCGTAGTCTCATCCACATGCTTCTTCCCCAAGTTGGTTCATCCCCAATCTTTCAATCACGTTCTGTCCATGACCCAACCACTAGCTGAGGAAATCTACCATGGCCATACATCTATGTATATGTTCACCTTGTACCACTTCTCCCTCCATGCAAAACAGACATCCAGCTTCTCGAACTGAAGCTCCACCCTCTTTGAGGACTCCACAACACTGTCCTTTATGTCAATCCCTGGTTTAGGTGGTAGTACAACTGATAAATATTTTTTACTTTCACCTATATACTGCACAAGCTAAACCCAAAGTTTTTCCTCTTTTCCCAGATGGTCATACACACACACAAAAAAAAAAAAAACTCTGTGAAACCACAGGTATGTCCAACTAGAATGGCAATCATTCAAAACACAAACAACAACAAAGGCTGGTGAGGATGTGGAGAAGTGGGAACTCTAATACATTGTCGGTGGGATTGCAAATTAGTGCAACCACTTTGGAAAACAGTATGTAGGATTCTCAGAAGAATGGGAACAAACTTACCATATCTTCTGGGTATCTACCCAAAAGAAAGGAAACCAAACTACCAACTAATGCATGTGTATCTATGTTCATAGCTGCACAATTCACCATAGCCAAATTATGGAATCAGCCAAGATGTCAACAGATGAATGGTTTACAAAACCATGGGATATGTACACAATGGAATTTTATTCAGCTGTAAAGAAAAACACACATAATTTACAGGGAAATGGATGGAGGACATTACTCTAAGTGAGATTAGTCAGTCACAAAGAGTAAGAAATCAGAGGCTCTCCCTAATATACGAAAGCTAGGGCGAAATTGGTTATAGGATGAAGGAAATACTATAGATAAGCAAATAAGATGACCTAACTAAGGAGATAGGAGGGGGGAAAGAGGGAAATTTTCTAATGCACATGATGTACTTTAACAAACATCAAAGTCAATCACTAAGCCAAACATGAGAAGGAAGGAATGGGGTGGGAATTGGGTAAGGGCTGGCTAATTGGGTGATGTGTGCATGTATGTCTCCACCATCTTGCATCCTATTAAGATGTATAAATACAATGTACCAATGAAGAAGGAGGAGGAGGAGGAGGAAGAGGAGGAGGAGGAGGAATAGGAGGAAGAGGAGGAGGAGGAGGAGGAGGAGGAAGAAGAAGAAGAAGGAGGAGGAGGAGGAGGAGGAGGAGGAGGAGGAGGAGGAGAAGAGAAGGAGAAGAAGAGAAGGAGAAGAAGGAGATGATGATGATGACGATGAAGAAGAAACCACAGGTGTGAGCTGAGGGAGTAGCATTGGTACAAGAGTGGCAGGTAAAATGCCACCTGCACCATAAGTTTATTCTGCATCCTCCAAACTTACTCTAGCCAACCCTAAATGTAACATTTCTTTCTTATAATGAGACATTGTCTTAGGGCGTCTGATAGCACAAGCTCATAGTGGACACTCTGATCATATGGTCATTTGATGTCCTGTGATTAGACACTGAGTCCCTATTGAGGCTCAATAGCTTGCCAACAACTGCTTTTCAAAAGTGAACAGTTAGGCCAGACATCATGGTGCACATCTATAATCTCAATACTCGAGAGGCTAAGACAGGAGGGTTGAAGATTCAAGGCCAACCTCAGCCACTTAGTGAGACCCTAAGCAACTTAAAAGACCCTTTTTAAAAATAAAAAGGGGCTGTAGCTCCAAACTAGAATGCCCCCAGTTTCAATCTCCAGTACCAAAAAAAAAAAAAAAATGTGAACAGTTCTCTGCTACAGATGATAACCTTGCTCAAGAGCCATAAGATCCAGGCAGCAACTATCCATTGGGGCCTATCCTCTCCACATGTCTCCTTTACTTGACACAGATTCCCCTTATGCCACAGGATCTGCTGAGTCATACGGCTCTAGCAGCAACACTATTTGTATCATATCCTGGACTAGAGACATCTCTAGATTTCTCTGAAGCCCACCCAAGCCTGGTAGCCTTCTATCTCCTGATAGAGGCAGAGCAGTATGCCCAGCCATGAGATATGTACCCATCCCCCCTGAACTCTTCCAGAACCATGAGGACAAACGAGGATAGAACTGGCTCTTAAAAGATTCAGAGTCTACCCTGTGAAGGCACTCTGCCTCTTGCATTGCCTTCACACTCCAGTTTTACACCAGCTTCGCAGAATGCTCATGAATTTGTCCTTGAACTTCAACCCACCTTTGGGCTTCCAACAAGAAGGTGATCTAGATGAGGGGAGACTATTCAAGCCCAAAAGAGAGCCACACCTGCATAGACCCACCATAACCAACATTCAGAAATAACTAGAGAAGTAACTCAGAGCATGTTTCATGGCTTTGCTTAACCCTTTTCAGTGGCTCCCTCCCTGCAGGTCTTACCCACAATCCTTTTTCCATCAAGCTCCTTATGTTCCAGCCAAACTGGGCTAATTGTTCCCCTTATGTGACATTTCAGTACTACAATATTAACCATCTAAAAAGGCCTCCTTACCCATGTTAATCACAAAGAGGATTATTCATCTCCACAAACACATCACAGATGCCCTTCTTATGCCCTGGTAGAGTTAGGTGTTTCCATTTCCACTAGTCTACTTGAATAACACATTTGTTCTAAGCTTTGTATAATAGATTATGCTCCATTGTTATCAATGGTTCGCAAGCATGTTCAGTTCAGGCTGAGTACCCTCACCACCTTCCTCATAGACTGGGACAAAATAGATACTCAATAAATGTCAAATTAATAGATGACAGCTAGTAAAAATGATCCCTAATATTAAAAAAATCCACATGTGTGACTCCCCATCCCAACTGTGAGTCTAAGAATCTCAGATGCTTGCTGGAATGAAGACTTATTAAGTATACATGATCCTTGGCAAGGGACTTAAGTCACACTCCCTAACCCCAAGATGTCCTTGTTGCAATAATTTAACTCATTTTTGCTCCATTCTTACTGATTGATACTGCCTGCCTTATCCCACCAATACCACAATGAAAAAAGCCCAGTTACCTTCTCTTGCTCCCAAAATGATGATAACAGCTCGAATGGAGGAACGGCCTGTAAATTTGTGGATTCTACTTTTTCTATATCCCCAGTAGTTGCCCTTGTGGCTATGCCAACCACTGCCCTGTCTAATGATTTCCAAGTATGTATCTACTGAAACCATTACTGATGGGTGGAAAATGTGGCAACTCTCATTGTTACTCAGTTCTTCCTCTAGAGGGCAGTACTTCTGCTAAGTCATTAGCATCAACAACAGGGTCATACAGTTCTTTAAACAATAGCCTTCTTGAATGGGATTAGATGGAGTCTCAGTGTAGTTTGATTTGCATCTCCCTAACTGCTAATGTTGTTGAACATTTTTTGTGTATTTATTGTCCATTTGTATTTCTTGTTTTGTGAAGTGTCTTTTTAGTTCAATTACCCATTGCTTGGTGGTATATTTGTTTATTGTTAAGTCTTTTAAGCAATTTATATATTTAAGAACTCATATAAACATAAATGCTAGTGAGTATGTGAGGAAAGAGGAACTCCTTTACACTGTTAGTGAAATTACAAATTAATACAGCTGCTATGGAAATCAATGTGGAGATTCCTCAGAAAATCCATTGGGAATGAATCCTCCATATGATCCAGCTATCCACTTCTGGGTCTCTTTCCAAAGGGATTAAAATCAGAATATTTAGTAATATATGCATATCCATTTTTGTAGCAGCACAAGTCACAATAGACAAATTACAGAACCAACGATCTGTCCATCACAAATGAATGGTTTACAAAATTATGGGATATATACACAATGAAATTTTATTCCAGTAAAATAAGGAACAAAATTATGTCATTTGCAATAAAATGTATATATCTGGAGAACATTATTTTAAGTGACATTAGCCAGTCACAGAAAGTGAAGAGCCATATGTTTCTCTCTTATGTGGAAGCCAGGGAGTAATCAGGATACCAGAGGGACTTCCAATAATGGAGTAGAAACTCCAGTGGAGTCAGGGAGGTGGTCTAGGGAACAAGGTGGGGGGGCAAAGAGGGAGGATCAATGAAGGGATCACTTCCATGGACATTGTGTGCACATGTGAGAGCACCAATGTCAATCTCAATACCCTGGACGGGGAAGGGGAGAGTGGAGAGGGAGCTGGGGGAAAGCCCGCCAAGTATTGTGTGCATGTATGTCACTATCACTGTACACAACATATAAGACTAAAATGATCCAATAACAAAATGGGCAAGCGAACTAAATAGACATTTCACAAAAGAAGAAATTCAAATGGCCAATAAATGCATGAAAAAAATGCTCAGCATCATTGGCAATCAGAAAGATGCAAATCAAAACTACCCTGAGATTTCACCTAACTCCAACTAGAATGGCAATCATTCAAAACACAAACAACAAATGCTGGCAAGGATGTGGAGAAGTGGGAACTCTAAGACATTGTTGGTGGGATTGCAAATTAGTGCAACCACTTTGGAAAACAGTATGGAGAATCCTCAGAGGAATGGGAACAAATCTACCATTTGATCCAGCAATACCACTTCTGGGTATCTACCCAAAAGAAAAGAAACCAAACTACCAAACTAATGCATGTGTATCTATGCTCATAGCTGCACAATTCACCATAGACAAACTATAGAACCAGCCAAGATGTTCATCAACAGATGAATGGACTACAAAACTGTGGGATATGTACACAATAGAATTTTACTTAGCCATCAAAAAAACCTCAATTACACCATTTTCAGGAAATGGATGGAACTGGAGGACATTATGCTAAGTGAGATTAGTCAGTCACAAAAAAGAAGAAATCAGATGTTTTCCCTAATATGTGAAAGCTAAGGAGAAATGGGTCATAGGAGGAACTCTAGATGAAAGAGGAAATCCTATAGAGCAGCAAACAAGACAACCTAAAGAAGGGGATGGGAGGGGGAAGAAGGAAATTCTCTAAAACACACAATGTACTTAAACATATCAAAATCAACCACTAAGCCAAGCAAGGGAAGGAAAGAATGGGGAGGGAATGGGTTAAATTGGTGATATGTACATGTATGTACACACGAGTGTTTACCCCAATATGATGTATGAATATAATGCACCAATAAAAAATTTTAAAAAATAAAAACTAAAAAAAGAATAAAATGCACCAATAGAGGTATTTTTTCAAAAGAAAAGGATAGCCCTCTTGAACTGGTCGGGGTGATGCATTCCTGAAATCCCAGTAATCGAAAGGCTGAGACAGAAGGATCATAAGTTCTAGGATAGCCACAGCAATGTGGCAAGACTCTCAACAACCTAGTGAGACCCTGTGTTTCAAAACAAAAACTAAAAAGGACTGGGGGTGTAGCTCAGAGGTAGAATGCCCCTGGGTTCAATCCCCATTACTCCTAAATAGATAAATAAATAATAAATGAATGAATGAATAGAATAGAATAGCCCTCTTGATGAATTGGTTTGTGAAACCCATAAAATCATATTATTAACAAACAATTGAGGGAGGGGGGCAGGTTCTCCGCATCTCCCTTGATCACAGGGCAGTCTGCTTCTTCTTGCAGAAGGAGTGCTATTTGCTGGAGAACATCAAGGCATTGCTCCCATTCAAGATGCAGCCACAATCTAAAAATTCTTCATATTTATTTCCATAGAGAATAAAAGGGCACATATACAAAGTGATCCCAAAAATAGTGCCATGCATCCCCGAAGGTAGGCATAACCACAGATACCTGCTTTGACCAAGTTTATTGTTGAGCGAAAGCTTGTATGTTTTAATGTGATAACAATCATCCCTGATCTTTTCAGAATGGACCTATGATACCTCTGTCCTGGTTTTGAAAAATCCCAATATGTCTACTTCTTAAAATGGGTATCTTAGAGCCAAATATTTCTCAACAACATTGATGTTATTGTTGTTTCAACTACGGGCCACTTTTATGAGGCTCAGTCCCTCCTGAGAGCCAGGATATTGCTATCAGGAGCATTGGCAATCAGTCTACCCCACTTTGGCTGGACTGCCACCCTGAGGTCTGGCTCTAGGCAAATTACCAAATGGAGTCTGTACCAAGCAGGCTCAGCTGCAGTTGACCAACATGGTGGTTGGATGTGAACCCAGGTGTTAAGAGGAAAGGTTTAAGAGAAAGAGTGTAGGGTGAAACTGAAGAACAATGTGTGTCATACTCCCTGACAGGCAGTAAATCAACAGTCTAAAAATCACATTTTCAGGTTCTGCTTTAATTTCTTTTTGAGCTCTAAGTTTCCTGAAAAATTTTCGGATTCTCAATAGGAGACGGTCTGACTGATTTATTTGCTTTGCAAAGGTTTCAAGGGCTTGCAAAAGAAATGTGATTTTAATTTACAGCTTTTAAAACTCACTCCGCTTGAAGTGGTTTGCACATTAAGGCTGTAGCTACATGTCAACACAGCTTGTTGAAAAGTTTAAAATTCAGTCTTAAACTGTGTTGGTGATGGCTGTTATTCTTTGGGCTAGTTATACAGAAGAAGTTAAGTAACCAGTCTGACTAGTTTTTCCCCCTTACTGACTTGACAGTTGATCTTGGTGTTTTTGTTGAAACAACCTGAGAGCCATTTTGGATCCTGACTCTCTACAAGTTAAACATGAAGGTCAAAGTTCATAACTACATAAATCACCTGCCAGCTTCAACCCTGGGCTCTCCTCAGCTTTTTATCTCCTCTTAAAATGGACTTATTAAAGAACTATAGGATATAATTTCTATTCCTTACTTTGCAGTGGTAAACGTATCCCTAGCTATATGCTCCCTGTGAGAGGAATCTTTAAAATGGGAAACGGGATGTATAAACTAGAGTCAGACACAATTTGCCTGATTATGGTACAACCCCTTGTAGGTCTTACTGTCAGGTCTCTTTCTACCCAGGGTCATCACAGACACTATCACTTACAAGTAGTGATGTGTGTTCTGCCTTCTTCCACTACCAAAATTTGATTCCTTCTTAATCATAGCAAATAACTTTCTTTTTTTTTTTTTTGTGGTACTGGGGTTCCTGGAAGCCCTTCTACCTCCGGGCTACATTCCCAGACCAATATTTTTATTTTTAGAAACAGGGTCTTTTAAGCCAGCACGGCTGGCTTTGAACCTGTGTGTCTCCGCCTCCTAAGCGCAGGGATTACAAGCGTGCGCCACCACGCCCGGCGCTAGCAAAATAACTTTCAAAGTTAAAAAGAACATGAAAGCAAAAGAGCAGAGTTCCCATTCTTTCTGTCTTCCCTTGGCCTCTCCTTCTCTCGTTCTTCTAAACACATGAAAAAGAAGCTTCTCTATAAATTAGCAATTTTTCACAAACCTCTTCTTATTCTGGGCTTTGGCCTCCCTGATGACTTATTTCATGCTTTCTAATTTTGTGTCTTGCACACTGAGAAGGTCATTGTCACTGTTGGTGTCTAAAGTTGGATGAGCTGTCTGTGGAAGTGAATCGTGTGTCCTTGAAGATGTTCGCACAGGCACCGAATGACATATCTGCGACATTATGGAGTAGAGGGTTGAGCTAAGAAGGAGGTTGTGTCTAAGCTCACTTTCAGAGATTCTACGTCAGGGTGTTGAAAATGAGTTTCCCCAGGCCACATCAACCTACTGGAGTATGTAGTGTTGCATTAATAATAATAAACCATTTGGCTCTCCCACCTAAAGTTTCCTGTACTTTAAATAAACCATTTGGCTCTCCCACCTAAAGTTTCCTGTGATGGCTCATCACATCTTCTTACAAGTCCTGTCAGCCAAGTTCTGCCTTTTCTTTTTCTCCTGCTCCACCAGGCCTCCTGCTGAAGCCTCTGATGCACTAAACTGCTTGTTAGCATGTGACACAACTTCCAGAACACACTGTCCAGTGCCCTTACCAAGTTGCTGGTAACTGCCATCCCACTCAGCAATGCTGCCTCTGGTGTGTGAAAGCCAGCTACCAAAGCAGGTCTGGATGCTCTGGATTCCTCGATGTGTAGAAGATGGGCTGGAGTCTGGGAAGAGGATCAGGGAAGGTCACACTCCCTGTTGGTGGGTACACACTGTGTGTACAGCACTGTGGAGAATTGAATCAGTCTCTCTTCTTCATCCCCTATAGTGGAAGCATACATCCATACCCTTAACATGACTGTGTGATGTGAAGTGTACTTCCCTGCCCTTTGGCTTTTACCTTGACCATGTGACCTGCTTTGGACACTGAGATGTTAGTAGGTAAGACATAAGCAGTATGCTTGTGCCTTTCATCTTATTCTTAGGTCTGACATCACCATAAGAACCTACCCTGCATGTCCTGGATGCCAGCACCATGCAGACGACCTGCAGATACACATCCTGCATCAGGACCATCCCCACAACCCATGGAGCATGAGCATGACTAGAAGACATCCTTGAATTAAGCCACTGAGTTTGGGGTGATTTGTTATCCAGTATTGTTGAGGGGACAAAAGAAAAAGGCATTAATGTTGTTTAAAACCAGCAGTGCCACAAAGCCTTTAATATCAAAATGATCATTGTATTTTCTTAGCCTTTTGCAGCTTCCATAAGACTCATAAGTGTATGGAACACTGGACAGTTCCCAACTTGGAATTTTAGTGTAACTAATGCTAGATCTAGAGTTCCTCTTCTGTTTTGATGACTGAGGCTTTACTGAGCTGAGCTTTTAAACAGCACTTTCCAAACTGGATTCCCCAGATCTGTGCAGATTCTACTGAGGAGCCAGGAAGACACTCACACAGGGTTGGATGGGTGGGGGTCTACATTTGTAGGAGCTCACAACCCCCACTCACCCCAACTAGAGATTACAGGGTCCACTACAAGATTTCTTTGAAAATGTAGCTTACCTGCCAAAGGTAAAATGAGGGTTTGAAAATCAAAGTCCCCTTTTAGGAAAGTGCACATTTTTTAACCTTTTAAAGGTGGGATTTTTTTCAAGTCCCTCAGAGCTGTCCAGGAATCCTGTATTTTTCTGATCAATACATTCTCTGTAGTTCATAGCTCCTCATCTCCTCTCAAATCTTTAGTCACCACTCCTCCTCCTTCTAATGCAGACTTTACTTCTTACTCCTCTGATACATGGCAGATAGTATGTGCTCAATAACTATTATTGAATTAATATGAATAATGCAGCTACTGAGAGTGTTCTATGTTCTGATATCCCAGAATAGATCTCAGACCAATGGCTATTGGTACCCCCAGATGGTGGAAAAGTTGATATTATGCTTTATCCCAGAGCCTGGGGAGTAGAGGGTTGAGCAGCTACACAAGTGTCAACAGTGTTTTGATACCCAGATTAATGGGAAGAAATGTCCTTCCTCACTCCACACCCAATTCCATTCTCCTCGTTTTTTTATTGGACTTCATTCCTGGGTTGCCATGCCCAGATGGTTAGAGGGAGTAGGGATTCTTCTTGTTATTTCTATAATTCTCCCAGAAGCACTCCAAATATGTACAGCAAAGTCCCCTACTAAACACCCTCTGTAGGTTATAGGGTACACACATCCATTGACATATTTGCCCATCCTTCTCACCAATAGCTTTCCTGGGTTCTGATCACTTCTCCTGTACTTTCATACCCCAATCTTCTTTACTCAAACATCTGTTTTCAAGGCATCGCATAATCTTCCTAAGACATACCCTAGCTTCTGAATCACTTGAGGCAATATTCCCTTACAATTCTTTTATTTCAACTAAATGTGACCCTTTTCAGTTAAACAGTAACAAAGTGGCTTCTGATTTCCAGAATCTCAAGGCTTTGCCCTAGAATGCTATCCCTTTTATCATTTTCCCTGGACTTACACTTTTCAGGTCATTGTCTGTACAGTACTTTAAAAACATAGATCTTTAGTTACATTCACTGTTAACAATCTTATGTCACTGCCTAAATCTAGCTCAATATAAACTTGGTTTTCTCAGTACCAGAGAGTGGCTTTCCTGCCAGAAAGTCAACCTACTCACCTGCCTTGCTCCGGGAGGATTAATGTGAGAATGATAAGGACCCAGTTCTGTGATCAGGTCCTCTCTGATTTTGTTCCTGTCTAGCACCATTCCCAAAAATGTAATCTCATTGAAATATCACCCTATCCCCATGCTTGGGAGGCGGAGACAGGAGGATGGCACAGGTTCAAAGCCAGCCTCACTGGCTTAAGAGACCCTGTTTCCAAATAAAAATATAAAATAGGTCGGGGAGTGTAGTCCGGAGGTAGAAGGGTTTCCAGGAACCCCAGTACCACCACCACCAAAAAAAAAAAAAAAAGAAATATCACCCTGTCACACTTTCAATGCCACTCACATATATTTAAGTTTTTGAATCAGGAATGGCATTCAGGAGCCATCTGGCCACTCAGTGTATTGGCAGTGGTGATTTGTGCCACCATGGAATCGTATCTAACACCCTGTCAGCAGGGGAGAAATTCACAATAAACCACTTATTTCTGCTGTGGAACTCAGGTGTGTGGTAATGCCATCCCAGTATTGAGCCATCTCCTCAACAAATTCAAACATAAAAGTCTCAGTTGGGTGTTGGTTGCCACTTCTTTCAGAGGTACAGTTTCTTATGCAAGCCTCCAACTCCCTAGCCACACCCTGCTCAACTGAGGAAGCTTATGTTCAGACCTCTGAAATCCCATGTATCTCGATTTGTTAGATTTATTTAGGTAGAATGGATGAAATCATTTTGTTTTCTTTTAATCTATTGAATGTTTATTGGAATAGAAGTGTTTTTCACTGTAATAAAAATTCAGGGCTTGTTCAAGTCTCTCCAGCAATATTTATTACGCATATATTTTTGGCAGGCCCACTGAACAATCTACCAGCGATATGGAGTCCCTTGTAAACCCTATGACTGGATCCCCTCCTAGAAATACTTGCCAATATATTTGGAATTCTCAGAGGGTTTTGTTTCAGGATCTGTGCCCTGTCAAAAAAAAAGAGCACAAAAGAAGAGTAGCTCTAACAAACTGAGTAGGGTAGATGAGATTATTACCCAGAAAACAAGGACTCCTCCCCCACCTGAATAGGTTCCAATCAGATCAGGCTTTGTCTGTGACCTGCTTCGGCCAAGAGACTGTGGGTGAAAGCAATAGTGTGCCGGGTCTGAGCCTTGGCCCCCAAGCATCAGGATGCTTTTTTCATAATTCGTATTGGTTACCACCCATTCCACCTGATGGAGCAGAGCTACCCCGGCCACCCCACAGTCCTGTGAACATGGAAATGAATGCTTGTCATTCATGCCACCAAATTTAGATGTGGTTTGCTCAATCCAGAAAAAGCTGTCTGCTTTTCCCAGTCATAAGCTAAAGGTGGGTGTAGCTGTGGGAGTCACTTCCCAGGGGGCCAATTGATCTCATTAGAGGTCCTTAGCGCTAGAGAGAGATTCAAACAGTAATGTAGGGCTGGGCTTGCTCAACAGGCTGGAAAGGGACCTATCAAGAAAGGAAATTAAAGTGGGTCTGCCCGTGTCCAAAGTCATCTTGCTGTAGCAGCATGCTGCTGCTTTTTTTTAGGTGAATGGGACCCCTACCCTGGACAGGATTCTGGTCCTGTGTGTTGACAAGTCCATTGCATGGCATCATTCTGGCTGAACATCCCTAAGAACTCGTCAGTCTGAAATGCATTCTCTCCTTTCTCTTTCTTCCCACTTCCTACCAACTGGAGAAACCCCACACCTGCTGCAACAGAGAGGGACAGTCACTGGGACCCAGGGATCTCTGGACTGAGCTGGGAACTGTGCATTCCTATCCAAGGAGGGGACACAAAGTGTTTTCCTCTACTCCACTGAGGAATCTAAGCAGGCTAGAAACACCGGATTTCAGAAATCTGTATGTAGACATGTTCGGATGAACAGGATGTAGCTAAGCAATCATAGTGGCTCGACTTGCTGCCTCTAATTCTGAATGACTTCAGTAACCTCAGGGAAGCACCACCTAATGCCATGCCAGATCCACTAAGTGGAAATGCCAGACACAGAGAGTATGTAGTGCATAAACCCATATATCTGAAGCTTAAGAAGAAGCAAAATTAATCTCCAGTGCTAGAGGCGAGAATGCCCTTTTGTATTCTCCAAAGAGGGGGAGGGTTGAAAAATATAATCTTTCTGATCTGTAAGGGAGGTATTCTGTAGTCCTAGAACATCCTGTAGCTCTCCCCCTAATTTCTTCCTCTGGTAATAGAGTTCCTGAACAAAATCTAAGTGGTTGGAACACATTCTCTATCCCAATAAAAGGGTTTCTGTTTATATGCATTGATCTTTGCCATCCCAGAAAGTTCAAAGATGTCACACTATTTAATAATAGAAGTGAGGATAAGAAAATAATGTTATCCATGTTGAAAAATTATAGGTATTATAGTCAAAGGACTTAGGAAAAGTACTAGCAAACACTTATAAAGAACTTAGGGTATATAATCTCTTTCTAAGTGCTCAGTTAATCTTCCCTCTAACTGGAAGGTACATACTATTATTATTCCATTTTACAGATGGGGAGTCTGACACTAGTAAGCAGCAAAGACCTGGGATTTGGACCAGAGTCTGTATCCTTAGCTAGTATATATTACGTTGCCTTTAGCCTAATTATATTTTTTAAAATTTTCCTCCAACATAATACTATTTTACTGCAACACATCAAATCAGATTGCTTTTATTATGTTTTTATTAGAAAAAATATCATTTTGTTCTTTGTGCCATTAGATTCACAATAGCCCTTGATTTCCAAGTGTTTATATCTCTTTTCATCCTTTCCATCCTCTTTTTCCTTCTCATAGCAGAGAGAAATGGAAAATTGCCTTTTACTTTCCATCTTCACACACCACTTTGATGAGGGCCAACTCCCTCCCCCATTCAGCCATGCCTGGCATTTCCAGCAGTAATCTAATGTGCCATAAAATGTTTCAGAAAGATATTGTTTTACTCCTTGGAGTGCCGATCAAATTCTCCTAAACAGAATCAGTGAATTTTATACCAAACTGAGACCAAACAATGGATGGAGTCGAAGGTCTCTGGTTCAAGGTAGAGTTATCTGAACCCTTTCTGTTTCCCCTCTGCAGTAAGGAAAAGAGTGCTTTAAATCACAAACATCATGCTCAATGGGTACTAGAAAACCTAATGCACCAGAGGGCAGGAAGATCAAAGCTTAGCACCTGGAGAGTTCCACATGGTGAAGATTAATAAAACAATGCCCTCCATTCCATAAATCTTGAGCAAGGTTGCTTACAGACGCACATGCACCCCAAAAAAAATTATTGTAGGGGTCAGATAACTGATATATAATCCATGCAGTCTCCCTATCGGGGAGCATTCCCTGGCGCTAGTCTAGTTGTTGACACAAGGCAGGAAGACTGTTTTAAGCTTCTTTTGTCTAAAATTGACATTACAGATTTTGGATCTGGACACAGCACATCTGTAAGTCAGTGGAAATACCAAGGTCCAGCGTGTTCCTTTGATTGTTACATTTAAGATATCATGTGTGCTACCAGCTCAGCTGCTGCGAGGCATTAGCAGCAGTTACTCTGGGCTTGTAAAGTACTTTGGAAATACTATCGACCAGGATTAGAGCAGATGAGTATTCCACATGTTTTCATGTGGAGAGATGATAACCAAGAGTAAGGCTGTACAGTTAAATTGATCTATGAGAGACATGTGGGAAGCAATATCTTAAGGATCCTGCTCTGACTGTGTACGTAAACAAGTGATTTAGAAACTAACATGTCAGCTGCGCTCTAGAAAAAGAAAAACAAAAACAAAAAGCAACAAAAAGAATAGTGGGGGGGGCATGTGTGTCCAACCTCTTTGTAGTCTTTTGTGACAGTCTGAAAGAAAAACCAAAACTGGATTCAAATACCCACAGTGGAATGTCACTTTGGAATTTGGCTGACAAGTTCTGTGGCTTTTTTTCATAAGTGAGAGGCAAGTCATATGGAAGTTGTGAGTCCCGACGTAAGGTAGCAGAGGTTTCAGCATTACATTCTGTGTAGGAAACTTTAGCATGTGTTGATAATATCCTGGAAACTTTCCCAGTGATAAAAATAAGTTAACTTTCATTTATGTAGGCCACTTAATGCTTCTAGATCCCAAACAGTGCATAAAAGTCTATGCAAGTATATCTCAAAATTATAAGTCATTGATTCATTTTTGTCCCATGCTTTGTATACACATGGGTTACCTATGAATGATGCTCATATAACCATGATGAACAGACATAGAATAAACATCTTCTATGTGACCTGATCATGCCTTGCCTCTAGGTAGCACGGTTTGTGTGTTTTTTTCACATGAATCTCAGGACCAGCTATTATGAAACTAAATAAAGATAAGAAAATTGCATCCCAAATTCAGTTTTTCATCCATGCTTTCATAGGTAATAAATAACAAAACTTAGCAGAACTCCAACTTACCTTCCAACAAAGGCCAGCATAAAATCTACAATACCACAATGGAGACACAAACAATTTGCTCTGCTCCAAAACATTGTCAGGAAACTGGGACTTACCTTGAGAAAAGGGAACAACAAAAAACTCTCCTAAGGCCATTTTGCCATCAGTTCCTACCTAGGAAAAATCTAATCCTTTCCTGAGAGAAGGTTAACCAACATAAGCGTTGCCCTTCACTCTATGGGAAGGACCTTCACTGTACGAGGAGGACCTGTAGCTATCTTTCTTTCATTAAAGAAGACTTACACAGCAATTCCTGTAGCTTGTATAATGCATGAATTCTTAGGTGTTTGGTTATTAGAAAGTAGAAAACAAGGAAAGGTCTAATCCAACTGAGTTTATGTTTAGAGTTTGTGTTTCTTTTTTTCTTATGAGTACAGAAGCAATACACGCTAACTCTGGAAAAGATAGAACATATCAGTCTGTATATAGTTTTCTACATGAACATATCACACCTACACAATATTATCCAGTCAATTTATTTTCAAAACCATCACTTCTTTAGTCCCATGGAAATGAATCAGAATGGAGTAGGGGATGAGGGGAACTGGTGATGTTGTACCCAATACCACAAAAAGTTCTTATGTTGTTTTAAGCACAGAAGGTAGACAAAGGGGATGCTCTACAGTGATATCCCAGCAGGAGCATGTCTTTGTCAGAGCTGGGAAAGAAGATGCATGGGGAAAAAAAAAAAAGAAGATTCAGGTTCTAACGGAACCAGGAGTTTGGTCATGGGTTGAGAAAAATAGCCAATAAACTAAACGAGAACTCAGGCACAATAATATGATGGAATCTTCCTGAGAGCTTCCTACATTGCAGGCTCTATATTAAAGACTTTGTTTCGTCTATTTTTTTATTCAAGTAGCTCTTTTCAGCAAACCTTTGAGGTAGAAACTATTAGCACTTTACCAATGACCCAAATCAGATTTAGAACATTAAAAGGCTTTGCCCATATCACACAGCTAAGTAGCAGAAGATGAACCTAGTTCTGAAGCCTGAACACTAAACTCTTAAGTAACGTATAGTTAAAGAAATGGCCATTGAAGATCAGACACATACGTTCTATCACAACCTGCACCCCAACTTCCTGAAATAGATATTATAAGCCCCACTGAGGTGAAGAAATCAAGGCCCCAACAGAGTAGGAGGCTAGTCTAAGACTATCTTGCTGCACACGGGTAAGGCTGGATTTGAACCCAGAATTGATGAAAGTGTATATTCTTTCCTCAGCATCTCCCCACTCTGTGGCTCATGATATGAGAAGGCCATTACTCAGCCAAGAAACAGTCGTTTGTATATTGATTCCCTTTTTTCGTCAACCAGAAGTTCACTGTCATAACTCAATCCCATCAGCCCCTGGCATAAATGTAGAAGAAACCCAACAAGGTGTTTTAAGCTAAACCCAGCCATTCAGAATGAGATTCCAACTGTCTGAATCTGCCATTTCAGAAATGGTAGACCTGACTGCGGAAGGCCCTGGACCTTTCCAAACAGCCGGCCTCTAGAAGGCAGATTGAGACACTGTACACCAATTGCTTTGATCCACATTTCCATCCCGTGAGTGGCTCTCTCATGGAAGTCTATGAGAGTCTGAACCCCTGGGAAAATAGGTAATATAGAATACAGCCCTTTGTTCTACAGCTGGCCTGTCAAAATTCTTTAATTTAAAATATATCCCCTTTCTCACTTGCATTCAATTATTCTTTTTGGCTAAAATGTCTCCATGAGTGTGTGTTATTTCCTGCTTAGTCTTTTAAGGATTTTCTTTTAAAGAAGAAAATAAAAGTCCTTCTATCTTGGAGAGTTAGTGTGTCTTGCACAGTTTGAAGCAGAAACCATACTGACAAAAAGCTTTTTATTTTTTCAAATACATTAGCTGTGGTTATAACTTCAAACCCAGGTAGGGTTTCAATCACATTGGGATATATGCAATTTATGACAAAATAAAATAATACCAGGTTATTTGGAATATAAGAATATTCCTAATTTACCTTTTTTGCAATATTGTAAAAATATACCTTTGTGCATAAGTGAATGTATCAGGTTTTAAAAGTTATTTTCTCTGCAATCATAATAAGGGTCCAGGAGTTAGGGCTCTGAATGACTTTTCCATGAGTTTTCAGGAAATGGGTTTCTGTCCAACAGTCAGCTGTAGAGAGGTTTCTCTGAGCATACTATATTTTCATCTGCCTCCTGCCTCTAAATTCTGAACACCAATTATTAGCCATGAATCTGCCTTCCCTATGAAGACCAAATCCAGCAGCAAGTAAAGCCACACCATTTTGGCAATTTGGGGTTGTCATTAAGCATGCTGTAGGCACTTCTTTTTCTTATCTATTTGATAAGCTATCTCCTGGTTCTCTAATGATTTCATTTATGCATGTTTTGTTTTCTAGAGTAATCTAGTCTCTCCATCATAACTCAACTTATTTTTCTTCAATTAATCTTTGTATAAAGAATGTTGGCAGAGGATCAGGTATGCATTTATCACAGTGGATACTCAACATTCAGTACTTTCAGATGGTTAAATTAATAAAGTGAATTAATCAAGAATATAATCTTGGTAGTGGCAGTCTCAGAGCTCATTGTTTAGCAATAAATGCTACCAAATATTTTTCTTAATCTAAATTCAGTCCTATTTCTTTTTCAAACTGACAAAACACAGGGAAAAAAATGCTAGTGAGTGTGTGTTGATGTTTATGGGTATATGTATGAATATATTCAAATAATACATGTATATATTTACATATATACATGATATGTGTAATTTATATGCATATAATTATACAATATACTACATATACTATAACATGTCTATTATTGTGTAAATAACTATATATATTTATAATATATATACACATAAAAATTTATTGCAAATCCTCAGCCAAAACTGTTTGATATTTCTTTACTGTCTTAAGAGTAGGGAGAGTTTTTCTTATGCCCTAAAGGAAATAAAAAAATTTTTTTTTCAGTACTGGGGCATTTTACCCCCAAGCTACACCTCCAGCCCTATTTTTATTATTATTATTCTTTTTTTTTTTTTTTGGTGGTACTGGGGTTCCTGGAAGCCCTTCTACCTCCGGGCTACACTCTCAGACCTATTTTTTTATTTGGAAACAGGGTCTCCTAAGCCAGCACACGTGGCTGGCTCCGAACCAACGTGAGCCTCCCAAGCACAGGGATTACAAGCGTGCACCACCACACCCGGCATTATTCTTTATTTTTGAAACACGGTCTCACTGAGTTACAAAGGGCCTCACTAAGTAGCTGAGCCTGGCTACTAACTGAGATCCTCCCTCCTCTCTCTGGGATTACAAGCGTGCACCACCATGCCCAGCTTCAAAATCATTTCCACGTTTCTCACTATGGGGCTGTTTCACTCTCCACTAGCAGCTGATCTCAGTCCTGGTTGAATCTGTGGGCCCACCAAGCTGTCCACCCCAGCCCTCCCACAGCATGTACAGCACATTGGGCCACAAGCTTCAGTGCTTAACAGAGATTTATCAAGAAGGCAAATATCTTGGCAGCCATTTAAAATGTGTGTTAAAAAAAAAAAAGAACAGAACCTCATCAGATATCAACTCTGGCATTTGAGGGGGCTTGAAACCTGCCCAGCACTGTAATTTATTTTGCCAGAAGGTAAGAAATCGACTAGGGTTCATAATGTAATCCTTCTTCAAATATTATTTCTGAGAACACTTTTCTCACCAAGTATGACCCCACAAATTGAATCTTGCCTTCTCACCTCACGTCCACATTCCGTAAGTTCTGCTCTAAAGCAAATTGTTTATATAGGCGAGGAGAAATTTGGTCTTCTTATGTAGCAGAGAAAGATTTAGGATTGTATTCTAAAAGCTTGGCACTTCTTTTCTTCTACGCCTGGCAACTAGCAAAACTATTTTTATAGTTCATATTTTCAGTAGATCTTGTAAAAAGCTGCCACCATACCAAATACAGCATTGTTTTAATTAATCATGATATTAAGAGTCAGGGAAGCAGGCAATATTGCAGACTTCTACTAATATAAAAGCCACATTCGGTTAAGTGAGTAATTTCGTGTGCTTTTTTGGTCAAACATTCTTCCAAAGTTTGATCAACATAGCATTTGAGCAAAAGAAAATGCTAGCACAAAAATCTTAATTGAGCACTAACATCTCCCATCAATATCCACTGCTTGCTATTTGCCAAAGGTTATGTTTTGTCAATTGTCCGAGGTATACAATGAGAGGTCTGTTATCCCCATAAACTGAGGCATAAGATTCAAGTAACTTGCTAAGCCACACAGCTGTAAGCAGTATCTTTTGCCCCAGCAATCCCATTGTTGGAAAGAAAATAATCCAAAAGAAAGAAAAAGTTCTGTATACAAATGTATTAATGTTTTTGAGATATTAAGTGATTTTCACCAAATCATAAAATTACTGAGCAGAAGAACCAGGTGTTGAATCCAGTCTCCACCAAGACAATGCTTTGACCTGCGCCACTATATACTAGCTGGACCCTCGAGCACTTGCTGTATAGCAGCCTTGATAATATGAATACCCAGACACAATTAGAAGACAAATAAATGATGAAATGTATGATAGACACCATAGGCTGTGTAAACTGGAGTATTCCAAACAGTGTCCTGGAGAAAGACTTGAGCCAGATCCTGAGGATGAAGGGCCTTGGAAAGACAGACAGACAGCCAGGAAGGTACTACATTGATGAGTAACAATCACTACTCTTTTGAGCAGCTACTATGTGCTGGACATTTTCTAATTGCCTTCCATTTGTCAGCTAATTTAACCAAACAGAAAAAAAATTATTTTTCTTCTCCAAGATATATCATATGTGTATGTTTAGCATCACCAGCTTAAAAAATATGCTTTAAACTTTAATATTAAAGCAGAGAAAGAAAGCATACATCTAATTACACTGTACCTGATAAGAGATTTCCAGTGAAAACTATTTCTTATTAATCTCCCTACTCATCAGAAGTCATTTTGAAAATACCATAGGAAGACTGAGGAGACACTGCTATTTACCAGCCTTGACTCAACCTGCCTTTTAAAACATATTTACCATTTTCCTTGCCTACTGAATATCTGCCTTGATTTTGTCATCTTACAAAGACCACATCTACCCATCCACTTGAGTTCCTAACAGCATGCTGATATCATGAATTTCACAATCAAGGAACTTGCATTTATTTCTAACATAAATAATGATCCTCTCTGGCCCAGTGCGGATCATTATTTACTATATGCCTTATAGTAGGACTGAGTGTATAGCTCAGTGGTAGAGGACTGTGGTAGAGCACTTGTCTTGCATGTGCAGGGCCTTGGATTTGATCTCCAAGACCATCAAAGACAAAAGAAAAAGAAACATACACACGCATAAATACATTTTCTCCCTATAAGATTTAATATTCAATATTGTCCTAAGTCCATTTCATTAAAATATTTTCTAAAACTACTTATTTTCAGGTACTTCAGCTATCAAATAAGGATGTGTTAAAGAACCAACCATAATTCCAAAAGTTTCTCCTTGTGTTTCCAATATTTTTTTCTTTTAGTATTGGGGATTGAACCCAGGGGCATTCTAGCTCTGACCTCTAGATACCCTCATGCCCTTTTTATACTTTTGTAAATTTTGAAACAAGGTCTCACTAAGTTACTGAGGCTGGCCTTAAACCTGAGATCCTCTTGTCTCAGCCTCCCAAATACTGGGATCACAGGTGTGTACCACCATGTCCAGCCCTACTTTTTCTTACTGTTTCAGCTTGCTATCTTAACCCATTCAGGCTGCACTGACAGAATACCATAAACTGGAGAGTTTATAAACATCAGAAACTTTTTACCTATGGTTCTGGAGGCTGAGAAATCTAAGATCAAGGCCAGGATGTTAGGTTTCTATTAGGAACTGCTTCTTGGGTAATAGATGACGTCTTTTTCTTGTCAGTTCTCCTAGCAGAGAGGCAAGGGAGCTCTCTCAGAAGTCTTTTATTTTTTCTTTAATTTTTTATTGGTGCATTATATTCATACATCATATTGGGGTAAAAAACTTGTGTGTACATACATGTACACATCACTGATTTAACCCCTACCCAATTCCCACACCATTCCCTCCCCGTCCCTACTTCCCTTGTCTGGCTTAGTGGTTGACTTCGATATGTTTAAGTACATTGTGTTTTAGAGATTTTCCTCTTCCCCCCTCCTTTCTCCTCCTTTAGGTTGTATTGTTTGCTCCTCTATAGGATTTCCTTTTTCAGGAGACTTTTATAAGGACACTAATCTCACTCATGAAGACAGAGCCCTCTCAAAAATTAATCACCGCCCAAGATGTCTACCTCCTACTGCCATCAACAAGGGAGGAGTTCAACCTCTGAATTTTGGAATGACACAAACATTCAGACCATAGCACCAGCACGATTTCATATGTGAAGGTTCAAAATTACTATATGCATATTTTGGATTAAAGTGGATTAAGTATAGATTAAAAAATAACAGTCCTTGTTGTCCAATTCGAATATTACTTTGGTGTCCAGGGTTTCCATCTGACTGAAAACCCACAATGTACTGACTTAACAAGTCCAGATATAGGTGGTGGTTGGCTCTAATTTTGCAGCTTTAGAACATCAGTGTCCAGGTCTCTGTAACTTTTTGAACTTTCCTTTATGGTCACAAGATGGTCTATGCAGCGTTAGGCACCCTTTCCACAGCTCAGGATGGAAGGACAAAAGGAAACAACTTTGTGGTTTGTTTTTTTTTAAGAAGCCACTCAATCTTATTGGTAGAACTATATCACATGATTTCCCTATCTACAAAGGAGGGTAAGAAATAAAAATTGTTATCTGAACAACTTTCCACTCTATCCAGGCAACATCTGAACTCAGTTTTTACAGTTGGAAGGGAGATTGGGTAGCAGGCAGAAAACTGCAGTTTCTGATGCTTGCTACTCCTGCATTTTTCTACTATCCTTTTTGTTGTTTTTTTTTTTTTTTAGGTCACTAGTAGATAGCACACACAGTGGATTTTCTTTTAGCCCACATTTATATCATGTTGGTTAGTGTCTTCCTTGTTATCTCCTTATCTTTTTTAATATTTATTTATTTATATTTTTATTTTATTTTTTGTGGAACTGGGTAATGAACCCAGGGGTATTCTACCTCCCAGCTACTTCCTCAGCCCTAATTTCTATTCTTTTTTAATTTTTTTATTGGTGCATTATATTCATACATCATATTGGGGTAAAAAACTTGGAAAACAGTATGGAGAATCCTCAGAAGAATGGGAACAAATCTTCCATTTGATCCAGCAATACCACCTCTGGTATCTACCCAAAAGAAAGGAAACCAAACTACCAAACTAATGCGTGTGTATCTATGTTCATAACTGCACAATTTACCATAGCCAAACTGTAGAACCAGCCAAGATGTCCATCAACAGATGAATGGATTACAAAACTGTGGGATATGTACACAATGGAATTTTACTCAGCCATTTAAAAAAAACTCAATTACATCATTTTCTGGGAAATGGATGGAACTGGAGGACATTATGCTAAGTGAGAATTGTCAGTCACAAAAAATAAGAAATCAGATGCTTTCCCTAATATGTGAAAGCTAAGGAGAAATGGGTCATAGGAGGAACTCTAGATGAAAAAGAAAATCCTACAGAGGAGCCAACAAGACAACCTAAATGAGGGGATGGGAGGGGGGAAGAAGGAAATTCTCTAAAACACGCAATGTACTTAAACATTCGAAGTCAACCACTAAGCCCAGCAAGGGAAGGAGGGATGGGGAGGGAATGGGGTGGGGATTGGGTAGGGGTTAAATCGGTGATGTGTGCATGTATGTCCTTATCTTTCATACTAATGCAATCAGAAAACTTCATTCTAAAAATGAAATGGGAAAAGAATATGAACCTTATAAGCAGATAATGTTCAAAATGGGAAAACCAGTAAGAACCACATTAAGAAATCAATTTCATCATTACTTTCATAAATAAAAATTAAAATACAACTATTGAATTTATAATTATTATGTTAAGAATTGTGTGGCACTGGCTCTGTTGTACAATGGCTGCAGCTGTATAAGTTGGCGCAATACTTTTGGAGCCATGTTGCAAAAAAATCATCAGGAGCCAGAAGACTGATTAGCCTTTTACCCAGTTATGTCACAGAGACACAATCCAATAAAAAAAAGCTACATGCACAAAGATGTTTATGATAGATTTTTAAGTAACAAATTAGAGGAAATATTCTAAATAAAATATAATGCAACCATTTACATTTGACATATTATGATTATATGATAACACAGAAAGTTCTTAGGGTTAAAAAAAAGAATATTGAATTGTATGGTATTTTTAGAGTATTAATTTCAAAAAGACTAAAACAAAATATGTAGATCTCCGGGCTACACTCCCAGACCTATTTTATATTTTTGAAACAGGGTCTCTTACGCCAGCGCGGCTGGCTTCGAACCTGTGCGATCCTCCTGTCTCCGCCCCCCAAACGCGGGGATTACAAGCATGCACCACCACGCCCAACTTGTAGATATGTTTGATTAACAATTTTTAAATTACCTACTATCTTCATTGTTAATATCTGCTTAAAAGAATCTGTATTCTAGGTGGGTGTGGTGGTGCACGCTTATAATCCCAGTACTTGGGAGGCTGAGACAGGAAGATCGTACGTTTATGGCCAGCCTCAGCTATTTAATGAGGACCTACACAACTTAGTGAGACCCTACTTCAAAATAAACAATAAAAAAATAGGGCTGGGGATGTAGTTTGGAGGTAGAATGCCCCTCTGTTCAGTAACACACACACAGATACACACACACACACACACACACACACACACAGAATCTGTATTTTTTTTTTCTTTTTGGTACTAGGGATTAAAACCAGAGACATTCTACTTCTCAGCTACACCTCATTTTTTTTTTTTTTTGAAAGCGTGCCTTGCTAAGTTGCTGAAGCTAGCCTCAAAATTTTGATCTTCCTATCTCAACCTCCCAACTATGCCAAGACATCTGGCTAGATATATGTATTCTTAATAATCTATTTTAAATTATAAAATATATTATTATTAATCTATTTTAACATGTAAAATCATAAAGCAGTATTTTCTGGGGAATTTATATCCAGTTGAACATACATATAATTATACTGACACAGTATTATTTCTTAAGAAAACTACTGCCTGCTAGCTTAATGAATTTATGGGTTAAATTTTTAATCTTATCTGTTAACCAAAATCATATAATTTTATAAAAATATTTATAAATAAAAGGTGGATATGGAGCAAAATAATATATCAATAAATATACTCTTTGAGCAAAAAAGTTTCCTATAATATAAAGAGTAAGACACTGAGCTCTAGATCTACCATTTTTCCTCTTAAGTTCAAAAGGACAAAGCATTACTTTTCTTAACAAATGGAAAAATAAGCCGGACGTGGTGGCGCACGTTGTAATCCCCGCACTTGGGAGGCTGAGACAGGAGGATCGCACAGGTTCGAAGCCAGCCTCAGCTACTGAGTGAGGCTCTCAGCAACTTAGTGAGACCCTGTTTCCAAATAAAGTATAAAATAGGTTTGGGAGTGTAGCCCTGGAGGTAGAAAGCCACTTGGTTACATCCCTACTACCACCAAAACAAAACAAAACAAAACAAAAAAGGAAAATAGTTTAGCAAAGATTTTGACAGAGAGAAACAAACAGAAATGCATTAGTGTTTTGCAAACTAATTTCTGAGGGGCCGTAGCCTGCACCGCTGGGGTGAGGAAATGAGATTCGACAGGACGATGCCACTTCCTAGTTCCTGAGAATTTCATAATCCATTCCCTGTGATCTGTCTTCCAGCAGCCTGGACTGGGTCCCAGAAACGAAAATATATGAACTTTCTACTTCTTCATTGACCTCTCATCCAACTAAGCAAAAAGAAAAGAATGCCTGCAGTCCGCCTTCTTCCTCTATCAAATATTTCCAACATGCCAATGGTCTGCACGTGGCTTCTGAACTTTCCCATCCATACCCGGAGTCCAGTGGGATTTTTCAGTTACTCTCCCCATCCTTTCAGATGAGTAAGGCACCATTTGCCAGGACAGGCTCGCCTCCAGGGGCACAGCTGGTGTCCATTCTGCCCAAGAAAGAACCAGAAGGACTCAGTCACGCTGAAATCCAGCAGCCATACTTGTGCTGTTCTCCGCTTACTGTCAGTTTCCAAGATCCATTCGACAGAAATCAGGAATCAACAGCTAAGGACAAAACCAGCGGCCCAACGGAATGGCCTTTCACTTGGCTAACAGCTGTGACTTACACAGGGCACGGTACCATGGTAATCTTTTCCAGAATGCCTTCAGCGTGTTTTCTGCTTAGTAAAAGTGAGTCCCACTTGCTGACATCACCCGGTGGGCCTTAGTTAAGTGGTCAGGTCTTTTTTTTCCAAGCATCCCAGTGGTGTTCCTCTCAGGTACCGCAGCCCAACAGTTCCCAACGTGCTTTTGACAATGACAAAGATGACCAGTGACATTTTGCCCACGGACAAAGTCAGAGCTAATAAAACCCACACCTCCTCACTCACACAAGAATGTATGGCAGAGAAGTCATATTAATTTCTAGTAACTATTCATAGTACTCTATGTGAAACACTACCCTTCCCTCTCCCATTCAAGAAGGTATTTCAGAATATCTGTATGCAGGGCCATATCATTGTGAAAAATTTAAATCCACTAAAGTTGATTCAAAATTAAAATTATTAGGAAGTAAGCATCTCAGTTATTAGCAATAAACAATGACTCATCGCACACTTTAGCCGTGACTTCCTGCCTTAACCACCCAGTCACCCAGGAAACACTGTGACTTCCAAAGACTCCAACTCACATTGGCTCCATTCCTGCTCTAAGATTGCTAGCGGCTTAGGTTCTTTGCAAAACCTATCTGGTGTTCCTATTACTCTTTCCATAGCTTATTCCTTCAGAATCAGATCCATGCTTTTCCTCCTCTTGTCAAGAGCTATATCCATCACAGGTTAAGAAAGAGCAGGATGCCGTAGCAAGAGCCAAGCAGCCAAGCTGCTGCCGCTGTCGCTCACAGCCCAAGCCATGAGAGCGCTGTGCTCCGCTGCCTTGGCCTTCCCCAAGCCATCTTTTGCCTGCGCTATCTTTTTCCTACATTTCAAATTCTGCCAACTTTAATCTACTGTTAGGTTTACTTTGAATATGCATGCAAAAGAATATATGAGTATATGCAGTTCAAGAATAAAAACTGGATGCCCAGGTATACTTCACCCCTCACAGAGGTGAATTTTGTAATAATCATTACTTTGTTTTTTTAAGATTCTATTACTGATGGTATAGCCTAAACACTGTATTTTTGGCTTCTATCTGGTTCTAAATCTTAATTAAATGAGTTAATTATATATTATTTTATGACTTCCAAAGAAGCAAATTAGGTTTTGACATCCATCTGTCTTGCCATTTAAAGCTGCAGGTGACCTCTCTTTGTTGCTATATAGTATTCCATTATATGAATATGCCCTAGTCTCTCTGTCCTGTTAGTGTATTTAGCTTTTTGTTTGCCAGCTTCTTTTTTAGAACTACCTTTTGTGAACACTGTTGAACCTGTTTCTTGGAATATAAGCACAATATTCTATAGGGCTTCCTTAAGAGTGGAATTTCTGGTTCATAGACTATTTATACATTCAATTTTATTGTAAAACATATTTCTATATATCTGGATTCATCTCTGAGCTTTCTATTATGTTCAGCTAGTCTTCTGAACTATTCCTGTGTTAATATCCAACTTTCTTAATTACCTTAACTTTATTAAAAGTCACAGTAAAATACATCATGTTCTTCTAAAATGAGAATTGAACCCAAGGTCTTATGTATATTAAGAATGCCATTCTACCACTGAGCTGAGGGTCTACCCCCAGCCCCTTTTTGAGTGCTTTTATTCTCCAGATACCCATTGCTTAAGCAAATAAACTTTAGAGTCTTCGGGATATTTACATACACACACACACACACACACACACACACGTACACACACATGCACATACACACACCAGCACTGATTTGTATGTTAATTGCAATAATTAAGAATATAAAAATAAATTTTAAAATGAATAAATTTGATATATTTTTATCCAACTATATGAAACATCCCTCCTTTTAGTTAGAACTTAAATACCTTTTAATAGCATTCTAAATTTCTTGATTCAGAGTTTATATTTCATTTTCATTGATTGCTGTGCACTCGATCATCTCATAGTTATTATAGAGTACAAAACTCTTTAAAATTGAATTGTCTAACTTATTAGTGATGATGTATGGAACTCAGTTGACTTTGTTATATTGACTTAATACACAGAACCTTGCTATTAAGTCTTATAACTTATTCAAAACTATTTTTTGTTTTTTACACAATTATTATTTCATCTTGAATAATGACAGTTGTACTTCTTCATTTCCAGGGACTAATATTGGGTTTTTGTTGGACTATGTTTTGTTGCCTGCCTAATTGCACTAGCTAGAACATCCAGCGACGTGTCGGGTAGAAATGGTTCTGACCACATCTCCCTGACCTGCTCTTGAGTTCAAAGGGAACACTCACAACATCCTACTATCAACTATGACTTTTGACCCAAGTTTTTGTAGTTGCCCTTGACCAGGTTAAGAAAGTTCCTTCTATTCATTGTTTGGTAATAGTGTTTTGTCATAAATGTTTCTTTTAGCCAAATGGGGTTTCTAATGATAAATCCCAGAATTAAAAAGACATGAACCCATTCCCTCAGTCATGGCAAAGCTGATCTAAACAGCAGTCTCTCCACCTAAGGAAGGAACCTCCACACTAATTGGCATGGGAGCAGAAAATGCATGTCCTCTACAAAAAGGCACATTCCTAAATGAAAGGGGAAGAGAGCCCAGATAAGCAGGACCAGTCATTCCTCCAAAATTTACCAAATAGGCGAGTCATTAATCTCATCTAGGTACAGAATGTGTAAACAGATATAGAGTTCAAGGAGATACTACAGATGAGCAAATAAGGTGACCTGAGGGGATAGGAAGGGGAAGAGGGAAATTCTCTAATGTCCATGATGTACATTAACAAACTATATAAAAGCCAATCACTAAGCCAAAAAAGAGAAGGAGGGAGAGAGAGGAAATGGAGCAGGAATTGGGTAAGGTCTAATTGGGTGATGTGTGCATGTATGCCTCCACCATCTTGTACTCCATTAAGATATATGACTACAGTGCAGCAATAAAATTTAAAAAAAAAGAGAGAGAGAGAGATAAAGTTCCTCCACCAGAGTTGTTTTAAAAAGGAAAGAAGAGCTGGGCATGGTGGTGCACGCTTGTAATCCCCGCACTTGGGAGGTGGAGACAGGAGGATCGTGCAGGTTCAAAGCCAGCCGCACTGGCTTAAGAGACCCTGTTTCCAAATATAAAAAAGTATAAAATAGGTCTGGGAGTGTAGCCCAGAGGTAGAAGGGCTTCCAGGAACCCCAGTACCACAAAAAAAGAAATGAAGAGAAAGGAAAAGGAAAAAGAAAAGATAGAAGCTCTGCCCCTAGAATATTCCATTTTTAAAATGAAGCTTTCGAGCTGAGCCTGGTGGTACACACCTGTAATCCCAGCACATTGGAGGCTGAGACAGAAGTATTGTAGGTTTGATACCAGCCTCAGAAATTCAGTGAGACTTAGCAACCCAGCAAGACTCCATTTCAATCTATAAAATAAAATAGGGTTTGGGGTGTAGTTCTGAGGTAGAATGCCCCTGAGTTCAATCTTCAGTATCATAAATAAGTAAACAATAAAGTAAATATAATAAATAATATAAATATAAAATAAAATAATAAAGAATATAAAATAATAAATAATATAATTAAATAATGTATCTTTGCACATGCAGAACTAGTTTATAGAAAATTCATAGGGCACGAATAGGGAATGAGGAGTCTAGGGAAGAAATCACTGATTCCTACTAAAGTTCCCAATAAATATGCATAAAATGAAGGGCTGATGTTATTCCCATATCCAACCATCTGCTAAAAGACAAGAACAATCCGGCCAAGCTCTCCATATGTAAAATTTGAGCCAGTCTCTGTAGTCTCTGTGTACACAACCAAAAGCAAAAATTATCTGTTTCTCTAATCTGTACACCATAGAGGAGTTAGCTTTCAAACTTTCTTGACTGTGTCCACTATAAAAATAGATTTTACGAGATGGTGGCCTTGCATGCACTGCACACTTGGACAGTTTCACAAAGCAATCCGGGCTCTTTTGTCATGGAGAGCACTGAAGCACTTCCGAAATCTATTCTGCTAATATCTCTCTCTGTCTGCAATATAGAAGGGTTAGGAAGGAAGCTGTCTCAGCTGATTCAGGCTGCAAACACAAAATACCCTAAGATGGGTAATCCGTAACAACAGAAATCGACTCGACACAGCTCTAGAGGCTGAGGATCAAGATCGTCACCAGAAGATTCATTATCTAGGAAAGACTCACTATTCTTCTTGTGTCCTCACAAGGCAAAAGTAGGAAGAATAAAAACAACCAAGAAATTCCTTTCAGGCTCTTCATGAGCACTCTTCTCTCCCAGAGGGTACAATGCTCACGACTTAATAACTTCCTGAAAGTCCCAGCCTCTTAATACCTTAGCTAGTAGAGTCCAACATATCAATTCTGGAGGGACACATACATCCAGGCCACAGCAGAAATGGTACAGAAGCATGAAAGTGTGGTTGATGCGGCTCATGCCCCAGCCTAGAAGGTCCCCTTCCACCTACACCAGTACATGTATCAGCTGAACAGAGTTTCCCAAAACAGTTCTTACTCTTACTTCATTTAAAACTATGAAGCTGAAGCTCATAGCCACACCCTTCCCTGGGTAAGTACCTTTGACCTAGAGAAACCATCTTGCCAGAAAATGCCCAGGAATTTAAACCCTACACTCCCATCCCAAATACAGCCCACAGCCAACAAATGATGGATATAAGGTCAGAAGCCCATGAGAGGCCACACATTGGGGTAACTTTGTGGTGCAGTGATCCTCCCGAACCCCAAGGTCGACACTGGACTATGGTGAAGCCATTCCTGTGCTTGGCTTCTCCCCTACCCTCTCCCTGCTTCCCTCACTCACTCACCGATTATTCCTGAAGCCCTCAATAAATCACTTGCACATGACCCCCTATCTCAGCCTCTGCTTCCAGGAAGCCCAACCCAAGCCAGGGAACTAGGAGACAGGGAAAAGAGGGGAAGTGGCTATTCCAAGACAGCCACTGTCCAAGCAGCTCTGTCTAAGTTCTTTCTTGAATTTCAATCACCAGCTTTAGGATAAAACTCTCAACATGATGAAAATATGTCACCCTAGTACCATCACAGGTGGAGAAAGTGACAATCACAATGGACACTGGTGAGCAACTAAATTCTCTCCTCATTGCAGGGAGTTGTTCAATTGTTCACATATTTTATAAATTATAGTGGTATACTGCTACATATCAACCGTTAGATCCTGCTATAGTTTGAGTACACGTAACTCTCTCTTATTAGTAGCCTCCCTCTCTTGTAAAGACCAGTGACCAAGCAAAACAGAATACAGAAATAGAAGGTGTAGCCATATTTTACTCGGCAATGCATGAATCTCAATTCAGGTATATCACCCCTCAGTGAGAATTCTAAATAGCAAAAACTACATCCTTTCACACTCCAGTAACAACACATCCATTTATAGGCTAAGCAAACAGGGGCTCAGAACACCTGACCACCATGACAGTTGTTTCAACTTGGCTTTGACAACTGATATTCTGGGTCTTTTCAGTGATGAAGGCTAATGGCAGTCACAGGTCCATGTGTGTATATCTTAAATTTTTAAAATATTTAATCATAAGAAATCATGCTATCGATGGATGTACAAAGTGTAACTTCACTCTTAAAGTTCATCACAATGTATAAAGATGAAAGAAAAACAAAATTACGTCATTTACAGGGAAATGGATGGAAATGGAGAACATTATTCTAAATAAAATTAGTCAGTCACAAAATATACACAGGCATGCTGTGGGTGACCTCCTACACTCCACTGCAACCCTTTCTGGATTGTGGGGCATGAAGAGCTGTCCTTGTGTCGGTCCTAGTCACATGTATCCTGCTAGGTTTCCTTTGAGTAGATTGACCATAGGGGCCTTCCATGTCCATTCCTTGCTATGCCACAACAAATGGACCCAGATGGCTTTACCAACAAAAAGAAAACTGATTCACAAGAAAATTGTCATTAAAACAAAGAACTGCTATAAAATAAACAAATGCCTCAAAAAACTACTTTTTTAGGATGTAAGATATCATTCCCTTCTCTCTTTTTTTGCTTCTAATTCATTTTAAGCCAGTTACTCCTGCTCTCTGATATGTTCAGCAGATATATATATATATACACACACACACACATATATACACACACATATATACACACACATACATGTATGTGGGTTTGTATGTGTTATAATCATACAACAATGAGATATGGCTGTCTTCCAACATGGTTGTACATGGGATATTATTGCTATTGTTACTCTCTAATGTTTATTTGGGCCCATTCCTCCTCTGCCCACTATCCTAGGAGGCTGATGAATATTGGACTGCACCAGTGAGCTCCCTGCCCTCTATCTTTAGGTTGGATTTGGCCAAAAGAAGGCACTAGTAGAAAACTGGAAAGGAAGAGATGGATGAGATTGAGGTGAGATATTTATTCCCCAGCTCCCTCTCTGCCAATCACAGCAGGTTATCCACATCCCTCTGTGGGAGGCCACAACTCCTGAAAGCAGGTCCTGGTCACAGAACTCACTTTCATACTCCTGCTCTTTTTCCTCCCTCTACCCCCCTCTGCTTCCTCATGATTCTCCTCCTCACCCTACCTCTCCCTCTTTCTCTATGAGATCCAATAACCAACAGCTGCTCTTGCCCCTTCAAACCTAGGGATAGAAATAAATTTCCCACCTTACTGTCCTTAAAGTTACTGACCACCCACCCTTGCTTTCCCTAACTGCCCTTTAGGCAAGAGGCCCTTTTTATCAGTTTCTCTTCAAATTCTCCAAGTTAAATGTCCCACTTGTTTCTGGTATTCTGACTGATGCACTTAATGAAGGACAATAAATATAACTTTATTTTCATGAAGGAAATTAATTTTAACTGCATTTATGAATATCCAGGTCATTGTTTACTTGTAATAAATAGTATGCATTTCAGTCAGCATCCTCAATGCTATGAACAAAATACCTGTCCACCATAATTCAGACAAAGGAAAATGTATTTGCTCACAGTCCTGGAGGTTTCAGTCCAGGTCATGTCTGCAGAGTTCAGAGCATGGTTGCAGAAAGTAGAATAAGGAGAGAGAGAGAGAGAGAGAGAGAGAGAGAGAGAGAGAGAGAGAGAGAGAGAGAGAGAGAGAGAGAGAGAAAGAGAGGGTTCCTAGACATGTATATGGGGTACCCAAGATCACACCCACAATTATTTACCTCCTCCAGCCACACTATACTTGCCTAGATTATCACCTAATAAATCCATTACAATGAGATTAGAACTCTCATGATTCAATTATATCAGCTTTGACTATCAATGCATGAGCTCTTTCAGTTACATACTATACCCAAACCATAACAAGATGTGAATATTTTTTCTACCAGTGACAGTAACTTTGACTCAGGGGTTGAATACATGTAGAACCATTCTGAAACTGTGCCTATACCCAAAATAATTTCTAGTTTCCGCTGTCTGTCATTAGTGATAACTAATCCATTTAGTGAGCTGTAGTGGAGATCAATCTCAGTCCACAAAATCAAGTGGGAAAGAATAAACTTTTTTTTTCTAGAAGTCAATTTCAAATTTAAGCTTTCATGCAGATGGTAGCAAATAATCTCAGTGGTTCTTTGGTCACTCCTTTTGCCTTAGCTTGTGTCTGAGTTCCAATGGCACAGAGGAAGGAGGGTTGAACTGAGATCAGTTCATGTTTTTGTCCATATGTTGTCCACTACAACATGTTTTGTCCCTATGGCTCCCTGCGGCTCAGTTTCTCACTGTTCTTACAGGTTTGGTAGTGCTGGTTGCTATGAGATTGTCTCTTGTCTTGCCTGCCTAGAGATACCTCCTGATGTCTTGCTCCCTCTTCAGGATGCTCTCAGGATCCTCACAACTCTCCTTTCTCCAGAGAATATTCTTCCAGTCTGGAGCAAGCACTTCTACGATCCCCTGCTTCAGCCAAGCCATTGTGCTTCTTCCTGCGAATCACTTTCTACTTTTCTCATCCTGGTTGGATAATCCAACCAGGCTTGGCCTTTGAAAGCAAAGGCAGGAGGAATGGAGGGCTTCCTTTCTCACTTTCAACCCAGCCCTGGACTTTCCTGAAGGATGAGGTGACCAAACATTGACAGAAACAGGGAACAAAATACTACAAATCAATCTCTTAAAATACTCCCAGCTACATGGGCCTAAACAGTTAATTTAAAAAGAGAAAAAGCTCTCAGGTGGCCTGTGACTTTGGCCTTGGTAGCCACATTTCTTTTTCTGTGGACAGCAGGTTTTCCTCTACCATACTTGCCAGATGGTGTATCGAGGTCTTGTGATCCAAATGCAAAAACTTATTGAGACACAGATGCCTGAAGTGAATAAAACTATTCCACTCAATCACATTTACCATTTAAAAACATAATTTCTGCCAGGCGTGGTGGCGCACGCTTGTAATCCCCGCGCTTGGGAGGCTGAGACAGGAGGATCGCACAGGTTTGAAGCCAGCCTCAGCTACTTAGTGAGGCTTTCAGCAACTTAGTGAGACCCTGTTTCCAAATAAAATATAAAATAGGTCTGGGAGTATAGCCCACAGGTAGAAAAGCCCCTGGGTTCCATCCCTAGTACCGCAAAAAAAAAAAACCCACATAATTTCTACATTAATTGATTTAAAACAATGAATCCACCATTACTAATGTTTTTAATCATTTAAGAAAATATTCTATAAATAGGAAACACTTCCATTGACCTTATGTACATATGTAAAGTCTTTTTGTGTGTGGTACTGGGGTTCCTGGAAGCCCTTCTACCTCCAGGCTATACTCCCAGACCTATTTTTTATATATTTTTTAATTTGGAAACAGGGTCTCGTAAGCCAGAGCGGCTGGCTTCGAACCTGTACGATCCTCCTGTCTCCCCCTCCCAAGCGCAGGTATTACAAGCGTGCGCCACCACACCTGGCCATATGTGAAGTTATTGATGCCAACCTCAGTATCATGCACAGGGAAGGGGACAGAGAGTAGGAAGGAACCCAGAGGGAAGTTCACCAAGTGCTGTATGCATGTATGTCCCTATTTCTCTGGACTTGATTATAATGAGAGACATGTTAAAAATTAAAGATAAATAAAATCTAGAAACAGTTTCACAACCCTGAAAAACTTGATCTACTTCTCCTTGATATCAAAACCCCAATCACCCTTTTCAAACAGAAGAAAGTTATTTAACAATAGGAAATTAAAGGTAGGATTTCCTTCTTCATGAAGTTGACTACCATAAGAATGAACCAAGTTTTAAAAAATTGGTTTCTTAATGATTGCTCTAGCAAACTTCCTATTCATTCCCCCAAAAGAGCTTGAAACTTTAAGAAAAATAATGGCCCTTTTTTACAGATCAGTTTGCCACAGTTTTAAGTAGCAAAAATGTGTATGCATATGTTTTAAAAAGATTTCACCCCGAGATGTAACCTACACAAAATCAATTTTTTTTCTTACTTTTGGGTAATCATGCACTTCGTCTTTGCCAGGCTAGCAAGAAATATGATGAGCCTCACCCCGTGACTTCACTGTAAACTCAGGCCCAGCAGGCTTTGAAGGCAAGCATGAAAGGTCTGAGGAAGAATTCTAATATACAATCCCAGCTGGAGAATGTTACAGACTTTACAGAAGCCCCCTCAAGATGTGACAGGATTCCTTGCATGTCCACCTGTAAATGTAACCTCCCTCAACCTCAAATATCCTGTGATCCTTCAAGCACTGAGAATGTTTCCACCTTGGTCTTTTAATATGTTTTACTTAACATGCCTTCTCTTGTCACCAGACAGTCTCTTCAAATCCCATCACAAGGCTCAATTTCTGATCAGAAAGAGCCAGATCCAAACGATGCTTGGTTTAGGCTCAAAATCAAACTCCTAAATCCATCAAGAATCTCCCTGGAATGACCAGTTACAGCAAGAGAGTCCCAAAGGTCAACAGCCTCGAGAAACAGAAAGGATCGGCAATTATCTTACAGTGAAAACACTCCAAGTCCCACCTTCTGTGGATCTGAGAATGGGCCAACCCAGGTAAGTGGATTCAGTCAAGTTCACTCATCTTCATTGCTTGTACACTATAAACAGCAAGTACAGATCAGTTCAGTGTGGTTGGATGGCTAATCAATGAGCAACCAAGGAATAGGCTTCCTATAAGTTGGTTTGAAGGCTATAGCAAAAATAAATACATACAAAATTGTTAAGTCAAGAGTAGTGGTACACCCTGTAACCCAGTATTTAAGAGGCTGAGACAGGAAGATGGCAGATTCAAGGCCAGTGTCAGCAACTTAATGCGACTCCGTATCAAAATAAATCAATTAATTAAAAGGGCTAAGGGTGAGGCCGGGCGTGGTGGAGCACGCTTGTAATCCCTGCACTTGGGAGGTGGAGACAGGAGGATCACGCAGGTTCGAAGCCAGCCGCGCTGGCTTAAGAGACCCTGTTTCCAAAAATAAAAAAAAGTATAAAATAGGTCTGGGAGTGTAGCCCGGAGGTAGGAGGGCTTCCAGGAAGCCCAGTACCATCAAAAAAAGGGGGGAGTCTAAGGGTGTAGCTCAAAGGCAGAATACCCCTGGGTTTGATCCCCATTACCAAAAATGTATATTAAAAGAAAATCTGCCAAGCAGGATCCTGTCCATATGCAGGAAATATTAATTTCTCTCTGTATCTTGTACCCTATGGAATTAATGCTATTATGTATAGTGCTTATTATACACCCTAAGCATTAATCTTCCCATGGCTCTGCAGTGAAGTGAAATTTCACTAATGCCCTCGTTTTTAGTCATTAGCTGGTCTGGGAAAGACAGGATTATTTTGAGTCTCTGAAGTCTTAAAAGCAAGCATTCACCAAATTCTTTCCACTTGTTTAAGCTTATTTACTGCTTTTTTTTAACCTTCTAAGTGTAACATTTCACGAACCCCACCAACACCATTCTGCGAACACCAGGCTTAGTCATGGAGAGGAAGAGTGTGGCTCCAGGCAGGAAGACTGAACTGAGTAAGCCCTGGCCTGCTTTCATTTATGAAATCCCCTCCTCGGCAAACAGACGGAGAGGCAGGCCACAGAGGTATCAATCTGCTTAAATTAATGTGTTGCTACCCAGAATCCCAATATGAAGCTTAAGAACTTGCATTTGGGGAGAAAGCGCCATGTGCGTCTAGGTATGTGGTGCAGATTGACAGGGAAACCACAGTTGACTCTGCGGAGCATATCTGGATGTTATAAATCACCAGCTTTACACATGTTAAGAGGGAAGCAAGCGTTATTACATTATTAGAACCATCTCCCCTTCCAGGGCACTTTTACACCTAGCTTATTGAATTAATTATATATAACTTATTTTTTATGTCTTTCAGTTGCTTGCTTTATCATGTTCTAAAATTATTATTATTTGTACCTATCCATGTACACTTAGAAAACCCAAATTAACTGAAATTATCTTAGAATGAATAAATTGCTATAGTGTCTAACACAAAATATTTATATATGTAAAATGTAATGGCTTTCTGCCCAGTAGGGAAATAAAAGGAAAAATGAGTCTATTCAGATTAACAGTAATATGTAATACTTGGGAATAACTTTAACGGGAACTCTAAATATGCTTATGAAGAACACAACAAAACTTTATTGAGGAACATTAAAAAATTATTTTACTAAATGAAAATGCATACCACATACTTAGATGGAAAGAATGAATATTTAATAAGGTCAATACTTGCCAAATTAACATAAGGTTTAATGCGGTACTAATCAAAACACCAATTTAAATTTTTTGGTTGCTAATTATTAAAGTGGTCTGAAAGTTCATCTGAAAAAATAAGTGAGAAAGAATAACAATTGAGAAACAAGTACATTACACACGAGAGATAGGTAAACCCGAGCACAACACAGAAAGTTAGTGACGGCCTTAGCACAGAATATAAAAATTATCAAATAGAATTGACCACTTAAACCAAAAGTAAGCCTACCAATATAAACTTTTTTTTTGCAGTCCTGGGGATAGATTGAACCCAGCAGCATTCTACCTCTGAGTGACATCTCCAGCACTATTTTTTATTCCTTACTTTGAAACAGGGTCTCACTGAGTTGCCAAGGGCCTCACTAAGTAGATGAAGCTGTCCGCGAACCGCAATCCCCTTGTCTCAGCCTCCTGAAAGCTGGAGTTACAAGCGTGCGCCACCACGTCCAGCAATATAAACTCTTTCTAAACACAGATATAGCGTGTGAATGAGGAAAGGGATATCGCCAATCAATGGTGAAAAGTATCAGGACAATTGCATTAGTCACTTGTCTGTCATAGGTAGTCATGCATCTTATGTACATTCTCCCTATATTTTAATACATGCTCACATTGTGAGGACTGCATTTCCCCCAAATAATTTCCAGAAAAATGCACTTCCTACTCAGATGCAACCATATGAGACTTGCTCTCAATAGTAAAGAAAACAGCTCTAAATGTATTGCTGGTCCAGGTGGCAGGGTGGAAGCTGGCAGATCCCTCAAATGACCAGTCCTGTGGCCCAGCACTGGGCATAACAGTGAACAATCACCTCTGAGCTCCTGGAGTCTCTGAACCACATGAAACCCTCAATGACTAGCTGAAGTGGATTCTGTTGTTGGCAACTCAAGTGCTATAAAAATTGATTGTTGATATGTAAGAAAAAAGTTATTTAAATCTTTACTTCATACCCTCATGTTAAAATAAATTTCATGCAGATTAAGTAAGAAATCTGTATTTACATCAAACCATTTCTAAAAATCTAAAGAAAAATATACCTGCTCTCGGGACAGAAAAGGAGTTTCTAAGGAAAAGGACTTTCTAATAAGAGAAAGGGAAAAAATGAAACAAGGAAAGGCTAAATATATTTCAATACTTGAAAATATCACATTTTTCCAGACATGGTGGTGCACACCTGTAATCTTAATACTTGGTAAACTGAGGCAGGAGGATCTCAGTTTCAAGGCCGGCCTCAGCAACTTGACAAGACCCTCAACAACCTAGAGAGACCCTATTTCAAAATAAAGGAGCCCAAGGGTGTAGCTCAGAAGTAGAATGCTCCTGGGTTCAATCTTCTAATCCTCAATACCAAAAAAAGTTACATTTGTATAGTTGAGAGGGTTACAAATAGCTAATAAATGTGTTTTCTTATTTATATATTTTTATAAAGCTCACTAGAAATTAAATAAATGTAGCAAAAATAGTAAGATAATTTTATCTATCAAGTTAGCAAATGTTTTATTAGTAATATTATTAATACTCAAAACTAAAAATAGCAATTAATTTACTCAATCAGCAAAAATGTGAATTGTGAAAATTTTCTAGAATATAATTTTATAACATGTATACTAAGAGTTTTTAACTATTTATGCTACACAAGAAGCCCAGTATTTTTACTTCTAAGACTATGCATAAAGAAATAAATTATTTATACTTTTCCATACCACTTTTATAGGCATAAAAACAAAGATATTGCAAGGGTACTAAATAAAAGTTTAATGGAAAAAGAGGCTATAAGAAGATCTTTCTGCAAGACTGTTTTAACATGATATTTTCCACTCCCAACATTTTAAATGATATATAAATGAAAGTAAAAAAGGGTTGACTTGGTCTCCATGTCAAAAACTTATAAAAGTGAGGTAACTCTGTCCTTCAGGCTAATCAGGAGGAAAAATGGTAGCAGTGACCACATTCTATCCTGAAAGCAACAGAGAGGAAAAGTGTAGCCAAGGGCTCACCTGTCTTTGTTACTTAGGCTTGGTGCAGGGAAAACAAATAAAAGGTTAAAGTTTTCTGGAAAATTCCTCCAGTCCTAGGCTAAGGTAGGTATTTAACCCAAACTGCCCAGAAATAACATAAGAGACTGAAAGATGGTCATTAAGAAAATATTTTTATCTTTTTACAGCCTTAACAACCCCAAGTTATGTATTTCTATCAGAAGCCAAGACAACTCCTCACTCGAAGCCAATATCTGAGACCAGAAACAAATTCAAGGGTCAGAATGACCCCTGGAAATACAGCAGGGAGATAGTACCATCCCGGGCCAGGTAGGGCAGTAGCACCCTGAGACACCAGAGCCAGCCCAGCTAGGGAATCAGGAAGATGAGAAAAAGATGTGAGCTGTTTTCTAAATTAAATTGGGGTATAGAGACTCCTAACAATTCCCACCGTACTTACAGAGACTATAAGACGGAACATTTAACACTGAAACTATTCCAGAACATCCATACAGCCATTGCCTGGTTCCAATGTAATCTCCATATTTACAAAAGGTATTTTAGCCTTCTTAAAATACCTTCTGGGGTACGCAGTCTTAGCTTAACCTCATTCACAGAAATAATTAGCTAGAGAGTTAGACCCCAAATGTTATAAAAATTAAACAAGTTCTAAAGCAAAGAGAATATGTAATTCTGGATATAATGAAGCCAAAATGTACAAAATATACAATGGCCCTGCATTTGAATTTTCATTAAGAGTATTGATATGATTTCTTAAATTTGGAAATTACTTATTTCAAGAACTAGACACCCAAATTTCACATAATTCTCCCAAGATTTCCAGTAAATTATTAATTTTATTCCTCATTTATGACTGTTCATAATTGTTTTTAAGTATGACCTCATTTAGGAAACGACTGAGACTGTTTTAAGATGCCACAAGCATAAAAAGAGACATAAAACACTAGGACAAAATGGTTCAAAGATGTAAATATGAGAAATGGGATGTGAGTGAGGCTGGAAGATGGGCCACACAGAGAGCAGATGGTCAGCTGGAACTTTATTTTTAGAGTACCCAGGGACAAGGTTCCCAACCATACCAAAAAAAGGATATAACATCAATGACATTGATGTCAAGGTCCTCTGAAGATAAAAAGGACAGATACAGGGAGAAATTTTTGTTGTTCATTTTGTCAATTCTAAATTTTCTAACTTTGAGTCGACCTAAATCTAGAAACATAACTGATATGGAACTACAGACTTTTCATGGTGGTTACCATGTTCCTAATGGTGACCAAGGGTGATAAGAAATCATCAGAATTTATATCCAGAGAGAGCAACTGAGAGATTGTCTGCCATATCCAAGAAAGACAACTACCAACTATGTTAGCCAGCTTTTCATCCTGTAACCAAAATGGCCAACATAACTGGGAAAAGGCAAAGTCTGTTTTGGGTCATGGTTGTAGAGGTGTAGGTCCATCATTCCATTCCATTGCTGTGGGCCAAGGTGAGTCAAACATCATTGTGGAAGGGTGTGGTAGAAGAGAGCTGTTCAGCTGATAGACGCTGGGAAGAAGAAAGAGGCGGAGGGGATCCAGGGACAAGATATAGTCTCCAACGGCATGCCGTTAGTGGCCTTCATCCTCCCACCATATCACCAGCACAGTTTCTATCATCTCCCAGGAGTCTTTTCAAATTTTTAACCCACTGATGAAGTTCAATCCTTATGATCCATTCCGAAAGCCTCTGGACATTGATGCTTTGGGAGTTAATCCTTCAACATATGAGCTTTTAGGGGGCCCTCCAAATCCAAACTATAACAATAGCAATATAAATATGACCCACTCCTAACTTAGGGATAATGATGAAAATAACATAGTTGTGTAAAGACAGAGACAACCATGATTCAAAATACCATAATGTGACCTATAGTATAATTAGAATATAATCTATCATTGCTTCCTTGATACCACCCAAAGAAAATGTCAGAGTACCTAGCTTAAGGTATATAATACAACTTTTAAACCCACTTCACTATTATTTATGAACATGTAAAATAAAAACTTTTCCTGCATATACATAGAATCAATTGGTTTATCAACTTTTGGTGAAATCAGCTCAGGTCAAGAGCTGATTTAATCTAACCTAAAGCAGAAAGTTTTCTCCTTTATGAGTAAATTCTCATTCAAGGAAAATATGTTTAAGATATGCTTTCCAAGGAAATGAGAGAGAATGCAGAACTGCAAAACAGAGAATGTGAGGATCTTTCTCCCTAAAATTATCACCTCTCCTCTCAGTTTCCTGTCCTCAGCAAGTGTTCCCCATACCTGCTCTGCTCCAGCAAACCAGGCCCTCACAACTGAATCAAAATAAAAACTCAGTTATAAAGGAGACTGGTCGCTACATTGGCCTATTCTGCTTCCTGTGGCCCTTTCTGTTCCTGTAAACTAATTCTCTAGTCTCTTGCTCACTTTCAGCCTCTTTTCCAAGGCTTCTGTCTTCTGCATCAGTTAACAAGTCCATACTACTCAAACCACCTTCCCATAACAACCAAGCCTTTCCTCTCCCACCCAACAGCAACTGCAATGACTAAGACTCTGGTCTAAGACCAACAGAGCTCCTCAGACCATCAGGATGGAGACAACAAAAACATCAGCATCCCTGCCTTTACTCCCACCTAATGGAGCCAAGAGCTAAGTCAATTTCTTAAAACCAAGAAGCCTAGGGAAGCTTGCAAAACCCCTAACTCATACCTGCCACCCCATCCTTCATGCCACATTCCCTATTGGCTACTTAAGCCAACCTTGCCCCATAGACATAGCACTCCCAGCTCTGCATCCTACCATGCTGCATGCCCCAGGCATTGGGCTCTGCTCTGTCTGGACTGAGATCTCTGCACACTCCCAGGGAACTAGCAAGACACTCGTGACTTCACTGCCTGCCTTGACTATTTCTGACCCACAACTATCCCAATGCACGCTCTTCCTCCACACTCCTTCTGACTTGCCTTCACTCACCATCAGAACCATAGATGCACCCCACTCTGGGCTCTTCTCCTTGCATTGAAGCCCAGCTGCACCCTGACTAGCAGCTTCTAGGTGCTGCTCAGAGTTTGGGCTGCCACCATACCTACCCCTCCATCCTGCACCTCTGCTCCAGCTAGCACCTAGGGCGGTTCTCCAACCCTGCCATGGGGACGTGAGAAGATGGAAGGCATGAGACCTTCCATTGAGTAACAGCCTCAACTTCTAGAAGATCCTGTATCCACAAGACTCAGCATGTTTTGGGTTATATGAAGAAGCATCATGATCTTGGGTGGCTTTGAACAGGCCAGTAACCGTACTTTTAGAATTCTCTGCTCTTTGGTTTTGGTCTTTAAAACTTCCTCAACTTGCTGCAGAGGTCTGCATGACTAACACAGCTACATACCTCCCTCATCCAGGATCTGGCCTCACTCTCTAGGAGGCCCCTCCACTCTGGAAACATCTTACCCCAGACTCTAAGCAAAGCACAACATCTTCTCCCCAAGAGGCTGCCTCCTGGCTCTCTAAAACACCACTCCCATTCCTCCAAAGGAGCCTCCCAGCCCTCCCTCGCCAGAACACCAACCCTCCTGCTTCATAAATAATTCTTGCATCTTCCTCCAATCCTCTTCCTCCTTCTCCCTTGCTGCTTGCACTTACATACTGATGTCAAAAAGGAGGCGGAGGAGGGGAGGGCTGCAGTCAGGAGGAAAGAAGATACATTATCTCATCACTGGCATTTCCTAATAGGGTCTTTTTCAAAATTTGAAGGGTGCTCCACAAGCTGGAACAAATTTCTTTCAAGCCTGTTTAGCCTTTCTTGTGCTTTTTCCATTATCATTTTATAGTAGAGATTTCAGTGAGGATTCTCAGTGAGTCATTTTATGAGGCAGCTCCATCTGTACCATCTGCAGGCATGACTTTCCCGTCACTCTAGACATTACGTATCTCCTTATGGCAGCCGGACAGGGGGTTGGGATTGCCAAGCCAGGTCACATGCCAGGAGTCCATCATTCATCCGAAGGGGGTGGCCAGGGTCTGCTTGCAATTAGGTTCAACTCTAGGTTCTGGATAGTATGTCCCTCTGGCTTCACATTCTTTCTTGCCAGCTCCCTGCTGGGCCCAGGAGGAGTTGGGGTCCTGCCTTCTTGGTTGCTTTCCTTCTGCCTCCCCCTCTTCTTGCTCTCCATTGTCCTCATCTGTCTATTCCTCTTTCCTCCTCTCTCTCTCTCTCTCTCTCTCTCTCTCTCTCTCTCTCTCTCTCTCTCTTTCTCTCTCTCTCCACTTGGTCTCATTCTCCATCTCCTTGATCTGTTGTCTCTCCCTCTTTATTGTTCTCTCTGTCTCTGGTCCTTTGCTTTGCAAGAAAAATTTTATGTCATGTTAACAGAGAATATAGCTGTTTCTCAAAATGTAACAAAAAAGCCAGGACAGAACTAATAAAAAATCCATCTCCAACAGACACAATCTCACATTTGAAATGTTTTTAAGATTTATCAGAACTTGTATATATTGCCAATTGCTGAAGAAATTATATCTTAAGTCTTTAGGGGTGGGGATTGGAATACTATTTGTAAAATGAGGATTAAAGAGAAGAGGTCACCATTTAATGAGGAAGTAGGACTCCTCTGAACAGTCATTTCAAGCCTGTTACTAATATATACAAAATATAGAATAAATTACATTGGTGTCAATCAACTCTCCCACATTCTGTTACATTCATTGTAAAACACCATAACCAAAAAATGAGTTTGTGATTGTGATTTTCCCCATAACTCAATCTTTTGCATATAATTTGCATTATATTTATATAAGCTATAGATACATAAACAAAGACTTCCAAATTATCAACACTGCCAATTCCATTTAAATGATCCTCAATGCTGGCAAAGAAAAAAAGTCTGCATTTTGAATTCAATGGAACTATTGCTCTATTAAACAAATAAATCAATGTCATCATGATTTTTGGCCTTTGCCATGGCAAATCTCTAAACATCAAGGGGGATTATCGGGGCTTTTTTTTTTTTAAGCAACACAGAGCTATTCATGCAGGTGGCATTAGAAATATTCAACGTGCTATCAAATCCAGATCAGTAAGTGTTCAGAGTCCTGCTTTGTTAACTTACATGTCACATGGCAATTAACTCCCAAAAGTCTGCTTCCTCAGCTACAAAATGTTCACCATATTATGCACCACCCAGGATCCTTAGGAAATCTAATAAGATGTTCCTTCTACTCCAGCTAAAATGCAATAATTCCAGATGCCATTTCCCTTTCTTAATAAGCTATATTGTTTGTTTTTATGAAGATTAACAAAATCATCCAGTGATGTAGATAGTTGAATAATGGATGGACCTTGTCATTTCAAGTGTTTTTTAAGTTACTTGACAGTCTTTTATATAATTTACTTCATTGTCTCACCCTTAGCACTGTCAATAACATTAATAGCATGAAATATATTTATTTAATCAAGTTCTATGTTGTTTTATATGAATTACCTCTGTTTGTATCACAACAGCCTTTTGAAGCAGCTATTTTCTTCCTTTTTCAAGAAGCCAAGGATCACAGATATTTAGTAACCTGCCTACTATCACACACCTGTACATGGCACAGCTGGAAACCTACACCAAGTCTTTCAAACACAGATTCTATACTCTGATCCCGAGACAGTGGTAGCACAAGAGGGTATAAAAGAGTTCAGCGGACAGTAAGGGTGACAGAACAACCATATTCACTCTTATTAATAGGATGACTATCGAACTCTGTCATCACAGAATACTCTGTGATATACTGACTAACAAATCCCTGAGTATTTTAAAATCTATGGACAGTCCAAAAAGCCAACAGCAATGACAGGTCTTGACTTTTGTAAAACAACAATGTTATCCCAGCCTTTCTCCATCACAGAAACTGAGGATCAACTTTGACATGGTTGCAAAACCACTTAGAATGAAGACCAGTCTCAAAATAAAATAAATTAAATATTTAGGGGCACAAATCCTAGTTTTAAGCCCCAGCTCTAACTGTGAGCTGGGTGCTCTATGTAAACTCATGTTACCCTTCTGATCCTCTTTTTTCTCAGCTTTCAAATGTTGAAACATATTTTGAATAAAAGTTGGGGGTTGACCCAAAGATTATTTGAAAGAATCCTTTTACACAAATAATAAATCATTTTTATTTTCCAACACAGATTTCCCAAACAATGAACAATGCAAAAAATAATAATTAATTAATCAATTTAATTTTTTAAAAAAGCAGCCCTGAGATAAGTGTAGAGCTGAGAGATATTTGGTCTGTGAGTCACTTTACCAAGAAAAGAACACCATGTCTGCCATTTCCTACCATCCAAAAACTCCATCTAAGAAAGAATGGGGGAGGTGGAGGCTGGTGAAACTTTTGACAACATACCAGTGAGTAACAGAATGTACACATTAATTCAGGGCAGAAAAAGAAGTATAATTCATGGCAGAGAAAAATACCAAGTCCGTACATTTTTCTATAGACTAACATTTTCTGTGCATTTTTATCTATATATTAACATCAGATTGCCATCTGTGAAATTTAATTTGAAATCTACTCCAAAGCCTAGGAAAAGAAATAGGCCTAAGACTCTCGTGGAGTTTGCTTCGCTCCATCTCTTTGCCAAAGGTGTTTCATGTTGACCAACCACTCTTGATGCCACTAATCACAAGGGCTGGTTGATTCACCTGCCCTTTCTTCAGGGTGTAGATACATCACTTTAGATCTCATCTCTTCTTACTTGAAAGCTCCCATGGGATTTGAACTGCAACAAAGGCTTTCCTGGGCACTGTGTAGTGAGTCTCCCTTTTGTATTGCTCATTTAGAATCCAGCATAGACATGAACCTAATGTAGAAAGCAGGTATCTGGATCCATGGGGATAAAGTCATTTAAAAACAGAAGTATGGTGTGTCCTGTCCTTTCTGTTGGATCCAGGTGGGAAGATTCACTTCTTAAACCATTTTCAATGATGAAATGGCTCAACTTAGTAAGGTGAGGATAAAGGATGGTCTGTCAGCCAACTGGGTAGATGTTTCTCCTCAAATTGCATCATCCAGTAATGAAAGAATGGTGTTCTAAGCCAGGCGCAGTAGTGCATGCTTGCAATCCTAGCATTTGGGAGGCTGAGACAGGAGGATTGTGGTTCTCAGGCAGCCTCATCTACTTAGGGAGGCCTTTGCAACTCAGTGATACCCTGCTTTGAAAAATAAAAAATAAAAAATAGGGCCAGGGGTGTAACTTGGAGGTAGAATGCCCCTGGGTTCTATCCCCAGTACTGGAAAAAAAAATGGTGTTCTAGAGCTCAAGGCCCAAACTGCAATTCTTTGTGTGACCTTGACAAATCCCTTAACCCTTCTCATCCTGATTTTATTTGTAAATTATAAGACTCAAGTAAATCATCTCTTTCTAAGCCCAGAGTCTATCTGATCATTATAAATATTTACTAGATAAAACCAAGCTAAAATAATTTGATATCTGATTAAACTCCATTTATCATTTACTCTAAAAGTCTTGGGGAGGGGAGAGACAGGGGGAAAGAGAGAGAAAATTAGTGAAGGACACTCTTACATATTACACACATATGTGAGAAACCCAACGCCAATTTCAATATCTTGTAGTGGGAGGGGAGAGAGTGGAGAGGAAGCCAGGGAAACGCCTACCAAGTGCTGTGTGCATGTATGACACTGTCACTGTGAACTACATTATGATGTGAGACTATAATGCACCAAAAAGTATTAACTTTTTCAATTAATTTTTTAAAAAGTAAGAAAATAGATTAATAAATATTGTTAAGATAATTGGACAGATATCATTTTTTGCTTTAATGATATGTCAGTTCACCATATGCTTCAGTCTCAGAATTCTGAGTTGCAATCTTAACTCTGGATTGAGACATGAACATTAAAGGAAGATTTAAAATATAGTTATTTCCCAGAAAATGTTTTTTTTTCCCACCATACAAACTTTCCCAGGATCTTTAATGTATTCTTAAAACTAGATAAAGTTGAAGGCTGCCCAAATATCTGCTCCCCAAAATACATCTCACCCATGCAATAACAATACCAAAAGAAATCCCAAGTATATTTCTAATGAGGATGTTGTAGATGCTTTTTGCTTCATTGTCTGGTGGCACAGAAACCAAGATCTGATACTTCATCACTTTTTTGTACAAGATGAGTGAGTAGCATTGTGTCCTTGGCTTATAAATAGCTAAATTAACATCTCCAAAATGGCACATAACAAAAAAAAAAGATTAAATAAGAAGACTTTCTTTTTTATTTGAGGATGATTTTAGAACATTTTCTTCTATTCAAAATTCATCTCTCTACTCATAGAATAGTAAAGTGGAATGTGATAAGACTACCTAAAATCAGGGCCACTTGAAAGCCAGGTACATTAAGAACTGAGCCCTTCCCACACCACTTTCAGAAAGAGAAACACATAGGGAAGAAATCATTATAGGATTTCCTGTTCACAACTACACTGCAAAGATACCTGAATCTTCACACCAAAAATTTCAGCCTAGGATAACAAAGCACATACACCAGATTCCAAGAGCCTTTTAATTCATTCACTTTGATTCAGAGGTAGACTCGCCATGCCAGTAAATCAACAACTTAATTAATAATTCAATTTTAATGAGAAAAACAAGAAACCAAAAGAAAAGACAATCATCTACTGGTATACTAACATAACCACAGACCAAGCACACAGTCATTTGCAGCAAAGGTGAAGAGGCCTGTGAGTTCAACATGGTGGCCCAAGCTCTGCTGACAAAAGATGTCAACTAACCACTAGACTCTTTTCTTGGCATTGTCCAGAATTTAAGAAGAGCTGCCAATTGTTCTCTGCAACCTAAGCCTACCTCAGCAGTTCCATTTGGTGCAAAAAGCACTTCACTGCAAAATGGATACCATCTGCCTAACACTCCACAAAGGTCATGTCAGCACAAATGCAGAGTTTAAAGACCAAAAAAAAAAAAAAAAAGACAAGGGAGTACCTTTTGCAACACAGGCCATCTATGTTTATTACAGCAAACACAGGCCAGCTAACGTATTACAAAGTCAACCAAGTTAGCAACCGAAGATAGCCATCTTTGCATGCTTGATATATCCTCCCGGAAATCATTCCTATACACATAGGGGTATATGCACATTTACTAAAAATAGAATCATATTCCATTCTATGAATTATTTTTCTGATTTAGTAATAATACTCTACACCACCTTTTGAAAACATCAAATCTTCCTTTGTTTCCAATTTTTCTTTGTTAAAATGCGTATGTACACACAATTGCATGACAGTACACTCTGAAAGCATACAAAAAATATCCTACAAGAATAAACATCTTTGAACATGCATCTTTCCAATGAATAAATAGCTTTCCTCTGATTTTTTCTTTGAAATATCTCAAGAAGTAGAATCACAGATTCCAAGTCTCTGCACACTTTTAGAGTCACTGAGACTTTTCCCAAAACTCCAGGGCATTTTTCTTCAGAGGATCCCCTGCGCTCAGCATGGTGGCATGCGGATGCCCAAGATCAGATGCTAAATGGCACACAAATCCCAGCTGCCAAGAAGCCAATGGGAAACAAATTGGAACACTTTCTAAAGTACTAAGGTGATTATTACTTAGTGCCCAGAGATCTTTCAGCAATTTCATATAAAATATTCTTTCATGTCAGACTCATAATCACCTTTTCAAAATTGGGCCATGGAGAGCCATGGATATGCATTCAGTGTGCAGGGCATAAATCTCTCCAATCCACACTGCAACCCTCAGAGCCTCCCTTCTCACAGGAGAGGCTGCTCCAGGCTGCCCAGGGCAGCTGAAAAGCATATGTTCTGATCCCCAATTCTCAATTCCTCTTCCACCCCTCCCCCAGCTTCCTACCTTCAGGCTTGCACATTTCTCCCAGATAAATGCTTTCAGAGAAATATTTTACAAGAGGCTCACCTATGCAAAACTGTCTTTCATGTTATCCACAATTATATCTAAACACACAAAGGAATAACCGCACTCACTAGGTGCCAATTGGGAATGACAGGATGCCCAGGGAAGTGGGAATTTGGTGGGTGCCAGCACGTAGCCCTGTGCCTTCTTGGCTCAGTTCATGGGTTCAGAGGAGTGGAACGCAGTTGCTTCACTTTTCAATTAAAAAGCTACATACACAGATGAGGGCTGAGTAGGAACAGATATGTGAGCAGAGCCCGTCATATAGCACCAGGACATTCCACCCTAAGACTTAATACCTCTTACTTTACTAGGGAAAAATAATCTATGTGCAAGTCGTCGCCAAAGTACTAGGCCAAGGAACATGACTCCTCCCTAAACTGCCGAGGGTCCAGATTCACAGTTCCCAAAGCTTGCTGCAGTGGTTCAGGCTTAGCCACCTCCCCTACATTGCCACACACAGGCTTGCCAACCTGGCTTGTCCACCTGCACCGTTTGCTGACAGGGCTGCACTTGAAATATCTGGCTTCTTATTCCCATTGTGGTCTGACAGCCAATGCCAAGTGACCTATAGTGCCTGAAATGCACCCTCTGAGCCACTGGCACCAGAGAGCTATTAAAGATTATGTTTGTGCAGGACCCAAGATATTTGGGGATGTTCTAGTGCCATGTGCTTTGCCCATGGTCATTCCAAGTGCATTACTGTGAGAGCTCAAGGAAATTTCTGGGGAGAGCGAGACAGCTGATGAGCACCTGGAAAAGACCATACCTGTGTTATGGCTGCTGTACAGAGATCAACCTTTCATGGAGGTCAAGATGTAGGCAGGGTCTGAAGACGCTGGAAGATGCTTAAAGCAAACATTCCACATCTCTGATGAGAGGGCATCTTTTTTTGTAACCAGGCTCTCAGGAAGAAGCAAATGCATTTTATCTTTGCTGATTAGCGAGACTCCCATACTTGGTGAAACTTTGGCCCCGAAGCACAGTCTCCTGAGAGTCTCAAACCTAGTGGCAGGTAAATAGTATTCACTATATGATTCGGTTATGGATGATTTCATGCCATGCCCTGTCCCAAAGCAGAGCAGACATTTAAAAGGTTAAAGCCAGCAGCTTCTTACAGAGCCCAGTGTGTCCCACACTCCAAGCTCAATACCATGGCAGTGAGTTAAGAACACTGAACAATGATTACTCTGCAGGTAGAGCAGCTAGGCTGCCCTGTTCTTAAAGAGGTAAAGAAGTTAAAGAAATATATGCATTTCCTCATGTCATCCCGGGTGATGTCAGAACAAAGAACAGACTGGCCTAGTGATGAATTTGATAACAAAAATTTAAAAGTTAAAACATAGAAAGCTGCAGGCTTGGGAAAAGCTAAAAGAAACATTATCCTCTCGTTTTGATGCTGACAAGGAGGTCTATTGGCCTTGGAACTTAGCAACCCAGATTAAAAGAAAAAGACCAGATAGGACAAATCCTATTTGAGGCCCCAAGGTCCTGGAGGGGACAGTGTTTTGTAAAAAAAATAAAATCTCTGCCCCATTTCTCTCTCTCCACTGCAGCACTTTTCTTACATTCTTTCTTCTGCTTCTAATAAATCCTACTTAAGCTTTGCAACTGCTTGTCCTGGCTCTTGGCTTTCTGCCTCATTATATCTATATGAGCTAAAGAAAGAACCCATCATGGCAGCACTGGACCCTAACACTATAACCAGCCAATAGCAACAACAAATAAGCGCATCTGTGACGTATGGAGTACTATGTCACAGTGTCCACTTCTTTGTTAATAACCTTGCAGGCAATTTTATTCAATACCCCTAATATCTTACTTAGCCTCCTTATATGAGGATAACAACATTATTTCTTGTTACAAATCTATCCTGAGGCTCAGAAAGATTTTACAGATTACCCAGGTCACACAGAATAGAAAGTGGCAGATCTTCTATCTGCCTCTGAAGCCTCTGCTCATAATTTCTGCACCAGGCACACACCTGTGTGCTCACTCACAGTCAAACACAAACATGTAGGGGAAGGAAAGACAAGTACATTCACAAGTTATTCTCAAAGCTGGGCATGGTGATGCATGTTTGTAATCCCTGCGCTTGGGAGGCACGGGTTCGAAGCCAGCCTCAGCTACTTAGAGAGGCTCTCAGCAACTTAGTGAGACCCTGTTTCTAAATAAAATATAAAATAGGTCTGGGAGTATAGCCCAGAGGTAGAAAGCCCCTGGATTCCACCTCCAGTACCACAAAAAAAAATAAATAAACAAGTTATTCTCATATTGACACTCTTCTCTTTCACTGGCTCCTATCTCCACTTGGTTTGCTGGATCTTATCATTTGAAGGCTACCCCATACCCACACCACCACTGAATATAATCCACAGCAAAACCACCCACTTTAGCCCAAACCATTTTGTTCTTTATCTCTGATTATGGACCTCAAATTATCCACATCAACCAAGTATGGAAATAAAAGTAACATCTACCTACCTTTCTTTCTTACATCCACACAGTCAGATAAATACTGTCTTCTCTCTTTTGAAATGGTTCTTCCAGGGTGATGGTCAGCATTTCCTTACTGCCTGCCCTCCTCTCCTCCCCATCTAATCTGTGCTCCCCATCTAATCTTCCTGACTAGACTGAAGTGGTCTTCCAGACAAGCCTTCCTTCAACAGAAGCGTCTGCATTTCATACCATCTTACAGCCAAGCTCATTCGATTAGATAGCAAGGCTCCCATAACTGGCCCCACTCTATCTCTCCCTCCTTCTCAAATATATCCTTTCTCCTAAGAGATTAGGCTACGACTCTATACTTGGCCAGTGGGCTTTCTCTCTTTGTGCTTTATCTCTACACGAAAACCACCTCAGTGATCTGAACCAGTTCAATCCAAACAACTATTGAAGCACAAGGTCATGTTCAGTGCCTTTGCAAAACCTTGTATTTCTCCACCATCATTGCCTCCACTTTTCTCAATTGGCATGTTTAATAAGCTAAACCAAATTACCACTTCCTCATAATCTCCACTAACTGCTTTCCACATCTTTATCTTTGCCTCCCATCTGGATGGTTCATTTCTTGAAAACCAGAACTATGTCTTTTCTATCTCAGTATATAGTTACTAGTGAAATGATCAATAACACTCTTTTCACTTGATTTTTTGAATGTTATATTATTACATTTATTTATTTATTTATTTATTTATTTATTTTGGTGGTACTGGAGTTCCTGGAAACCCTTCTATCTCTGGGATACACCCCCAGACCTATTTTATATTTTATTTGGAAACAGGGTCTCTTAAGCCAGAACGGCTGGCTTCGAACCTCCGTGATCCTCCTGTCTCTGCCTCCCAATCGCGGGGATTACAAGCATGCACCACCACGCCCAGCTATATTATTACATTTATTAGAGAACCCAGTGTATAAAGTTCAGTCAGCATACCTACTTCTAAATCAACTATGATAAAGTCAAGGCAATTTTCCTGAATTAAGTAACTTGGTTTGTTCTGAGCTTATATGAAACAACTCTGAGACACTATTTTTTTTTGGGGGGGGGGTTATATTTAATTGGTGCACTGTATTCACACATCATAGTAGGATACATACTTTTGTAGACATACATGCACACATTGCCCAGTCAGCCCCCACCCGATCCCCACCCCATTCTCTCCCTATCCCTCCCTCCCATGCTTGGCTTAGTGATTGACATCTAGTATTATAGCAATTTATCAAAAATTAAAAATGATAATCTCACATAACAGTTTCATTTGTCTGATACCAAGCTTTTGATAACTTAAAGATAACATTTCAATATTTCTTTTTACTTTCTTTCTTACCAGAGAATCTATTTTTTCTATTTTTTAGGTGAAACTATCATATATTTATATATTCATTTTTCAGAAAAAAAATCTATCCTAATATGGAATATGGACTCTAGATACCCACAATGATCTTGAAAAAGAACAAAGCTAGAAGATGTATATTTTCTGATTTCAAACCATATAAAGCTACAATAATTGAAACAGTGTAGTACTATTCTAAAGGCAGATATATAAACCATTGGAGTTAAATAAAAGCCTAGAGCTAAATTATTCCCTATATTGTCAAGTTATTTTTGACAAGGTTTCCACGAACATTTGGTGATGGAAATAATAATCTTTTAACTAAATATTGTTGAAAAATAATAATTACATGGAAAAGAATAAAATTGGACCCTTACCTAATCCCATATACAAATATTAACTCAAAATAGATAAAAGACCTAAATATAAATCTTAAGACTATAAACTTTTAGGAGAAAATCTGGGTCATAAAACCTTACAACATTGAAATTGGCAGTGATTTCTTGGTTATGATTTCAATGGCACAGGCAACAGAAGAGTATACAAACTCCCTAAAAAATAAAAAACATATTGTATATCCAATGACAATGTAAACAGAGTTAACAGTTACTAATAGAATGGGATGAAATATTTCAAACTGCTATATCTGAAGGTATATTAATGTTCCAACTAGAAATCCTAAAAATTAACAACAATAAAGGCAAACAATACCCTTTAGAGATAGGTAAAAGACTAACATAAATAATGAATCTCCACAGATAACCAATCTTAGTTGTCTGTTGGATGGAAAATCTTGTTTCTCTAGTTCTGATGTGTGTTACCTATTTCTTCTTTGTAGTTAATTTCTTTGAGTATTTTCTCTAGTGCTGGTTTTGAAGACATAAATTCCTTCAGTTTCTGTTTGTCATGGAAGCTTCTTATTTCTCCATCTAATTTGATAGAAAGTTTTGCTGGGTAGGAAATTTTTGGCTGAAAGTTGTTTTCTTTCAAAATTGGGAATATGTTACTCCAAGCCCTTCTGGCTCTCATAACTTGGTTTGGGAAGTCTGGAGTGATTCTAATTGGTTTGCCTTTGAATGTCACTTGGCCCTTTGCTTTTGTTTCCTTTAAGATTCTCTGCTTGGCTTCCACATTGGTCATTTTGACAATTATGTGGCGTGGGGATCCTCTTCTCCGATCCTGTCTAAAGGGAGTTCTATACGTTTCCTGGACCTGTGTATCGGCCTCTTGCTCTATGTCTGGAAAATTTTCTGCTATTACTTCCTTGAAGAGATTGTTGATCCCTTTGGTTTCACTTTCTTTTCCCTCCTCTATTCCAATTATTCTTAGGTTAGCTCTCTTAAAATGGGCCCATATTTCTTCAATATCAGATTCCTGCTGTCAGATATTTTTTCCTAGATTAGAAACTATACATTCATTTTTGGAATGATCATCTTCTAAGAGCGAGATTCTGTTCTCCATGTGTTCTAATCAGTTGTTTGTGCTTTGAATTGAGGCCTTTACCTCATTAATTGCATCCTTTATCTCTTTTTGGCTCTCTCTGAGTTCTTTTTGAAGCACCTCTATTATTTCTACAGTTATTTTCCTGATTTGATCTTCTAGAAATCTCTGATTTTCTGTTTTATCAGGTTCTGATGTTGTGGGGTTGTGAGCATTCATTGCTCCAGTATTATTCCTCTTTCCCATGATTTCGGATGTTTGTGCCTTCTCTGGGTTCTTCCCTTGGGTCACTATGACTTCACTTAAGGTGCTCTGGATCTCGAGTCAGTAGTATCTCAGACCCCACTACTCCTTTACTGGGTTGTATCACAGAATCTCCAACCCAGAGAGTCGATAGAGGCTGCTTTAGACTGTGGGGGGTGCCAGGTTGCACGTTTTCCTATGGTGTGATATCACTGCCACCGCCCCTCTCCCACTGGGTCAAGTCCCAGTGAGTACAGTACTGGGATTTCTCTGCTGTGGCCCGCAATTTGACTCACTGTTCTTGAGTACGCAGATGTAGCTGTACTGAATTCGGTGAATTCGGTGCTGTTGCCGCCGGTGGCAATATGGCGCCACTGCTACGCCCTCGGCTATGGGGCTGGCGTTTTTTTTTTCTTGGTTTTGATTTCCACTCTGAATCCCTGCAGCGTGTGCTGAGCTCAGCCACTGGGAGCTTTAGATGCCCTCTGTGCCGAGAAATCCCGCCTGGCTGTTCCGCAGCGGCTCCCCTCGGCTTGCTGTGGCGGTCCCATGAATTCGCCGGTGCCACCGGCAGTATGGTGCTGCTGCCGCTGCCGCGTCCTCGGGCGTGAGGATCTCCTCTGTGGCTCTGTTCTCAGTCCGCTTTCTCTCTGGAGCCTGGTGATTTTTTTTGTTTCTCTGGTGATGTTGTTTTCTGGCTTTGAAAGGCGCTGATTTTGTGGTAATGGAGATTTGTTGTTAGCGGGGCTCTTAAGCCCTGCTTTTCTCGGTCGCCATCTTCCCGGAAGTCCCTCTGAGACACTATTGACCATGAACTTAAGTGAACTAGTTGAGGGACCTGGCCACTACAAAAGGTATGCCAAGAAAATTTTGCCTGTAATATACAAAGCATGGTGAAGAGATGCATAATAATAGGTCCAAAGGCAGGCTTTTCTAACTGGACATATCCTAAGTTCTCCATTCAATTTCTGCATTCCACATGGTCAAGCTATTGACAAAATCAAGGACAAAATGCAGAAGTGATTCCAAGGGAGCAGCTGTTAAAAGATCAAGTATGTTCAGCAGGTATGGTGGCATAGACCTTTAATCCCAGCACTTGGAAGCCTGAGGCAGAAGGATCATAGGTTCAAGGCTCGCCTCTGCAAATTAGTAAGACCCTCAGAAACTTAGTTATACCCTGTTTCAAAATAAAAAAGGACTAAGGGTATGGTTCAGAGGTAGAATGTCCATGAGTTCAGTACCAAAAAAGAAAGTATGTTGAGAAACCCGTCCAATGGAAGGGACATTCTAACATTCTAACAAAGATAAATATTTGTCCCGTGCTCCCCTATAGAGCAGAACCATTAAGTGAAATTTTGAGATAAGAGATTCAAATACTCCCAGTTTAATATGTATATGAAGTAATTTCCCTGTCACTGAAAGTGTTTTTAAAAAAAAAAAAAAAGATGTTAAAAATGTCACGGATTGCCAAGTGCGGTGGCGCACACTTTTAATCCCAGCATTTGGGAGGCTGAGACCTGAGGATCGCGATTCATGGACAGCCTCAGCTACTTAGTGAGGCCCTCCGCAACTCAGTAAGACCCTGTTTCAAAATAAAGAATAAAAAAATTGGGCAGGGGGTATAGCCCAGAGGTCAAATGCTTCTGGTCCCCAGACCCGCAAAAAAAAAAAAAAAAAAAAAATGTCAGGGATACTTTCGAAAGCATACCCACCTTGGTAGATGCTATGAGGAGATGGTCCCTTGGAGGCCCTCCCATGGTAGATGCTATGAGGAGATGGTCCCTTGGAGGCCCTCCCATGGTAGATGCTATGAGGAGATGGTCCCTTGGAGGCCCTCCCACCTTATTTGCTGCTTTATTTGCTGGTATGGAGGAGAACCCAGATTTCTCTTGCCTCCTGAGAACATGTGTGCCATTTAGTTTCAACATCCAGAAGGCTTGCTCCCTTATGTTCTGAACTAGCCACACAATAAGTTACCTAAACAGTAGAAAACTTGAATACTTATAGAAGACAGATAGGTAATTGGTATCAGATTATAAATAAAACAGCAAGATATAAAGTCCAGTTGAATTAATAACTCCAGATATTACTCAAAGTTATTCAAAATCCATTTTTTTTGTTGTTGTTTGTGCTGTTTTGTGGTACTAGGGATGGAACCTAAGAGCATACTACTGCCAAATGACACCCCCAGCCCTATTTATTTTTATTCTTCATTTTTTTGTGTGTGTGATACTGGGGTTCCTAGAAACCCTTCTACCTCCAGGGTACACCCCCAGGCCTATTTTATACATTTTTATTTGGAAACAGGGTCTCTTAAGCCAGCAAGGTTGGCTTCGAACCTGAGCAATCCTCCTGTCTCCGCCTCCCAAGCGCAGGGATTACAAGCATGTGCCACCACACCCGGCTCTATTCTTCATATTAAAACAGGGTCTCACTGAGTTGCAGAACCTCACTAAGTAGTTGAGGCTTTTCATGAACTGCTATTGTCCTGTCTCTGCCTCCCCAATGCTAGGATTACTAGTGTGTGCCACAATGCCTGGCTAAAATACAGTTATTTTTATAATACTGTGTTAAATTGAAACAACCTAGTTTTAAACCCCTGAAACATAGTGAAGAACAAATATTGAAGGATTTTGTTTATTTTGTTCTATTTCATTTTGCTATAGGAACAGATCAGAGTGAGTAGAGCATGAACTCCAAGTCAGAATTACTGGGTGTGAGTGTCAGCTCAATGGTTTCTAGTTATTTCACTTCTCTGGACCTTAATTTTCTCATTTAAAAAATAAGGATAAGAATAATTACCTAATGAGATTGTTTTGAGGAAAAATTCAAGTAATGCATGTTATATTCTTAGAGCTGTGCCTAACACTTAGTAAGCACTCATATGTGAAGATGTAATTAAGAGGATATTATAAAATACATCCTTTTTGAGATCTTCAAATGGCCAGCCTTCCCTCAGAGCAGCATTTCCTAAACCACACTCCTTAAAATAGTTGGTAATATGTGTTCTTCACACACACACACAATAAGGATTTAGGATGAAATAACTTTAATAAATGGTGCACACTATAGGAATCCTTTTGGAAATTTATAGTGTACACAAGCATACACAAAGTAGTAGCAATAATATGTCCATATAGTTTAAACTGGAATATTTAACTATAAAACTCTATTTTTTGAAAATAGAATATCTAAAATTTAAAGAAATACTTTCTCTCTCTCTTCCTTTTCCCCTCTTTTTTTAATTTTATTTATTTTTTTATTTTTTGGTGATATTGGGTTTTCCTGAAAACCCTTCTACCTCCGGGCTACACTCCCAGACCTATTTTATATTTTTTTTAAATTTGGAAACAGGGTTTTATAAGCCACCGAGGCTGGCTTCGAACCAGCGAGATCCTCTTGTCTCCACCTCCTAAGCGTGGGGATTACAAGCATGTGCCACCACACCCTGCCCCGCCCCCTTTTAAAACAGAGTCTTCCATCCAAGTCTTGGTAAGTTGCCCAGTCTGGCCTTGGACTCACCATTTTCCCACCTCAAACTCCCCTATAGATGAAGTTATAGTCAGAGCAACTGTACTCAGCAAGATTTAGTCTTTTTCTTAATAGATGCAGTTAAATGGCTCCTCTAGACAATCTCCAATTTTCTATCTCAAATTAATTACTCTTGCCGGCTGTGGTGGTGCACGCTTGTAATCCCAGTACTTGGGAGGCTGAGACGGAAGGATCACAGGTTCACAGCCAGCCTCAGCTACTTAGTGAGGCTCTCTGCAACTTACTGAGACCCTGTTTCAAATTAAAGAATAAAAAATATGGCTGGGGGTGTAATTTAGAGGTAGAATGCCTCTGGATTCCATCCCCAGTACTGAAAAAAAAAAATTGCTTACTCTTTTGCCACTTCTATATACATCTACTTCATCCAAACATTTCAAAACAAATATAGAGGTAAAATAAGCTCATTTTCCTGAAGACTTGAAACTGCATGCTTTCAAACTTCTCTCTTTGCCCGAGCCTCTTTCCTACCCCAAACCCACTATAAACCTTCAACACCAGTGTTGGTATCCCTTGCTGATCCTGAACCAATATTCTTGACGTTTGCAAATGCTCTGCCTACAAGATCACTTACCCCAACTGCTGAGTATCTAGGAAATAGTCTTCACCCCTTTCCTAAAGCTCCCAAACCACTCTCGTGTGGCTAACAGTCAAAGAACTCCAACCATTGCTATCGCAATGTAGTAGAAGACATGGCCCTGCCTCATGGCATTACCCGCTACTGGAGGACCCAGAGCTACACTCCTGTGAAAGTCAAAAGTTTACAGATTAATAAGCAAACTCTATGACAGTAATCTAAGAGGTCTCTCTTCATCTCAGGAGTGACTTTCTGCATTACATTTTCAGTCGGACAGTTTAGGGGAAAGATTATTATGTTCCCAGGCAATACTGAGCTCTGTCAAGAGTAAGTAATGGATATTTCAGACCTCCATCCTCCAAGGACTTGGTTGAACCTCTGCTGTGTATAGCCTCACTAAAGAAAGGTGTAATATTTGCATTCCTGAGGGTCTCTATAAGCAACTGCTTACTCAAATTTACCCAAATCAGCCTTTTCCTCCAGAAAACTCAGGGGAAATAGCTTAGCCAGTGGCATATTCTAGAAATCAGCTGCCAGCTAGTTAACAGAGAATTTTTTGTTTGGGCTAGTTTAGATTCAGTTTGGGCTGGTTCAGGTTGAGTTTGGGCAATCCCTATTTAGGTCCACCAAAAAACCCTCCAGTGTTTGGTGCATGACTCTGAGGGTTGATGAGAATTTGTGAGGGTAGGGTGGCTTATTCATAAATTAAAAATACTGAGCAGCTGGGCGTGGTTGCGCACACTTGTAATCCCAGCATTCAGGAGACTGAGACCAGAAGATCCCAGTTCCAGGACAGCTCCTTATTGAGGCCCTTTGCAACTCAGTGAAACCCTGTTTCAAAAATAAAAAGACTAAAAAAATAAAAATAAAAAATAAAAAAACAGGGCTGGGGGTGTAGCTCAGAGGTATAATGCCACGGGTTCCATCCCCATTATCACACACCAAAAAAAAAAGGTAGCCGGGTGTGGTGGCGCACGCTTGTAATCCCCACACTTGGGAGGCGGAGACAGGAGGATCACGCTGGTTCAGAGCCAGCCTTGCTGGCTTAAGAGACCCTATTTCCACATAAAAATGTTAAAAAATAGGTCTGGGAGTGTAGCCCGTGGGAGTGTATCCCGGAGGTAGAAGGGCTTCCAGGAACCCCATTACCACCAAAAAAAAAAAAAAGGTAAATATGAAGTTGCTCATGCTCAGCAAAACTTCTCTTTGGTGTATGAAGACATAACAAACAGTCCTGCCATCGCCATCACTAAAATAATTAGGTAACACAGTAGGAAAAAGCCAAGAACAAGAATTCCAGGGACCCTGTCATTTCATCTGGGTCAATGATTAAGAGTTGAAAAGACACTATGGTATCAGACACACTACTTAATTTTTATAAGTTTCCTTCGAGCTGGGTGGGATCTCTGTCTTCCCTTCACAGATGAAGAACCTATCTCTAAAGCAGAGGTAAAATGGTTTTTCCAAGAACTCCTAGTTCGTAAGTAGCAGAACTGAGACCTAAACAAGATGCTCTTTTGCATTCCGTGTTCTGTCCTTTTATTGTATCACTTCCTTTCTCTGTTCTCAAAGAAAATTGTAGAGATTCTAATCAAAATTAGGATGGAAACTATCCTCCCCAAATGACTGTAACAAATGACATTCCGGGGCCATCAACTAAAAAGAAGCTTCTATGTGCCCATGGCTCATGCAGTCCACCACCAATTTGTGATGTCTCTTGTCCTCAAGAGCAAAGCTGCCATTTCAGAACCATGTGGGAATGAAACATTCAAATGATAAAATGTTATTCAGCACTGAAAATAAATGAGCTATCAAGCCATGAAAAGACATAGAGGAACTTTAAATGCATATTATTAGGTGAAAGAAGTCAATCTAAAAAGGCTATCTATTGCATGATTCCAACTATCTGACATTCTGGAAATGGCAAAACTACAGGAATAGTAAAAAGATCGATGGTTGCCAAGGCTTGGGAGGGCAGAATGAATAGATGGCACACAGATAATTTCTAAATTCAGTTATACTACTCTGTATGATACTATAGTGGTAGATACATGTCATTATACATTTGTCAACACCCATGGAAGGTACAACACTGAGAGTGAACTCTAATGTACACTCAACTTTAGTGATGACATAGCAACCTAGGTTTGTTGTTTTTAATAAATATAAGCTTATAATGAACTACTCCTGAGCATGTTGATATCAGGGGAGTCCATTCATGGGTAGGGGCAGAACAGTATAAAGGAAACCCTGTATCTTCTATTCAATTTCACAGTAAACCTCAAACTGCTCCAAAATATGTATATTAAAAAGAAAAAGTAGGTTCACATATCCAAGTGGTTTTAAACTACTTAAAAATTCTATGACTGAGTTGTATATTGGTTTTTAAAGTTAATTTAAAACTTTTTTTTGGGGGGTGGTACTGGGGGTAGAACCCAGAGGCTTTCTACCTCCAGGCTATACTCCCAGCCCTATTTTATATTTTATTTGGAAACAGGGTCTCATTAAGTTGCTGAGAGCCTCACTAAGTAGCTGAGGCTGGCTTCGAACCTGTGCGATCCTCCTGTCTCAGCCTCCCAAGCGCGGGGATTACAAGCGTGCACCACTATGCCCAGCTAATTTAAAACTTTTAAATTCAAAACAAAAACCATATTGGAATCACTCACTAAAGGTTCCCAAATTTATTTGTCTTACCTCCCATTTTTGTTTTTGTTGTTTTGGTTTGGTTTGGTTTTTGTGGTTCTGGGGATGAAACCCAGGGGCATTCTACCTCCGAGCTACAGCCCCTGCCCTAGTTCTTATTCTTTATTTTGAAACCGGGTCTCACTGAGTTGCAGAGGGTCTCACTAAGTAGCTGAGGCTGTCCGCGAACCATGATCCTCCGGTCTCAGCCTCCCGAATGCTGAGATTACAAGCGTGTGCCACCAAGCCCGGCTTCCTCCCATGTTTAATATTAAAAAGAAATTACTCAGTGTCCACCCATAAATCTACCTTATTTAAGAAAAGAGAAAAATAAAGGTACAATGCCAAATTTGCATTCTTTTATGCATCTATATTTTGTTTTAACAACCCTGGACCAGGCGGTGTCACCCTCTTTGGGAACCTAAGAATAAAACCTTAACCTCATTTTTCTCTAACTAGAGACTCTCTGCAGTCCCAACTTCCCAGGGGAAATAGACCATTCTTATCATCTATCTCCTACATTGGGAAGGTGTTTTCCAGGCTGGGGTATGCACAAGAACATCCTAGAGAAAGTAGGTTGTTGCAGTTAGACCTTCACCCAAATAAAGAGCCATTCAAGGGGCTGAGCTTCCCCTTTGCAACCCAGGCCCAAGCCCCAAGATGAACAGGAGGGGCTATGGAAGTGTTTTATGGAATTGGAAGCATATTGCTAGTTGTATGAGTCATCCGGGTCCAGCCAGCATCTGCTTCTCCCTCCAGAACAACGATTCTTCTTCCCTCCCTCCCCACACTCTCCTGGAGAACACCTCTGGATAATTGTAGATGGTGCCCATGAGGGAGGGGGAGGGGAAGAGTCACCTTCCTGACCCTACAAGCAGTCTGTTCACACCTGGCAGCGTAAGCTTTGATTGTCCTGGACTCAGGTTGGATAACTACAGATGTCTCTAATTTCCACCAAGTAAAGGAACCCTTGTCTGGAATAAATGAGATAGATAAATTAGACAGGGGAAGGGAAAGAGTCAGAGGTGTCTCCCCCTACTTTTCATCTGTGGCGATCTGGGTGCACTAATCTATTGTACAAATGTCTGCACACAGCATGCCAGCACTTGCCTGTAAACTCACAGGAGAAATCTCACCTGGAGACAATGAATAATGTCTGCTTCATGCCTTTTGCCCCTAATATACTTTTTGTTTTGAAGGCATCATATGGATTAAGTTAGTAACACCCATCCTCACATTTTCAAGCTGCTATCTCCCCCTAAATCATCTCTCTTTGGAACTTGACAGGTTATCACACCTTGTCTCATTTCATGCTGCAGCTTCCCACGAGCAGATTAGTCTTGCTTCACAAATCACAGCCTCCTTTCCTGAACGAAACACCTTCGAAATTACAGTGACTTCCCCCAGGGGTACCTCTGGTCTTTTTTGCCAAGGTCTCTGGTGCCCCACCAGGGACTTCATTGTTCTAAAGCCCCATGTCTTGCTTCATCTCCTTAGCTGATGGTCTTATCATAAAACTCCAGAGGAGAATTTGCCAAGCCCATGATAACTTCATCTCTGCATTCAACAGTGTCCTCTGGGCAAGGTTCCAGGCAGCCTCGGCCGATGAGCTTCAGAAGGGCAGAGCAGGACGTGGAGCTGCTCTCCCAGGCGTGAGGTGCAGAGGGAGGGAAGACAGATCGTCGGCATTGGCCGAGTAGTTGTGCAGTTTACAAAGTTAAAGCACAACTGCTTGTGATTTGCCAACTCACTCCAAACTATGGTTAGACACAATGCAGCCAGATGCTGCAGTCTGTGTAGCCGTCTACAGGTAAACAGACCCACTGAAGGGTTAAAGGATGTGCTTCCTTCACTTGCTCCTAAGAACACTTCACACTTGCAGTGCAATTCTGTTGCTTCTGCCTCCCAGGTATTCATTGCTTTTCACCTGCTATAAGCAGCTCAGTTTTTCCTGAAGGATCACATCTTAGCTGGTGCAATTTGAGGGAAGACACCTTCTCCAAGATCCCCACACTTGACCAGGCCTACCCAATGAGAAGACTCCATCATTTTGGACACAGTGATTGCTTCAAGTATAGATGCATGGCCCATGACCAAGAACCTCTTAAGGCACTATCAGGAAAGAGAGATTATTTTCTCTCAACTGGATTTCTAAGCCAGTGCAACGTACACCTGGATCTGCGGGTGAATATCTTGTAGCAAGGGGCAAGGGTTGGGAGAGATCCGATATGACAAGGATGACTTTGAAGAAGAAACAATGTCGAAAGGAGGGGTCACCGTGAATATGTCGCTTGACACCTGTATCCAGCCTAAAGTCATTCCACGTTTTGATCATAAGAATCAATAAATTTGCTTTCTTGTTTAATATAAGGATCTACTTTGGAAACAAGCATTCTGATAAAAAAATAATACTTCCAAGTAACAGGAAGAAAGGAAAAGGTGTTAGCTATCTCAAATGATTCATGTGCTGATTTACTTTAAAAGCATGTATAGGAATACACCAGGCATAGTGGTGCACTCCTCTAGTCTCAGTACTTAGGAGTCTGAGACAGGAGGATCATAGGTTCAAGACCGGCCTCAGCAACTTAGCAAGATTCTTAGCAACTCTAGCAAGAACCTGATTCAAAAACAAAAAATAAAATAGGGCTGAAGGTGTAGCTTGGAGTTAGAATGCCTCTCGGTTTAATCCCCAGTACCACAAAAAAGGACAAAAATGTAATTATTTTTAATAAATATACTGAACATCTCACGCACCTATGTCAAACTCTATTGCTCTTAAGGACACAGAGACAAGCCAGGCATGGTGGCGCACGCTTGTAGTCCCAGCATTCAGGAGGCTGACACAGGAGAATCGTGGTTCGCGGACAGCCTCAGCTACTTAGTGAGGCCCTCCATAACTTAGTGAGACCCTGTTTCCAAATAAAGAATAAAAAATAGGGCAGGGGGTGTAGTTCAGAGGTCAAATGCTCCTGGGTTCCATCCCCAGACCTGCAAAAAAAAAAAAAATTAAAAAAGGACACAGAGACAAAAGAGAGTCAATGCTTACCTTAATGGTTTACAATCTAGGATCCAGTTTGGCAGCTATATCTTTGGAGACCAAAAGTTTCACAATTTCAAGGGACAGTGGGAGTTCCTGAATTTACTTTTATTAGGAAGTGAAAGAACATGGGTTTGTACAAAGATCTAGTGCCTTTCTATAACCTAGATCAGTGTGCATTAGTATTTAGTATGCAGCTTACTTCTGTCGTACTTTTGTGAAAGGCTAAATGGATATTTAATAAATTCTAGAAAGATGATTATGGTGGACACATGTTGTTTATACCTGCAGAGGGCTAATTTCTTCTGATGACGACTTTGGGAAACCACTTCCACTGTTGCCTGCAGGCTCAATGAGATGGTCAAATCTGGGCACTTGCTCCCAAATACAAGTTAGGGCAATCGACTGGTCACCCCTTCAAGGTCTCCTTTTCTAGTTCCTTCCCTCGTGTTCCTGCCTCCAGCCTCTTCTTTCTATCTCGTTCACTCCCAAGTTGATCTCAACCAACCTCCTGGTTTTATTTTATTTATTTATTTTTTTTTTGGTGGTACTGGGGTTCCTGGAAGCCCTTCTACCTCCGGGCTACACTCCCAGACCTAGTTTTTAACTTTATGTGGAAACAGGGTCTCTTAAACCAGCGAGGCTGGCTCCGAACCAGCGCGATCCTCCTGTCTCTGCCTCCCAAGCGCGGGGATTACAAGCGTGCGCCACCACGCCCAGCTCTTCCTGGTTTTAAATACCACTTATTTGCTGATGTCTTTAAAATTAGAATCTCCAGCACTGACTTCTCCCTTGAACCCCAACTGCCTCCTTGCACATCCAAGTACCTACTCTTGATATCGCCACCTGGCCTCACCCTTAACATGTCCACACCTCTTATATTTGCTCTTTCCATGTTGAGAGTCATTCAGGCCAAAAAAACCTGGGAGTCATCATTGAATCATCTCTTTCTCTCAGCCCCATGTTCTAACTGCCATCAAATACAGATAGCTCTTCCCTCAAAAAAGCTCCCAAACCAATCCCTTCCCTTCACCTCCACTGAAGCTACTCTTGCCTAGTTCCAAATCATCACCCACCTGAAAAACTGCAGAAGCTTAAGCAGTAGTCTTTTTTTTTTTTTTTTTTTTTTTTTTTTTTCCTGCTTTGGACTCCTTCCATGAAATCTCAATAGAGCAGCCAGGGTGATCCTTTTAAAATGCAAGTCAAAGCTGGGTGTGGTGCCACAGGCTTGTGATCCCAGTACTTGGGAGGCTGAGACAGGAGGATCACAGGTTCACAGACAGCCTCAGCTACTTAGTGAGACCCTGTTTCAAAAAAAATTTAAAAATATGGCTGGAGGCATAGCTCGAAAAGAGAATGCCCTGGGTTCAATCCCCAGTATTGCAAAAAATAAAATAAAATAAATGCAAGCTAACCTGGTCCCTCTGCCAGGAAAGCTCATCTCCCAATACCCATGTAAATTTTCTCTATGTCTTGACTTCTTGACTTGGATATCACCTTCTCAGTGAGGCCTTTTCTGGCCACTGAATTGAAAATTGCATTACCCTCCCCTTTGTCCTATTACGTTTATTCTCATTTATTCTCTATAATACATATTCTCATCTAATATACTCTACAGTGTGTTTATTTTTGTTTTATTTTTGCTAGCTTACTGCCAGTCAGTCTCTCCTATCTGGGATTTTCATCTGTTTTGTTCACTGTTGTAAACCGAGAACTTAAAAAATTCAATAAATATGAATATGCATTCAATAAATATGTAATCAATAAAGGAATGAATGAGAGAATAAACGTGACTCTTAGAGGAGTGACACAGAAACAGAAAACTGTTGGTGCAGATTGATGCTGGGACCCAAGCCCAGTGGAGAGCGCCCATCAGTACCTGCCACCTACATCCCCTTGTCCTCCCATCTTCATTGAGCCCACTTCTGCTTTTATTTCATTTCTAGGGGCTACTTACGTCCACCAGTAAATTTCCCATTTTACATTGGTCAGAATCACTTTCTGTTGTTCACAACCAAAGATTCCCAGGTGACTCCAAGAGCTGACTAGCTGGACTCTTCCTATACCACTACCACTGTGACAGTGCACAGATTCCCCGGGATCTGATGGCTCAGGGGTCCTATTCCACAATGAAAGGAAAAGATTTGACTGCTGATGACACAGAACGAGTTGTCTATAACTTTAACTCACCAAAAACAAAAGATAAAAATGAATCACTTCTGAGTCTTTCCAGAAATGAACATTATATTGCTTATGCTAAACCAAGAACTTGTCTGTTAATTGTATCTTTTTTTATAAAATAAAGACATTTTCACACCAAAAAAAAATCTGAAGAGGTTTATAAGGTAATAACAAGCAAAAGATTAATGAAAAAGGCAGAATACCTTTATCCTGCGTGTTAGTAATTAGGACCCAGACACCAATATGTCTGAGAAGATCAAATGTCAAGATAGGAAAAGTAGCATACGGTCATGAAATAGAACTGATCCCAAACTTATGTAAAGAGAAAAGGAACTACCCCAGAACACAGAAAAATAGTTCTGCTAGATAGAGAAATGGTGATAATTGGCATTCTCTTATTTATTCCTCCCCAATTTTTACAAGATTTTAGTTAATAAGTATTTCTTCAGAATTCAAAACAAAATATTTAAGAAATAGAAAGGGAGTGTAAAAATAAATAGCATGCCCTTTGATGAAACCTCCCAGCTACTCACAAAACATTATGGGAGATGAATGCGAGCCTCACCTTGGAAAGCTCCTTTCCTTCTAGAAAAGACCGGAACCCAGGCACAGGGAGGACAGGAAGCAAGAAAGGAGAATAGACTATAGATGAGTGTTTCTCAAGTGACACTCAGAAAACCATCAGCAACAGAATCACTAGGGGTGCTGTCCTAGCAACCAACCAGCCCAAACCAGCTTACCAGAACCCCAAGGGCCAGGCCAGAGAACCTGCACTGAATGAGTCCCCCCAGTAAATCTGACACTTTCTTGAGTGAAAAGAACCACTGGAAAGTTAAAGGATGCTACTTGAAGCCCATGGAGAACTTGCTGAACCTCTGCTTGAATGATTCCCACAGAATGATAAAGCATAGCTCAGTAGAGAGAGAAGGCGGCGATCAATCAGAATGATCACTAGGTTTGCTCTTTCTATTTCATAAACAGAGTCTACATTATAGGCCAATAACACAACATCTGCTATCTTGACTGCCATAAATCCGTCAGCCAGTGGTTGGATAATACAGTGGAATCTTCAATGTGAAAGTTTACTTGACAAGTTGTAATAATTGACAGTGAAGTCATTGTTTCCATAACAAAGCTGTTATCAAGAAAAGCCTGATCAAACCTATTAGCACTAAACACATTTGTTTATCTTCCCAGAATTTTTAAAGAGCAGCACTTGAATAGTCATTTTGATACTGGCCTGTTCTGGCTTCTCTTCACTGGATTCTTTGCAAACAGAATAAATGACTCTCCAGACTGTTCCAACTCCTTGTTCCCTAAAGATGTCACATACGTTCCTGCCTCTATGCCTGAGTTACCCTGTGCCTCCCATAAATGTCCCTCTCCCCTCCTTTCAGCTTCCCTGGACCCTCTCTTTCCAGGCCCTATCAATTAGGATTTGACCACTTGGAGCAGAAACTGAGTTATAGTAGCTTGACCCAAGAAAGAATTGCTTTTCTTGCTCAACAAAATGTCCAGGGCCACTGGGTATGGTGGCATGCACCTGTAATCCCAGTACTTGGGAGGCTGAGACAGGAGGAGCACAGGTTGGTGGGCCTGCCTCAGCTACTTAGGCCCTCCACGATTTAGTGAGACCCTGTTTCAAAATAAAGACTAAAAATAGGGCTGGGAGTGTAGCTCAGAGGTAGAATGCCCCTAGGTTCAATCCCAATACTGAAAAAAATGTCTAGGGTCAGGACAGGTGCTTGAGCACATCATCAAGGGCTCAAACCCCTCTGTCCTCCTTCTCCACCCTGCTTAAAATGTGACTTTCATCCTCTTGGTTGTAAATGACTAATTTCACTGCCAAGCATCATGTCTTCATTCCAAAAAGGAGACAATAGCTAAAAGCAAAAAAAAAAAAAGCATAAAAAAAGCAAAGTTTGGCCGGGCGTGGTGGCGTATGCTTGTAATCCCCGTGCTTGGGAGACGGAGACAAGAGTATCGCACAGGTTCAAAGCCAGCGGCACTGGCTTAAAAGACCCTGTTTCCAAATAAAAACGTATAAAAATAGGTCTGGGAGTGTAGCCCGGAGGTAGAGGGTTTCCAGTACCACCAAAAAAAAAAAGCAAAGTTTTTATATTTTATGCTAGTTAAATCGGCCTCTTTTTAATGAGTGTGTGTGTGTGTGTGTGTGTGTGTGTGTGTGTTGTTAGTAGGGATTGAACCCAGGGGCATTCTACCTCCAAATTACATCCCCGACCTATCTTATTTTTTGTTTGAAAACGGGGTCTCGCTAGGTTGCTAAGAATCTCACTACATTGCTGAGGCTAGTCTTGAACCTGTGATCTCCAGCCTTCCAAATACTGGGATTACAAGTGTGCACCACCACACCCAGCTTCTTTTTATGACAAAAAAACAATGATAACACCTCCCTGGAAGCCCTACCTCATTTAATTTATTGGCCAAGAAAGTGCAACATGCCATCCACACTACTAAAGGACTAGTTTTTAGCTGAAATCTGACTAGTAGAACAGAAGAAATAGCAGCTTCTGCCACAAAGATCATATTCAACCTGCAGTGAAGCCTTTTGGGGCCCCTTTTTTTATTTATAAAGATCTCTCCCACTGCAAAAAAAAAAAAAAAAAAAAAAAACCTTGACACCTACTGTCCTTTCATTTGGATGCCATCTGTGATGATAAACCTGGCACAGAGATTTAGGTACACATACATAGTAGGTGTTCAGCCTTTTCACCTGATATATACAATAATATCTTTCTTTGGTTTTTTTTACCCAAGATAAATCTGACACTTGGTTTCATCCCCATGGCCATCAGTCAGAAGGAAACCCCCAGGTGACTCCGAAAGACAGAAGACCTGCACGCTGTTGGGAATCACTCCATCGCAGCTTCCACCAGCATCCTTATTATCTAAGCCAAATGTAGTCCGCTGGGGTTGCAGGCTCTCTGCCTACACATGTGGCCTCTAGTGATTCTTGCAGAGATGAAGAATCCAGAGCACAGGGTGGGCTCCCTACAGTCACCATGCAGTTATCCCACTGACATCTTGCATTGCTACAGACCAGCAAATGAGCCCCGCTATTTTCCACCCACCTCTAATTTAGGGGGAGAGCCCTGGAGAAATCCTCCCTTCCAGTGCTACTTCTTTTTAAGCTATGAAACCCAATATTCTACTCTATCCGCATTCTACCCTTCAGGGAACTTAGCATTTAAGAAAAAAACAAAGTCCAAGAGAAGTATCTTGAAGTCAGACTCTGTTGCCGTGCCTAGAGCAGAAGGCTAAGAGAACCAAGTCAACCTGTGTAAATCAGGTGGGATGACAAACAATATCTTAATCAAACTTCCTGGCACACTCGTGTGACTCCCGCGCACACCCAGGGAGAGCCCTCTCTAGATGTTCTCATCTCCGCTCTCAGCGTGCTCTAATAAGCGTAAAAGTTGCTGTGATATTAACACATCTCTTAATACAAAGTTTTACTCAATCCTAAGCATTAGGCAAGGTCATAAATAGGGATTGAAAGTCTTAAAACCAGTGAACTGTCATTAAAAGGATTCCAGATGGAGAGAGAGCCATGAAAAGTACAACTGAGGTGTGAAAACAAATATCAATCAGCCCCCTGTGTGGTACAGAAAAAAGCACGTGGAGTTCAGAAGTCAGAACGATCTGGCTTTAACTCTCAGCCTGTGAACAAGTTGCTAAACACTCCGGTACTCTATTTGCTCATCTCTAAAGAAGGGATAAACCCTCTTTGGTACATCTAACCAACAAACATGTACTACCTAGCACAGAGGATGATAAAATGTCCTGATGGTTAAAATAAGAAATATGCTTGGCACCATGGTGCACACTTGTAATCCCAGTACTTGGGAGGCTGAGTCCAAAGGATCATAGGTTAGAGACCAGCCTCAACAATTTAGCAAGATCCTAAGCAACATAGCAAGAACCTGTCTCAAAATAAAAAATAAAATAGGGCCAGAGGGTGTAGGCAGAATTCTTGTGAATTCAATCTCCAGCACAAGAAGAAGGAAGGAAGAGAGGAAGGGAGGAAGGAGAGAAAAAAAAGAAAGAGTATAAAAGAAAGATCACATGATCCAGCAATTGCCCGTTGTCCTTCCTGGTATTTATCCAAAGGCATAGAGAGCGTGCCCATGCACAGTCCTACACACAGATGTTCACAGGAGCTTAATTCATAATTGCCAAAACTTGGAAACAACCAAGATGCCCTTCAGTAGGTGAATGAATTGACAAACTGGTACATTCCAGGCATCGGAATATTTTTCAGTGCTAAAATTAAATGAGTTGTTATCAGCCGGGCGTGGTGGCGCACGCTTGTGATCCCCGCGCTTGGGAGGCGGAGACAGGAGGATCGCGCTGGTTCGGAGCCAGCCGCGCTGGTTAAGAGACCCTGTTTCCACATAAAGTTAAAAACTAGGTCTGGGAGTGTAGCCCGTGGGAGTGTAGCCCGGAGGTAGAAGGGCGTCCAGGAACCCCAGTACCACCAAAAAAATAAATAAATAAAAATAAATGAGTTGTTATGCCATTAAATGATAGGAAGAAACTTAAGGGCATATGACTAAGTGAAAGAAGGTCAATGTGCATGATATTCTGGAAATGGCAAAGTGGTGGAGCCAGAAAAAGTTCAGTAATCACAAGGAGTTGGGGGGAGGGAGGGATGAATCGGCAGAACATAAAGGATTTTACGTATAGGGCAGTGACACATAATACTGTAATGGTGGACCCACATCAACATGTATTGTCTAAACCATAGAACACCCACCACCAAGAGTGGATGCTGAGACAACTATGGACTGTGGTGACATGTGTCAATATGGGATCGTCAGTCAGCCGGGAGTCAACGATAATGGGGGAGGTTGTGCGTGTGGGGAGGTAGGGGCAGGTGGGAAATCCCTGTAGCTTCCTCTCAACTTCTCTGTGAACCTAAAACTGCTCTAAAAAGTTTTTGTTTTTGTTTTTTGCAGTACTGGGGATGGAACCCAGGGGCATCCTACCTCTGAGCTATACCCTCAGCCCTATTTTTTATTCTTTATTTTTAAACAGGGTCTCACTGAGTTGCAAAGGGCCTCACTAAGTAGCTGAGGCTGTCTGTGAACCACAATCCTCCTGTCTCTGCCTCCCAAATGCTGGGATTATAAGCATGTGCCACCACGTCCAGTTCGTAAATTCTTAAAAAAATAAATAAATAAGAAAGCATGTCAAAGCCATGGCCTATTGCCTGAGGATCCTTCAAGAAGCATCTATTTCTCCCTCTCTTCTCTACTTCCAGTGACTTTAGACCTCCAAAGAAGTACATGATGCTGTCTACAATGTGTTCCAAGCCAGTGCCCCCTTGGTTAGTATTGATCATTTACCACTGAGATGAATCTAGGAGCCTCCAACATTCTCATTCCTCCTGCCACTGGGCATCACACCACAGACATTCCAGAACCACTTTAAAATCACTTTCTCTTCTCTTCTCTTCTCTTCTCTTCTCTGACATTAGTCTTGGTATCTTCTTCAACAAAACCTACTCCCTGGGCTCCCTCTGTTGTTCTGGGTCAGTCTAGCTTGAAACAGTCATCAGGTTTCTGCCATTCCAGGCACCAGTCCTACCGGTCTTTCCTTCCCCACACCTCTCCTGCTCAGCGCTCTGTTCATGGTCCTCGGCCAGCACCTGGCTGTTGTTTCTCTGCTCTCACAACTAGAGTCTTGCAAAAGTGTCCTGCTCCCTCATGATGATGCCTCAACAACACAGCGATCTTCTCCTGTTTATGCCTCGAGCCTCAGAAGGACGGAGTTAGTCCTCTACTTCTCTTCTGCGTCCACAGAGCGTGGTCTTACTTGGGCCTCAGGAAATCCCTGATCTGCTGATGCCATCTGTCAGCCCATGAGAGGTCAGCAAGGTATCACTGCAAGGTGTCCATGTGAACACCTTGGACAGAGCAGTGCTTTCTGTTTGCACCACCTCTCTTCCAGAAGTTGGTTCATTGGGCCACAATCATGCCTTTTAAAACTGCATTCATTTAAAATAAATATAATCTTCCTTTCATTTGACAATTTATATGAACTTGAAAAAAAATCTCTTGATGTCTTGTTTGGCCAAAATCTAACTAAAGTATCATTTTGAGATCTTGGAAATGTGCTTTCAAATATATATTTTTTTATGTAGACCTAGTATAGAAACAATTCACCAATTGTTTCATATAAGAACCAAGGCAGGCTGAGCCAGGAAGATTGCAGGTTTGAGGACATACGCAGCAGCTTAGCAATTTCCTCAGTAACTTAGATTCAAAAAATTTTTTTAAGAAAAGAAAGAGCTGGAAGGTGTAGCTTAGAGGTAGAACACCCTGGGTTTAATCCGATTAACACACACACACACACACACACACACACACACACACACAGAGTAGTCAACCTCTTTTTTTATCTTTAAGTAATTGAGCAAGTAAGTAAAATAACATCTTCCTAGAATGCTGGGTTTCTTCTTGATTTTTTAATGCTTCTAATGAATCCTACATAGTGACTTCCTTTTTTATCATTGAAAAAGTCAGATTCTTTAAGACACATAGCCAAAGCTTCACTTGTCTACCTCTATTTCCTTCTTGATGGTATCTGAGCAATCTTGTCATCTATGCTAATAGATGTAATGTTTCAGAGAAAAATATGACATTTGGGGATATTTGCCCTGTAAACAGGACACTTTGTGAACAACTTAAAAGCTTAATGTCTATCCATAAACACCTCCTCTTTGATTACAACAAGAGTCATGGTTATGAACAGTTGACTCTCAATTACTTGATCAACGGTCACTGAAATAAAAAGTATTCTGAGTTCTCCTGTATGCCTCTGTTCTCCATGCCCTCCTTTCTCTCCAGCAGAAAAATGCCTTTTAAGTGGCCACAGAAGGACTTGTTCACAAGTGTTTCTAATTCAGCCAAACATCTTGATAGGAAATATCATAAATTATATGGATAGGCCTGTCAGTACAATTTTCAACAGGAGTAACATGAGGTATGTCTGAAATAAAATGGAAATTTCAGACCAATTTCTGGACTTGCTACCTTGAATTTCAGTCCAAAGCTCACTTGTGCAGAGAGGGGCTGAAAAGCTCTAATGTTCTCGATTAAAACTTACCACCAGGAAATGCGCTTAAGATGCATTAATCTACTTTATTCTCTTTTGGAAGCTGGGAAAAATATATGCAAAATTATAAAAAACATTTATGTAAAAATCCCACCTTAAGATCTAGCAAGACATTTAGTTTTCTTAATACCCACTGTATTAGTTGTGTTCATGACCAGTTTCCATGGGAGGGTCCTTTGGGATTTCCCCATCCTAGATGATAAGAGACCAAAAGGGCAGTGCCCATATAAGACACAAATCTAAGCTAGGCATGGTGGCACACACCAGTAATCCCAATACTTGGGAGGCTGAGACAGGAGGGTCACTAGTTCAAGGATAGTCTCAGAAATTTAGCCAGGCTCTCAGCAACTTATCAAGACTCTATTTCAAAATTAAATAAATGAATAAATAAATAAGTAAAAGGGCTGAGGTATAGCTTGGAGGTAGAACATCCCTGGGTTTAATCTCCATTGTCATAAAAAAAGGACTATGTTTGAAAGAGGTAGAAAGGAGGGATTAGATAAGGGCTTATGATCTTGAAGGTTAATCATGTATTACAGTTCGTGTGTACTCACTAGTGCAGCCAGCACTGTGAACATATAGGAACCTTCCCTGCTTTCGTGAAATTGCCTAGAAAGAGAATGAACAAACTAACAAGTGCCTCCAAAGAACAAATGCAATCTACTAGAAAATGAGTGCAATCAGAAACACAGAAATATATGCTTTTCTTTCTTGCGTTTTAACGTGAGAACTAGTGCATTTTATCATCTTTTTTTATAACCACAATAAACAAGACTTCCCCAAGCCCCTATTTCCAGAGAATAATCCTATACTCAGTGAAACAAGTCACACAGTGGGTGCTTCATGCATTTGCATGGTGTTTTGTTTTTTAAGTTATAAAATTCAAGAAATGAGGAGAAAGCTTGCACTGACAGATTACAAGTACATGAGACAAAATATTTTCCTCTATTCATTCACAGGGACATCAAGTGTAGAAATCTGTTCTTTGGGGGGAACTATTCAATTGAAGGTCTAAGATCATATAACAAAAAAATCCAACCTGAAACATTCAGTATAATTGATAATATTTCCTTTTGTGTGTGTGTGTGTGTTTTTTTTTTTTTTTAGACAAAGCATTTCATGCTAATTTCAGAAACTGGTCCCACAAGTTTTGTATTTGTATAAACAAGTTTAGTATCTATACAACAAACTTTTAGCTTCTCTTTAAGATAATGAAGGAAAAATAGATTTAATATTAACTATACAATGTTTGTGTGATTGAGACTCATCAATTAAGAGTTCTTTGGTTTCTAGATTGCATTTAAAGGAACTAAAATCTAGGTTTAGTGGCACTTGCCTGTAATCCCAGTACCTGGAAAGCTAAAACAAGAAGATTGCAGGTTTGAGGACAGCCCCAGCAGTGTAGCAAGACTCTCAGAAACCTAGTAAGATCCTGTTTTAAAACAAAAAATTAAAAATTAAAAAATCTTGGGGCTCTAACTCAAAGATATAATGCTCCTGGGTTCAATCTCTAGTACAGTAAAAAAGAAAGAAAGAAAGAAAGAAAGAAAGAAAGAAAGAAAGAAAGAAAGAAAGAAAGAAAGAAAGGAAATGTGCCTTTAAAAAAAATCTATCTCTTCCTGCCGGGCAAGGTGGCAACGCTTATAATCCCAGTACTTGGGAGGCTGAGACAGGAGCATCTGGGTTCGCAGCCAGCCTCAGGTAATTAGTGAGGCCCTCTGCAACTTAGTGAGACTCTATTTCAAGATAAAGAATAAAAAATAGTGCTGGGGTGTAGCTGAGAGGTAGAATGCTCCTGGGTTCAGTCCCCAGTACCAAAAAAAAAAAAAAAAAAAAAAACCCACTAATTCCTATAAAATCTCATGCATATGATATTCTGGAAAAGACAAAACTAGACACAGAAGTCATATCCATCACAGTTCAGAGTCAGAGGCTAGGAATGAGGGAAAGGCAGACTCCAAAGAAGATCTCTAGGGGGGTGATAGGACTGATAGTTTTGTGACTCAACACTTCCATCAAAATTCTTAGAACTATAAACCTATATATTAGAATTAAACCCAATGTACCTGATGTTTAAGAATATTTACTAAGAAAACCATGTGGTGAACAGCTTTAGTACTAAACAAGATAATAAAAGTCACCCAAGTAGGAAAACAAACTTTCCAAACACATTAGAATCGGTGTTTGCATACAAACAGTGCTGCAAACCCAGGCGTCAGCAGGAGGAGGACCAGGCGTGGCAGAGATACACTCACAGCCATGCTGTCCTGCTGGGGCCTTTAGGAAATGCCTCTGCAGGCAATGGGCAGTTAGCCTTCTCTCCTTGTACCCCTAATTGGAAATACAAATTTTAAATTTAAAATACACTGCAATTAAGCCTAGCTTTTCCTCGCCCACACAAATTAGTGGCGTTTCAGTCTAGGCTAGAGGTTAGTCAACCTTTTCTGGAAGGGGCTTGGCACATGTTTCAACCACCACCAAAGCAGCCATAGAAAATAGTATATGAATGAACATGGCTATGTTCTAACAAAAAATTATTTGAAATAAAATTAATAAAAATTTGGATTTCACATAATTTTTATATATCACAAAACATTCTTCTGTTGGGTTTTTGCAGCTGTTATAAAATATACAAACCATTTTCAGTTCCAGGACTATAGGGAAACAGGCAGGAGGCTGGATATAGCCCATGGGCCATCGGTGATCAACCTCTGGCTGGTTGAGGCTCTTCATAGATAATGTAAGGACATATTTCAAGTGAGGGTCTGTCATGTATGACACACTCCTTTATGTGAAGGCTTTCCATTCTAAAAGTCCCTGTTTAAAGACGCACACCACTGCTGAGATTGCCTGGGCTAAAATATAAAAAATGAGGAACCTTTGGGAATATATGGGGAAAGGAATTCTGCCCTCAGTAAAAGGAGGCAGCAAAAGAACAATGGGCCCACACTTTCCAGTCATGGTTTTTCAGGTTTCCAGACCAAACATGCCTAGGAAATCTACACCCTCCAGCACCTTTGGGACCTCCAGCATGTAAGGGGTTAAGGTCACCTGCTCATGCAACAAATTCTGATATTTTTTTCATCAATCTTTCGAGCACTGTTTAGCTGTACCTTATGAACATGTATTTTTGTATATTTCTGTCTCTTCTCATTGTGTGTGTGTGTGTGTGTGTGTGTGTGTGTGTGTGTGTGTGTGTGTCACTAAGGGCGAGTATCTGAAACAGATCTGTGTGATGGAAACATTCCCAGCTGCACCAGTGCTGTAACATCTACACCCAAATTAGCTCATGAGTCAACATATCTCATTTGGTTATTACATTTATTGCATCAATTATCTACAAATGAAATACAGCTGCATTTTCAGTAGCCCCACATTCAAGCACATGCTTAATGAACTCACAAGGTAGGAAAGATCAGGGGCCCTTGCTGACAACAAATAAAGAAGAAACCCAATCCTCCTGCACGCCGGATGTGGCCCAGCTGAAATCCCTTGCCTTTATGGGCGGTAGTCGTGATATTTTAAGAGAATCTAATCGGGTATTTATCCCAAACATGAAGCAGCAGTACATTCGTGTTGTTTGCTAAATAGAAATTGGGTAAATCTGGCATCCGAATCACAGTTGCCACTGTTCCTTCAGCCCAAGGTCACTTGGGTCATCCTGATTGGGGGGAGCAGTGGACAAGAGCCACTTTCCAGCCATGCAAGGCCCAGGCTGATGTCTTGACAGCCGCTCTAATGCCTTTCACATTTCTTTCTATAGAAGAGTGGTGAAACCATATGCTCCCAGTTTCCCTGGAAGTTTCTGTGACTTTTTTTTTTCCAAGAAGAGATGGGACTGGAGGTCTGGAAGGATCTAGGCAAAGTCAGATTTGGGAATTGTCTCCATATTTCTACTGGTTGAAAGAATTTCCAAGGATCTCCCCCATTGCCAGTATATATTTTATAGGCACCGGGTGGACACCTGTTTTCAATCACACCTTCAGATCAGATGAGCCCTCTAGGAGTGGCCTGGGAGCATGGACCCAGCCCAGAGCAAAGAGAAACATCTCCTGCCCAGGGCTGTCTTTTCTGTTTGCTTTGTAAATGATTTCTGGGCCACGTGTGGGAAAAAGGCCTGCCCCAGCTCCTGCTTACATCATGCGTATGGAACTCAGGTCTCGCCCCAGGCACGCCATGGAGAGAGATATTTGTTTAAGCCACTGGTCAGCTGGGGTCTTCCTCATTGCAAATGAATTTGGGATCATAAACTATGGGAGATTATTGTTAAGCTCTCACAGTGGACCTTGCTGAACAGGCTCCAGGTAACATGAAAGGCAGATGAGGGGCATCAGGGGCCCACCCCACACCCCTTCCGGATGCTGGATGCAGGAGCCAGGGTTTCAGGATGGATATCCAGAGCAGCTGGGTCACAAAGATGTAACCTGGTCAGGCTCCACCTAACGGAGACCACATGTGGCATAGCTTCCTCCCAAGAATAATTCACTGGACAACAGAAACCTTTCACCTCTAGGCATGGATGGGATTGTCATTAAGGAGCTAATAGGCTCCTCTTCTGGACCTGCGCTCTTAACCATACATTGAAACACTAAATAGCCACCAAGCCCCTTAAGGCCGAGAAGGGGAGTTAAGATATCTATTCCCATGTTTAGGGAAATCTTACCTTTAACACTTAGCTAGGTCTGTGCCCAAGGACAAGACAATTTCTTATCAAGTATTTTGGGGTTTTCCTTTCCTTCTTTCCACCCTCTAAGCTATCTTTTGCCAACCCGTGGACTTGACTCCACACCCTCAATTAGGTGTTATATTAGGAAGACTCAGATAAATCCATTCAGTGCATGGAATTCAGTGCATCCTGAGAATAGCTGAATGGTATATGTGTGGTAGACCAAGAGACACATTACACCCCCAAAAATTAGCCTAGTCATAAGTTGTCTTCAAACAAAAATGGAAGGAATCATTCAAGGGACACCAGGACCTTCCTGATAGAGCTTTCTGCAGATCCTGCTATGTCATTGTTTTAGAGGGATATCAAGGATAAAACTTAATCAAGAACTAAACTCAGAAGTCAGAGCAAAAAGGCCCATTAATGCTCAAAACCTCTGCCCAAGGCCATCTTCACCACACCCAAGCCTTCCAGGTTCCCAGAGGAGGGTGTACAGCCATCCAGAGGCAGCACCAGGAGCCCTCAGAGGCTGGGATGGTAGCTTCCTGCTGCTCCACAGCCTGAGGTTAAAAGCTGCAGTGGCTGCTTCTGTTACATCTTTCTTTTCTACCCTTTGAGGCCCTTCAGAACACCTCTGGCTTTTGCATGTCTTAAGCATTCTTGCCTTCCCCCAGGTTTCCTTCCCACCTCCTGCCTAGAAAGACAGGAAGACAGACTTGCAAACAGCAAACCTGATGGCTACTAGGCCACTAGCATCAGTGTCTGCAACTTCTGCTCCAGATCATCACCCCTCCTCTATCTCCTCCCTATTCTTGTTGTGAGAATTCAATTCATCTTTTGCAAAAGAAAGAAAAGGCTCTGTGCCAGCAGGCTCAGTCAGCGCATGGGACCATGGCTCAGGGTGAAGTAATTTGGTTTTCATGGACACCCCATTACGTGTTGTCACTTAATGATAGCAAAACACCCACCCACATGGTTTACATTTCTGTTCACAAAGGTTTTCATACATGAGACGCATGTTTTGCTTCCTATTATCATCACTTCATTCCATGCAATCCCACCCAGTTTTTCAAAATTTAAAAAAATACTATTTTGCTTTCACTTGAGCTGTTATCACTGAGTTGTTTTCATTCCCTCCCATGCTGAATGCCTGCCTGTCTGTCTGTCTGTCTGTCTCTCTCTCTCTCTCTCTCTCTCTCTCTCTCTCTCTCTCTCTCTCATACACACACACACACACACACACACACACACACACACACACACAGAGTACTTCAGTGTGGACCTGCCCTTTACAAGCCAAAAACAACAAGATCAAAAAGTTGTAAGGGGAGCAGATGTCAAGTGGTCCCCCTGGACTCCTACTTAACCCCTTCCAGAGGTCTGGCTGGACCATGACAAGGAATTGATTTGGCAAGGAAAGCAGCAGGCTTGGTAAACATGGCCCCACCCTCCTTATAAATCTCCAGAACTAAGGATGGTGCAAGGATTTTACACAATTGCCATCTGCTCCTGAGGAAATGTACACACACTGCTTTTCAAAGGGCAGCTTCGACTGCAAACATCCTTCGCTAATTGGGGTTGTTTATGACCCAATGCAATAAAATTTGATGTTGCAAACTGGAAGCATTTTTTTTCTTGGTTTGTGTCCTTAGACCCTCCTCTCTTATTCTAGAACTGTTACCTAAAACCAGGTGTGTGAAATATCTGAGCAGCAGTTAAGTAATCAGGGCCTTTTATCTACCTGACAGAGATATATGAGGAATTTTAAGACCTTATGATTACAAATGGGCAGGAAATTAGCATGAAGGAATTTTCCATATCTTACTTCTATACAGAGTAGGCATCGCAAATTTATCTAATTTTTCTGTATCGTACTACTATACATAGTATGCATCACAAATTTATCGTATTACACTTGGGCCATATTTGCATGGCCTATAACTCTAATATGGTGGGGAAAATTGCAAGCAAGTTTGTAAGCCCTCAAAGACATCTTTTTAACTTGAAGCTCTTTCTAAATTGGGGGGGGGGCGTATTATTCAAGTTGTATAAACACAATAAGATAAAAACATGGAAATTTTCTGAGGGTTCTTGATTGGAACAAACTTCCAAAATATTTACAGTTACCAGAAGGATCAAGTTATTTTCCTGTAATCAGATAACTTTTGACTTCAGTTGAGTGGTCACTTGGTGAAGGAGAAACTATGTTTGCAAATCAAATATAGAATAAGATGTAGCTCTGGATAAATTTCCACACCTTGGCCAAAGTTTTATGGTTGCTAAATATTGCTCAAAGATACAAATAACTTTTTTGCCTTTAAAAAAACAAATGCTGGAAGAAATTGCCTTCCATGAGGCTCTTTTTAATCAAAAGCATTTGATGATCGTTAATTACATGTTTGTCGGGAACTCTAGGCTGGTTCAGACCTCGTTCTTTGAACTGGAGTATCACATTCGTGTGCACTGCCAGTCCATGGCGGGTTTTATTGCACTTTTACTTCTTCACCTTTTCCAGTGTCAAGCGATTCATGCTGCATATGAACTGGCAGGCATCTGCGATGGAGAGTCAGTGGGGGGGGGGAGGGTGATCGACAGTGAGGTTTGTAACTTTCAAAGATGTGGGCAGCCATATTTGAGGGGGCATAGCCCAGTGCTGGGTCTGCTTTCATTTATTAGCCCATGAACGCTTTGGTTCCAAGGCACAATTATGGAGTTTGACATCTCCTGAGGTGCTCCAGAAAGCCACATCTACCAAAAAAATGTGCCAAACAACAACTTAATCACAACCAGGAGACACAGCATTGTGCAGCTGGCTACTGGGGCACCCCGATCTCAAAACTTGGTCAGCCCCGCCATTGTTCACAGGAGGCAGAAAGCAAGCCTGTGGGGACAGCCTGCTGAGGAAAGGAGCCACAAAGATCCAGCTCCAAAGGCAATCAAAAGATGAGAACCAGTTACACTGAGGGGGGCTGCAAGGGGCCTCAGGTTCTGTTCTAACTGGCCCATTTTTATTTGGAACCCAGGCTGTAATTTTCCTTTAGACTGGTCTATGGAATGCAGTAGGTGCACCAACATCCTGTTCTCTCTGTGCCTTTGCCCAAGCCCAACCTCTCACCCACTCTTCTCTCCATAGCTTCCTGCTAAAGTCCAACCCATATTCCAAGGTCCCAGATCAAATCTCCTCTCCTCTAAGAGCTTTCCTATGGTTATCAGATGGCATCTGCGGTCTGCTTCTTCTTAGAGTTGTGGTTGAACTTGGCCAGTTTCTAGCTTCTCCCCATCATCACATGTATGAGTTCCTGTGACTTACATCCTATTTCACTCTACCCTGCACCCAAACTATCTCCTTTCTGCCTTACCAGAGCCAGAATGTACAACTTAGTCTAGGGTCACAAACTTTGTAGATACAATTCAAGATTTAGGGCTTAGTAGAGAAGAAACACTAAGAAGTGGGCAGCCCTGCATCATTTCCTGCATCCATGTCAACCAACCCACACTTCCTCCCTTCCTCTCTCCCTATACTTTCTTCTCTTCCCTCTTCACACATAACCAACACATTTCTTGCTTTGTCCTAAATAGGGCAATTCATTGAAGACACTTGGGAACTCAGTTTTCATCACAAATAATGTTTCGTGAAATGTTTTTCGAAAAAAATCACAGCACTTACACTGAATAAAATTCCTTTCAAATTAATTTCCACAAAATGTACTGCCTTCAGAATTAATATCCATCCCAAACTTTTATGTTGTTTACCTGTATACTGTTGATTCTTCATTGATTCTTCTATAACATATAGTCTATTCTACATCTGTCTTATATGTGTCTTATTCCTTCTCCATTACTTGGAGATTTCTGGAGAGTACACAGCATGTATATTCCTCTTTAGATCTCTGTAAAGAGCCTTGTAAAGTGCTTTTTCCATGTGAAACTCTCAAGAGTTTCTGAAATGGTATTAGAAGGCACATGAAATAATGATGTGTCTTCCTTCCAGACACCATCCAACTAGTTGAGCCTTGAAATAGCATTTAAAGAAGCTCCAGAACCTTCTTCCCCATAATTAGAATCCAAGTAGATAGACTAAACAGGTGTGCTTTGAATTAGTCAAATCTGCTAGTAAATAAAGTAATGGTTTTCTTCAAATAATTCATATTTCAGATAAAAGAGAGAACACATTAGAGAAAGGGAATCAGAAAAGGGAAAAGGGGAAGAAAAAGGGAGTGCCGGGAAATGAAGAAATTATGTGCTGTGTATGAATGAATATATTACAATGAATCCCTTTATTATATATAATTATAATTCATCAATTAAAAATTATCAAAAAGATATCCCAACACATATTATAATAATTAATTTTCAGATCAGACTGATTAATTACTCTTTATGATTTAATATTTCTCCACAAATTCTAAAATTTATTTCTTTAAATATGCTAAAAACTATTATATTTGATACCTACAAATGGCAACATCTGAAATCTCTGTGGATCCATTTCTATTAAGTATTATTTCGGTTGGTTGTCATGTTTTCCCTAAGTGTTTAGTGAATCATAACAGTACGTTTCTCATTTTCATGAATGGAATGAAAGTGGTTTCCTGAGATCTGCATTTGCCTCTGCCAGACACCACTGGGAGGGGGTCTGCTAGTCTGACCATCTTAACCTAAATTCTTAGGCTTTTGTCAGACCGTCCAGGCTGAAAATGTAACTGAGGGGAGCCTGTGGTCACAAGTTGTCAGTAATTAACATTTGCCTTCATCCATTCTACAGCTGAGCATTTTCCCTCCGGTTTTGAATGGGAATGTGTTGGGAGAAAGATTTATTTTCAGTTTGTTCTTATACTGAAGGCCAAAAAATCATAATCAGAAAAACTAAAAAGGAAGCCATCTTTAGATATTGAAAAATACCCATCTAGAAGAAGATGTTAAAAGAACCAGAGAGAAAAGACAAACTATGTTCAAGAGATTAATTATTAGATAAAAAAGTATAATGGAAGTCAGGAAGAAAAGTAATAAATCTTCAATGTTCTGAATAAAAATAATTGCTAGCCTGTAACTTCATACTCAGAACAACAGTCTTCAAGAATTAAGATAAAGACATTTTCAGACAAAGATGTGACGATGTGTGTGTGTGTGTGTGTGTGTGTGTGTGTGTGTGGTACTGGGGGTTCCTGGAAACCCTTCTACCTCCAGGCTACACTCCCAGACCTATTTTTATATTTTTATTTGGAAACAGGGTCTCTTAAACCAGCGCAGCTGGCTTCAAACCTGCACAATCCTCCTGTCTCCGCCTCCCAAGTGCAGGGATTACAAGTGTGTGCCACCACGCCCAGCTAGGGTGTGAAGATTTTAATGCCAGAAAAAAATTAATTCTAAAAAATTTCAGGCAAAGCCAGGCATGGTGGCACATGCTTGTAATCCCAGTACTTGAGAGGCTGAGATAGGAGGATTGCAGGTACACAGCCAGCCTTAGCTACTTAGTGAGGCCTTCCACAACTTAGTGAGATCCTGTTTCAGAAAAAAGAATAAAAAATAGGGCTGGTAGGGTAGCTCATAGGTAAAATGCCCCTGGATTCAATCCCCAGTAAACCCCCCAAAAAAAAATTTTAGGCAGATAGGAAATTATTTAAATGGCAGATTAGAGGTATGGCAAGAATGAAGAGCAAAGAACATGACTAATATGTGGGTAAAATTATACAGGCTTGGACTTCTTTAAGTAAAAATTATAAAGACTCGTGAGATTATAAACAAAAATAAAATATGCAACAATAGTATGTAATTCAAGAGTAAGACAAGTAGAATTAATGTTATAAGGCCCCTGTTGTACCTGAAATAACATAAAGTTACTTGTTGATTTTAGACTTTGATAAGTTAGGTATACATGTACTAATTTCACAGTAATCACTAAAGAAGTACAGAGTCTAATAAGAAATGAATGAAATTAAATCAATTCAAAAAGGTAAATAAAAAGCCAGGCACAGTGGCACACATCTAAGCCTAGCTGGTCTGGAGTCTGAGGTAAAAGGGTCACAAGTTCAAGGCCTGGGCAATTTAGCAAGATCCCAACTCAAAATTTTGTAGAAATGGCTGCAGATGTAGCTCAGTGGTAGAACAGTTGCCTAGCAGGAATGAGGTCCTGGGTTCAAGCCCTAGCAGTACTGACAAAGTCAATAAAGAAGAAACAGAAAAGGATCAGATTAAATACATAGAAATCAGATTAAATGTGCAGAATAAGATAATAAATATAAATTCAAGCATAATTGCATTAAATGTAAGCAGACTTTATGCTCCAATTAAAAGATAGACTTTTGTAAACTGAGTTTTTGTTGACTTGTTTTGGAGTTTTGTTTGTTTATTTCACTACTAGGGATTGAAGCCAGGAACATTCCACCTCCAAGCTATACCCCCAGCCCTTTTTTATTTTTTGTTTGAAATGGGGTCTCCTTAAATTGCTGAGGTGGGCCTCCAACCTGCCAACCTCCTGTCTCAGCCTCCCAAATACTGAGATTATAGGTGTGTGCCACCATGCCCAGCTGCAGACCAGCTATTAAAGTAAAAGATAATGTAAACTTTTTTATTTTTAACCCATTATATTAGCAAATGAAAGAACTCAGATGCATTTATAGACATACTTTTCAGAGGAAAACCCACAGTAAATATTTTCTTAGTTGTCCTTTTAATTGCTCCAAGAGAAGAAAACATAAGCTGGATGTCCTGAATGAGAATAGCAAAATTAGTTATCTGCACTCCACGTGCCCTTCAGAAGGATATGGCACATCATAAAAACTAGAATTTTGATGGAGATCCACTTGTATAGACATTATTGTGTGTCTCTGACCAATGCTTCAACAAACGAAATTGTGTATGGGTTAATGAAAGATGGAGGGAGGAAGAAAGAAGGAAGGCAGGCAGGTAGGGGCGTTTACACTTCTCAATACATTCCCCTGCCTAGATAATAAAATCCACGTCTGATTATTTAGACTAGCCAAAGCATGGCTCCAGCTACTGGATTCTGCTACTCCGTTAATCAGCCCCGGGCACTCCATGTGCTTTTCCTCCTGAGTTCAGTGCTCACTCTCCTCCCACCTCACGCACAGTGCAGCTTCTGCTTCGTGCTGACTTTATCCTGTCTTTAGAGGTCTAGTTAGAGCACAACCACTACTATGCTATTGACAGTAGTTACAGAAAGACCCAGGCAGGCACCAAGAGGAGATCTCAAGACCTGTGAAAGAACTAAGGCAGAACAAAAAGAAAAGGGTAGAAATTTTCCCAAGTTAGATTTTCCTGCAAGTCTATCTTGCTCTCTAACCTGGCTGGGTTTTTTTTCTCAGCTTTCTCCTTGAACTTCTCCCTAAATTATTTTTCTTGTGTTTACTTATTCTGAATTGTGAATACACTTATTTGCTTTTGGGGTACTCAACCTCTGTCCCTGTTTTCCAAATCTCTGCTCTCTGGTCACTAGAATCCAATATGTTTTTCCCAGTCCAATGTTAACAATTTACATGGAATCAGAAATGTGGCCCACACATGGCTTAAATGGTACCACCAAAATCATGGGAAAATCTACTGCTCAAGCCCTATCTTATCAACTAGATATAACTTCTTTGACAGCAGGTCCTTATGTTTCCCAAAGTTTTTAGACATAGAGGCTATAGTTCTAGTATTAGAAATAGAATATAAAGCATATACTGTGTTTTTACTATGCCCCAGGAACCATGCCAAGAGGTTTATAAGTGTTACCCATCTAACTTCCACAGTAAACCTTTCTAGTAGTATTATATATCCCTTTTTTACATATGAGATAAGAAAATAAAATCCCAAGAGAAAGTAATGCTAGTAAGTTATTTAGTTAATAAACATTGGCAACGGATTTCCTCATATGCAGAAGCTAGGGAGTAATTGGGATATAAGAGGGACTTTAGACAATGAAGGAGAAACCCCAGTGGAGTGAGGAAGGTGGTCTAGGGGTGGAGAAGAGAAAGAATCAAGGAAGGAAGCACTTCCCTTGATACTACATACACATAAGAATACTAATATCAAACTCAGTATCATGTATGGGAAAGATGGGGGTGGGGAGGGAGCCAGGGGAAAACTCACCAACTGCTGTGTGTATGTATGCCACTATTGCTATGAATTACATTATGGTGTGTAGCTATAAGACTTAATGCACCAATAAAAGTAATTTAAAAAGAAAAAAACATTGGAAACACATTTTAAAATAAAGCACACACATATCTTTCATCTTCTCAAAGACAATCCTATAAATTTTGGGAAAGGGGTCAGATACTGGGAGTTGAGACAGGGCATTCTACCTCCAAACTACATTTCCAGGTTTTTTTTAAAGAATCCCAATAAATTGTTAAGGATTTCACCATTTTGCTGAGGCTGGCCTCTAACCTGCAATCCTCCTGTCTCAGCCTACTAAGCACTGGAATTATAAGCATATGCTATCATGCCCAGCCTTCTAATTTTTTTATTTTTTTCAATAAGTATATAAAATTATCAGAGCATATCAAACATATCAGTATTTATCTCACTTAAATTTTTCAGATTTTCTAAAACAGAAAAATTTATAAACAATTTCCTAAATTTCAAAATACAAGAAAAAATGTCTCTGGCTCCTTAAAAATCTTATATATGTAGTTTAAGACTCTTATTATAGTAAGAGGAATTGTTTGCCATTGAATATGAAGAAAGCACATTTATAAGAAAGTAAATTCTCACCATACCACATTATAATCAAACTGACTAACATAGAAGGCAAGGAGAGAATCTTGAAGGCAACAAAAGCAAAAGACCAAGTGACATTCAGTGAGAAACCAATTAGAATCACTCCAGACTCCCCAAAGTTATGAAAGCCAGGGGGCTGTAGCAACATATTCCAAACTCTGAAAAAAAACAACTTGCAGCCAAAAATTTCCTACCCAGCAAAACTATCTCTCAAATTCTATGCAGAAATAAAAATTTTCCATGACAAACAGAAGCTGAAAGAATTTGTGTCTTACAAACCAGCACTAGAGAAAATACTCAAAGAGATTAACTGCAAAGAATAAATAAGTAATAAATGCCAGAGGGAAAAAAAATCCATCAAACAAACAACTAAGCAAAGAAGAACAAACACTACCTCAAATATAAGTTAAAATTTAAAATGTTAGGAATTGAAAATCATCTCTCAGTAATCACACTGAACATAAATAGCCTCTACTCACTAATAAAAGGCACAAGGTGGCAAAATGGATTAAAAGCCAGAATTCATCTATATGCTGCCTGCAAGAAACACATTTTACAAGTAAAGATGCTCACAAATGAAAGGTAAAGAGCTGGAGCAAGGTAATTTATGCCAAAAGAACTCTAAGACGACAAGCAGAGCAGCGACTATGATATCAAACAAATCAAACTTCAAGCCTAAGCTTATCAGAAGAGACAAAGCAGCTCATTTCTTACTGGTAAAAGGAACAATTTAGCAAGAAGAAATAACAATGGTCAAGATTTATGCCCCAAACATAGGTGCAGCCAATTTTCTAAAACAAATTTATTGTGACATTAAGCCACACATAGATCCCAATACAATAATACTAGAAGACTTCAGCACTCCTCTCACACCACTAGATCGCTCTTCTAGACAAAAAGTTCAGTAAAGACACCTCAGACCTAGAGAACACCATAAACCAAATAGACTTATTAGACACATACAGATTATTCCACTTAACTATAGCAGAGTTCACATTTTTTTTTCAGCTGCTTATGGAACCTTCTCCAAAACAGACCACATCCTGGCTCACAAAGTGAACACTAACAAACTCAAAAAATGTGACATACTCCCCTGCATCTTTTCCAACCACATTGGAATGAAACTTAGAAATCAACTCTAAGAAGACCCAGAGTAACCACATAAAGATGCGGAGACTGAACACCAAACTGCTGAATGAGGAATGTGTCATAGAAGAAGTAAGGGGTGAAATTAAGAAATTCCTATAAATAAATGAAAATAGAGATAAGACATATCAAGAACTCTGGGACATCTTAAAGGCTGTATTAAGATGAAAATTCATAGCACAGAGTGCCTACATAAAAAGAACAGAAAATCCCCAAATAAATAACCTAAATAACATCAAAGCCTTTAAAAACAGAAATTGCCTAACCCCAAAGCCAATAGAAGACAATAAATTATTAAAAATCAGAGCAGAAATCAATGAAGTAGAGAATAAAAGAACAATACAGAAAATCAACAAAATCAAAAGGTGGCTTCTCAAAAAATAAACAAAATGGACAAACCACTAGCCAACCAAATCAAAAGAAAAAGAAAATCAATCCAAATTACTAAAATACGAGGTGAAAAAGGAGATATTACCACCAACAGCATGAAAATCCAAAGGATTATTAGAAGCTACTTTGAAAAACTATATTACAACAAAATGGAAAACTTAGAAGAAATTAACAATTTTCTAGACACAACCTTCCAAAATTGAGCCAAATTTAATTTAATAAAAACTGACCAATATTAATCAAAGAGATTGAGGCAGCAATAAAGAGCCTACCATCAAACAAAAGCCCAGGACCATACAGTTTCCCAAGTAAATTTTACAAAACCTTTATAGAGAAGCTAATCCCAATATTATTCAATCCATTATTTGAAATAGAAAGGAAAGAGATTCTCCCAAATATATTCTACAAAGCCAGCATCACATTAATGCCAAAACCAAATAAAGACAGCTCAAGAAAACAAAATTATAGGTCTATATCATTGATGAACTTAGACACAAAACTGCTAAAAAAAAAAAATACTAGCAACATGCATTTAAACCCATATCAAGAAAATCATACACCATGACCAAGAAAGTTTCATCCCAGGGATGCAAGGCTAGTTCAAATCAATGTAATTCATCCCATAAACAGAACCAAAGACAAAAATCACTTGATCACTTCAGTAGACACTGAAAAAGCGTTCGACAAAATCCAACACCCATTCATGCTAAAAGCATTGTAGGGAATTGGAAAACAAGAAGCACACCTCAAAATCATAAAGGCAATATACAATAGGGCCACAACCAACATCAGATTAAGTGGGGAAAAACTGGAAGAATTTCCCCTGAAAACAGGAACAAGACAAGGATACCCATTATCACCTCTTCTTTTCTGTATAATACTTGAGACTCCAGCAAGAGAAGGAAGTCAAAGTAGTACAAATAGGAAAAGAATGAAAACTATCCCTATTTGCAGATCACACGATACTATATTTAGAAGACCCAACAAACTCAACCAAAAAGCTTATAGAACTAATCAACAAATTCAGCAAAGTGTCTGGATACAAAATCAATCTTAAAAAATCAGAAGCTTTTCTGTATGTCAACCATAAATCCACTAAAAAAGAAATCCAGAAAATACTTTTACTCATAATATCTTACAAAAAGTAAAATACGTAGAAATAAACCTATCCAAAGAGGTAAAAAAAAATCTTCAAAAAATTGTAAAACATTTTAAAAAGAAATCAAAAAAGACCTTAGGAGATGGAAATATCTTCCATATTCTTGGGTAGGCAGAATAAATATCATCAAAATGGCCATTCTTCCAAAAGTGATCTACAGATTCAATGCAATATCCATTAAATTATCAAGGTTATTTCTCACATTTAAAAAATCAGTTCGTAAATTCATTTGTAACAATAAAAAGCAAAATAGCCAAAGTAGTAATCAGCAACAAAAAATATGCAGGAGGCATCACAATATCTGACTTCAAACTATACTACAATGCCATAGTAGTAAAAATGCATGGTATTGACACAAAAATGGACACATAGACCAATGGAACAGGATAATAGAATCAGAAACAAAACTGCACACTTACAGCCAATTTATTTTTGACAATAGGGCCCAAAACAAAGATAGCCTGTTCAACAAATGGTGTTGGCAAAACTGGTATGCAGAAAATATGGAAATAAATCCCACTTTCTCACCCTGCACAAGAGTCAATTCAAGATGGCTCAAAGACTTGGAAAGAACAGAGACCTTTTAGCTCCTTGAAGTGGGCATAGATCCAAAACTTCAACACACAGGCACAGGTAAAATCTTTCTCAACAAGACCTCAAAGGCACAAGAAATTAAAAGGTGAATCAATATGTGGGATTGCATTACACTGAAGAGCTTCTGTACAGTAAAGGAAACTATCAAGAACCTCAAGCAAGAGCCAACAGAATAGGAGAAAATTTTTGCCAACTACTCCTTCAGTAGAGGACTAATATTTATACAGAGAACTCAAACTCAGCACTAAGAAAACAAATAACCCAATCAAAAAATGGGTAAGGAAACTAAATAGACACTTCACAAAAGAAGAAATTCAAATGGCCAATAAATGTATGGGAAAGTGTTCAATATCATTAGCAATCAGAGAGATGCATATAAAAAGTACCCTGAGATTTCACCTAACTCCAACTGGAATGGCAATCATTCAAAACGCAAACAACAACAAATGCTGATCAGGATGTGAAGTGGGAACTCTAATACACTGTTGGCGGGATTGCAAATCAGTGGAACCACTTTGGAAAACAGTACAGAGGATCCTCAGATTAATGGTAGCAAACCTAGCATATGATCCAGCAATACCACTTCTGGATATCTACCCAAAAGAATGGAAACCAAACTACTAAACTAATATATGCATATCTACGTTCATAGCTGCACAATTCACAATTGCCAACTATGGAACCAGCCAAGATGTCCATCAACAGATGAATGGATTACGAAACTATGGGATACGTACACAATGGAATTTAACTCAGCCATAAAGAAGAACAAAATTATGTCATTTGAAGGGAACTGAATGGAACTGGAGAACATTATGTTAAGTGAGATTAGTCAGTCACAAAAAGTAAAAATTTGAATGCTCTCCCTATTATGCAGAAGCTAATAAGAAAAGGGGTCATAGGAAGAACTCTAGAAAGGAAGGAGAAACCATAGATGAGCAAATAAGGCAACCTAACTGAGGGGGAGTGGAGGGGGAAGAGGGAAATTTCCTAATGCATATGATATACATTAATAAACATATCAAAGTCAATCACTAAGCCAAACATGAGAAAAATGGAGGGAGGAGGGAATGAGGTAGGAACTGGAGAAGGTCTAAATGAATGTTGCGTGCATGTATGCCTCTACCATCTTGTACCCCATTAAGATGTATGACTACAATGCAATGATAAGAAAAAACTTTAAAAAAAGAAAGTACATTCTGTTTGTCTAGCTAATAATAGCCTTACTGTTGACCCCGAAAAGTTAGTTTAAGGACCTGTTCTTCACCTCACATATATAGAGCACTAGCTAGAGCCATAACAATGTGATGCTAGAGAGAAACATAGTAAAAGCATGCAACACTTCATCAGATGGATTTTTTGGCAAGGAGAGCCAAGATGTGTGTTTGATAATATAGGGACAGCTTTTAGCAGTAAAAATGCAACTTTTAGGAGCTAGATGATTCCTTCCCCAGAAGGAATTCAACTGCCTACCTACAACGCTCATATATCCTTGGCAAATCATACCTTGTATATTTAAGAAATATCTTTCTTTTAGTCCCAGTATGAAACTTTGGAAAATTGGAGGATACAGCATACCCTCAGGGTAACCCATTCAGTGGAATCCAAGAAGGACCTTCACAGCCCTAAAATAATACTGACTCTCCACTTGACACTGATTATAGTATTCTTTGTTACTACTGCCTATGGGGTTAACTATTCGCTATGATTTCACTCAAGATAAAGATCTCCTTCTAGTACTTCTAACAATAACACCGGTACATGCTGGAAACAAAAAAGCTCCAGAATTAAAAATGAGTAGTGATTCCAGAAGATAGGCAGTCCTGGCCAACCTCCTTGCCCCACGCGCTCTTCTTCCAGAATGTAAGACACACACATTTATATTCAGGTGGTGACCACTGGAGACACTGAGTCATACCTGAAGGAATGAGCTCAGACCTGACCCAGAATATATTTTGTCTTCATACTCCAGAAAAGTGGATAAAAAGGAGAAGCATCTGAAGACAGTCCTATCAAGGTAAATTCAGCTAGACTTTATCTTCTAAGTTCTTACTCAGTCAAAACTCAACAGAGTTAGTTTACTAGTAAATAAATTCAAAATCTAATTTCAGACAGATTATCCATGAACCAAAGTGGCCTAGTAAGCTCAATACTTAATGATGAGTCACTATATTCTGGTCTATCCTTCCTGAATGAAGGATAGAATGTTTCAATATGAAATGAAGTAATGTTTCAATACTCTTTCTAATGTGTGGAATTGCCATAGGTGGGATCCCTAGGAGTCAATTATATTTGATCATAAAGTTACCCAAAAGAAGCCAGGGACTGTGTCATGGTTTGCTTACTGCTTCATTTCCTTACTGCAAAACAATGACAACAATCTACAAACTAGTTAGTAATGGCAGAGGTTTGTGGTATTTCTTGTCTCCAACACTGTCTCAAACAAAAAGAAACTATAAATTCTAAGGTTTTATCAGTGGGTCAAATCTCCCCAGATCTGGAGAGTATTTGGATACATGTTATTTCAAATTCAGAATTGTTACTTATTTCAAAGAAATTCTTCAGTTGGTATCCATTGATTTAGAGTCATCAACTTTTTCCAGTTTCCCTTGGAACGCCTTATTTTTAGAACGGAAAGTCTCACATACTGGGCCTCCAGTTACTGTGAACAACTAAACCTCGTTTTTTTGTGGGGTTTTTTTTTTTGAGATTATGTCAGTTTTCAAATTGAAAGTTCCACCTCCCAGAAACCTCTTCATTCCAAAGAAAACTGAAAATAGTCTCAGTTATCACACAGAAAAAATTAAAATAGGTTACAGGCTTTCATTTTTGTCTATCCTGAAATATCTATACTTTCATAGTAGACTTGCATGTGTGCATAAATAATATAAATACAGGACACACTTAAAAATTCAACAGATATATTAATATTCATCTCTTTTATATAATCATCACAATAATTTTATAAAGAAGGTGAGCCATATATTTTCTTCTTTTGCAGATAAAAAATGAGAAAGCAAGAGGTCAAGTAACCTTCTCAAAGTCTATTTTTTAATTAGGAACTAATTTTAATTTAGTTATGCTATTTTTGTATCACTATATTATGTTTTCTTTGTTATAGGGGGACATATGCTAAATTTCTATAACAAAAAAAATAATAACACATGACTCAAAAACAATTCTTTTTTCTCAAAACTGCAATACTGAGATGGGCAGGTAGGATGCAAGCTTGAACAGCTCCCTTCTCTGCCATCATGCCAGGACCCAGGTTCCTTCCATTCTGTTGCTCTTCTAATTGCTACAGTGCTGTTCTCATGGGCTGGGTGGAAGGTGGCTCCCCAGTGCCACACCACAGTTTCAAACTATAAGAACAAGTAAAGATAAGTGAGAAAGGGCTTGAATTTTCTATAAGGAGGAGCTGCTGGCATTTCCCATGTTATATCTTCTGACATTCCCAAACCATTAGTCACTGTCCATACCTAGATTGAGAGGTTGGGAAACACAGCCTCAACTTGGATAGTGAAGCATTCTCCTGATCTATTTTCAAAAGCAGGAAGAGAAAATGATTTCTTGGGGACAATTAGTTGTCTCTGGTGATTAAATAGCTAGTGTTTGACATTGCTGGAAGCAGAACTCAAATCTGATTTTAAAGATCACATTTCTTCCCTCTTGCCTGGAGAGTCCTAGAACTGGGGAGTTGGGGGGAGCTAGGAAATGTCAGCCAATGAAGGTGCTTTTCAGAGCTTATTATAAAGAAAATAAGTCATTCTGAGCACCCAGAGACCACCTCTCCTTCAAGCTTATCCTCAAAAAGACTTATGCAAACTATATCCTTTCACATAAAATGTGACAGTGCTATGCCTCCTGAGTGTGGAATGAAATCCAAAGCCGGTCAGTTTTCAAGTGTAATGTTTATACGAAGACATGAGCAGCAGAGAGGACTCGGGGTCTGCAGGAGAAATAGCAACGTGTTATGAAGGGAGACATTACCTGGGAGGGATATTCCCGATTAGAGAGCAGTCTCAGTTACTGTCGAGCTTTTTCAATTGCTTTTGAAGGTTAACATGAGCCTGAGGATGGTGTTTCACCCTGAGTTTACCCAAGCTTCTGTTGCTTCTGGACAAACCTAATTTACCCAAGACAAAGCTTTCTGTTGTCACCGTTCCTCTCATCCTGTTTGGTTTTCTCATTATTCAGAGCAACTTCCAGTGCTTGCCCCTCACCAGGGGCTCATTACTGAGCCACTTGGAACACACCTTCCTTAAGGCCAGCTTTGCAGTTCAATGGGAAGAAGTAAGGACTTGGAGTGAAGGGCCCTGCAAAGAACTCACTCCTTAACGAACAACAGGAGGCTGTAGTGGACAGCTTTGTGGCTGGAAAACGTATTGGGAAAGAATGTTTATTGCCTGCATTTTCCTTCCACTTAAAATTAAGATAACTTCATAAAGTTCCATGGATTTTCTTTTGGGGGTGGGGGGGGCAGGACCAGGGATTGAACCTAAAGCATGCTATAGGCAAGCACTCAATTACTGTGCTACATCCCAGCCGGAACATGTATATTCTAACGGTGATGTATACATGCATGTGAGTGCATGCATACACAGGGACACACACTAAGCAGATAAGAATTACACCACAGGATGGAACAACAGCACAGAGGAAACCTGGATGACCACATGGTTTAAAACTGCCCACCACCCTAGCCCACCCATCCCACCTGCCTAACTCTTGGCTATTATGTAAAATAATGCTCCTTTGTTTCTTTCTAATAGCAAAAGAAAATTATGACTCTCTGAACCATTTATTTATTTATTTATTTAGTTATTTATTCATTTATAGAGAAGAACATTTCTTAGTGGTGTACACACAAATTAAAAATGGGATTCCCTTTCTTGGTGCTGGTGCCTGTCTGAGTTCTACACACATCACATACCCACAATCATTTCCTCCTCATTCAAAGCCACAAATACACTTCTCACATTTTCTCCCTGGACCAATGTGAAATCTATCTTTTAAATTATCTGTCTATAAAACAGATTAAATGTCCATATCATACTTTGATTTATAGGTTTTTGAAATTATAGAAAAAGAAGAGAGCTAGACATGGTGACGCATACCTGTCATCTCAGTACTTGGGAGGCTGAGACAGGAAAATCACAAGTTTGAGGCCAGTCTCAGCAATTTAGCAAAACCCTATTCCAAAATAAATTAAAAAAAAATAAAGCTGGAAGTTTAGCCCAGAGATAGATTACTCCCGGGTTCAATCACCAGTCACACACACACACACACACACACACACACACACACACACACAAAGTTATATATGGCCTTTCAGCAAGATAGTACTTTTTTTTTTTCATGATGGTAGAGATTGAGCCCAGGGACATTCTATCTCCAAGCTACACCCCTAGACCTATTCTTTTATTATTTGGAAACAAGGTCTCACTAAGTTGCTGAGAGCCTCTCTTAGTTGCTGAGGCTCATTTCAAATCTGCAATTTTCCTGTCTCAGCCTCCCAAGTTCTAGGATTACAGGCTTGCTCACCATGCCTGGTTAGATATTACTTTTTTTTATTTTTGGTACTGGGGTTCCTGGAAGCCCTTCTACCTCTGGGCTACACTACCAGACCTATTTTATACTTTTTTATTTTTGGAAACAGAGTCTCTTAAGCCAGCATAGCTGGCTTCAAACCTGTGTGATCCTCCTGTCTCCGCCTCCCAAGCGTGGGGATTACAGGCATGCGCCACCACGCCCAGCTAGATATTACTTTTAAATTACTTAAATGTTAATCTCTGGGCATAATTGAAACACAGGAACAAAAAGGAAGCTTTCTACTCTCCTTAAGATCAAATTGTATGTTGTATATAAAAGCTGGGCAAGCTGCTTATGACCTTCTAGCCATGCAGTATCTACTACTTTAAAATAAAAGGCTGCCAGGCCACCTAAGGGAGAAAAAAAAAAAGCTTTCTGATTTCAATCAGATGAATCAACACAAGACCTACCAATAAATCAATAAAAACTGACAGTTCCCTTTCCATGGGAGGCATCGGTGGGGTAAGGATGCCTGGATGATCTCAGGAGACAGCAGAGGAGTCACAGTCCCTCACATGCACCCCACAACCCCCAAACTCACAGCACTGGGGCATCCCAAGCTCCCCTTCCTGGAGGTTCGTTCCCCAGATCTATCTTTCTCAGCATCTCCTTCTCTCTGTCTTTCAAAGTGACTAGTTCTTAGCTTAGCCTTCCTCCCTAGGAGTTGCCATGGGCACCTGTGTGCACATAGGATCAGAGTAACTGGGATAGTTCCCAAACCAAATGACTGTATGTGAAACCACTATTGGTTCCATAAGACCCCATTTAGCAAAGTCCAGGCACAAGAGACCAAACAACTTCCCTCCTTCCTGTGTCCCAGTTTTCTCTTTCCTATTTCTCATGCATGGCTGGACCATGCTAATCTTCTTCGTATCATGCCAGTTTTAGTATATGTGAAGTTTCATCTACAACTCTCATATTCATTGACAGTTGACTCATCATCTGTCTTTATTGTCTTTCCAATAAAACTTTTGGGTATCCAGAAAAACTTTTAAACATCTTTATTTTCAACCAGAATACTGGATTTGCCTAAGTTAGAGAAAGGCCACTGAATCACCCAAAGTTGAGTTCCATCTGGAGAACAACTCCCACAGATGACTATTTCCACATATGGTTTGTTCAAAATAAAATATTCATCTTTATTTTCTAACTGGATTCTAAAACATTACTATAGACAGGAACTACCTATGGCCTGCTCCAAGGATCTCATGAATAAAACAAGTAGGCAGATGATGATCCACGCCAAATTTAGCCCTGGTGCCTATTTTATAGATAAAGCCTTACTGAAATACAGCTGCATCCACTTGCTTACATACTGTCCGTGGCTGCTTTTGCTACCATGAGAGAGTTGGATAGTTGTGACAGAGACCAGGTAGCCCACAAAGCTAAAAATACTTATAGTTTGCTATCCCCAGCACAAAAAGAGTATCTGACTTCCATAAAGTGACACTACAGTCATTTTTCTGAAGGCTTTGGGCCTTCTAACTTTCCTAGAAGTCTCAGGAATGTCTTAAGGAAAAGGAAATAATAGCTTTAGTCAAATAACAATTCCTTCCACTCTGCTACACCGGCCCCGGAAAGGCTGGTTAATCTATCCTCACTCCTCCCCTGCAACTCCTGCGTAGACGAGTAGGAGGACGATATAGGATACAGGTCAAATCACAGTTGCACACAGGACAGCAAGCACGGAGAGGAGAAAATGTGTGCCCTGTTCTATCGCAGATCTCCTCCTGACAAGATGCAGAATGGATGCTCACAACCAAGACTTGCAATTTGATAACTGGGACCTTGCTCACAGGCCTCAGGAAATTTATTTGTGGTCTAACCCTTGAAAAAGAGAGCTCTGCATATGGTCTCAGACATACCACTACACAAGCTGTTCCTAGAACTTTGCTTGGTGCTTGGTCTTTTTTCTGTTGTTGTAGTTTGATTGGGTTGGATTTTGTGGCCCTCAAGTAAGATAATGGCTACTACTTCATTATTTGTATGACCTCCAAATGTAGAAAATCCAGTTGGAAACAGAACTTTTATAAAAATCCTAAAATTCCTATCATTCTAGTAGTCCTAGGGTTTGGAGAGGGGAGTTATTTTGGTTTTGTTTCATGGGTTGAAGTGATAAGAAGTACTGGACTAACCAGTTTAGAACATATCTGTTTTCTACTAAATAGGAAAACTAACTCACCCAAAAAAGCCACATTCACTGGTAACTTAAACACATACCCAGTGCTGCAAACTGCACTGCTGCAGATCTTGGAACCATACTGAAAAAATATAAACTCAAGGATGTACTATTCTTGAACAATTTTTTTACTGCACCAAACACAAACTTCTACTTACTCTGGTTATGGTAAAAGGATCCCCATGTTGTAGTGGGATTGGAAGATCTCATGAGAGTTCATGCTGAATTTTTTTTTTTTTTTCGTTTTGAAAGTTTTGAGTCGTATGATATCTTTTCGTGTGTTTTCTGTTTCATTTTGATGGCTTTAGTTGTTTGCTATTGGAGTGTCTTTAAAGGAACGACCTCTGGTAAGCATGGTGACCCGAGAGAGTGAAGAAAAGCGCAGCCTTTGCAGTTGCCTGTGGCTGTGAATTATAGCTGGAGAAGCTGCCTCCTCCAAGAGCTATCTCCCTACGGGGGTCAGAGTGAAACCTTGGCTTTAGGGGGCGCCTGATGGGAGAAGGGCCAAACAGGGTATAAAGTAGCTGTTCTATCATGCTCACACTCTCTGCCCTGAAATTCACCCTCTTTCTTTGCCTTAACTCTTTCTCAATACACATTATCAGACATATAATTAGACAAAATATCTTATACCTCCAGGGAAAGATGAGCTCACAGGTACAGCTGCTGAGCAAATCTGTAACTTACAAACCAAGCACATCTCTCAGGAGGTAGGAGGAAAGAGAAAAGATATAGACTTAAAAGACATCTTAAAGATGTGGAAAGAGGGAAAACTGCGTGCATATGGATCACTGAAACCCCAGAAAGAAAACAACCAAAATAATAAGCAGAGAATATTCCAAGAAATAATGGAGATAATTTCCTGGAATTACAACATCACAAAGGGCTTGAAAAATAAAAAGGCTACTAGAATACCAAGCAAAACTTAAAAAGAAAAGCTCTGTCTTGAGGTGAAATTTAAGATTATCAAAGACAAACCAAAATGCTAAAATCCTCTAGTAGATCACTCAAAGAAAACAAGAATCATATTTTACTTATACCTCTTAACACTAATCCTAACAAGAAATCAATACGGAAGCATTTTAAAAGTATTTTTAAAAGGATAACTTTAACAGTCAAATTGTTGTTCATATGTTACTACAATAAAACATTCTCAGGAACATGGGCTTTTAAATGTATGCTGCCAAAAAGCCCACATAAGTTGGGTATCTTCTAAGCCGGGCCTGGTGACACACGTTTGTAATCCCTGCGCTTGGGAGGCTGAGACAGGAGGATCCCACGGGTTTGAAGCCAACCTCAGCTACTTAGTGAGGCTCTCAGCAACTTAGTGAGACCCTGCTTAGTGGCTGACATCTATATGTTTGTTTACGTACATCATGTGCTTTAGAGAGTTTCCTTCTTCCCCCCTCCCATCCCCTCAATTAGGTTGCCTTATTTGCTACTCTATAGGATTTCCTTTTTCACCTACAGTTCCTCCTATATTTCTCCTTAGCTTTCATAATGCATACGTATCTATGTTCATAGCTGCATAATTCACCATAGCCAAACAATGGAACCAGCCAAGATGTCCCTCAACAGATGAATGGATTACAAAACTGTGGGATGTTTACACTATGGAATTTTACTCAGCCATAAAAAAACACAATTGCAGCATTTACAGGGAAATGGATGGAACAGGAGGACATTATGCTAAACAAGATTACTCAGTAACTAAAAATAAGAAATCAGATGCTTTCCCTGACAACTTTTTTTTAAAAACTGTTATGTTTGGGAAAAAATGAACCAACTGATGTTTTATCTAACATCTAATTATTCCTTTTTTGTTGTTACAGGTCTGGGGATGAAAACCCAGGGGCATTCGACCTCTGAGCTACAGCCCTGACCCTATTTTTTATTCTTTAATTTGAAACTGGGTCTCACTGAGCTGCAGAGAGCCTCACTAACTAGCTGAGGCTGTCTGCGAACCGCGATCCTCTGGTCTCAGCCTCCCGAGTGCTGGGATTATAAGCGTGCGCCACCATGCCCGGATTAATATTTCCTTTTAACCTGCATTTTAATATAAAATTTGGTTATTGTTCTACCCAAACAACTTTATTCATTTTCAGTAGATACCCGAAAAGAGAATTTCTAAAAAAGAATAGTCTCTTTTATATTAAAGTATCTCACCACCATCTTTTACTAAAGTAAATACAATAGGGTGTTCAAGTTTATGTTATACAAATTGGAAACACAAATTAAGTGGGTACTTGTGTGGATGAACTGTAAAGTCATACTGCTCATTTTTATATCTTAGACGCAGTCATAAAATTAACGAGTGATGTGTGCATGTATGCCTCTACCATCTTGTACCCCATTAAGATATATGACTACAATGCACCAATTAAAAATAATAATAATAATAATAATAATAATAAATTAATGCATCGAGGACATTTTCAACTTTGCTCAAAGACAGAACCTTCACAATTTTATACAGGTTATTTTTTCTTTTTTTATTTTATTGCTACATTGTATTTATACATCATGATGAAGCAAAAAAATTATGTAGACTTAAATGCACACATCACCCAGGCACCCCACCCCACTCCCTCCCCCTCCCTCCCTCTCATGCTTGGCTTAGTGGTTGACTATGATATGAATTAGTACATCGTGCGCTTTAAAGAGTTTCCCTCTCCCCTCCTCCCATCCCAACAGTTAGGTTGCCTTATTTGCTCCTCTATAGGATCTCCTTTTTCACCTGGAGTTCCTCCTATGACCCATTTCTCCTTAGCTTTCACATATTAGGGAAAGCATCTGATTTCTTACTTTTTGTGACTGACTGATCTCACTTAGCATAATGTCCTCCAGTTTCATCCATTTCCCTGTAAATGATGCAATTGTGGGTTTTTTATGGCTGAGTAAAATTCCATTTTGTGCATATCCCACAGTTTTGCAATCCATTCATCTGTTGATGGACATAGTGGTGGTTCCATAGTTTGGCTATGGTGAATTGTGCAGCTATGAACATAGATACACATGCATTAGTTTGATAGTTTGGTTTCTTTTCTTTTGGGTAGATACCCAGAAGTGGTATTGCTGGATCAAATGGTAGATTTGTTCCCATTCTTTTGAGGATTCTCCATACTGTTTTCCAAAGTTGGTTGCAATAATTTGCAATCCCACTAACAATGTTTTAGAGTTCCCACTTCTCCACATCCTCGCCAGCATTTGTTGTTGTTTGTGTTTTGAATGGTTGACATTCTAGTTGGGGTAAGGTGAAATCTCAGAGTAGTTTTGATTTACATCTCTCTGATTGCCAATGATGTTGAGCATTTTTTCATGCATTTATTGGCCATTTGAATTTCTTCTTTTGTGAAGTGTCTATTTAGTTCGCTTGCCCATTTTGTTATTGGATGCTTTGTTTTCTTAGTGTTGAGTTTCTTGAGTTATCTGTATATTCTAGATATTAGTCCTCTATCAGGGGAGTAGGTGATGAAAATCTTCTCCCATTCTGTTGGCTCTCAATTGAGGTTCTTGACAGTTTCCTTTGCTGTACAGAAGCTCTTCAGTTTCATGCAGTCCTACATACTGATATGCCTTTTAGTTTGTTGTGCCTTTGGGGTCTTGTTGAGAAAGTGTTTATCTGTGCCTTTGTGTTGCAGTGTTGGACCTATGCCCTCTTCAAGGAGCCTAAAGGTCTCTAGTCTAATTCCCAAGTCTTTGATCCATCTTGTATTAACTCTTGTGCAGGGTGAGAAAGTGGGATTAATTTCCAATTTTCTGCATATGGTTAACCACTTTTGCCCAACACCATTTGTTGAACAGGCTATCTTTTGAATTTTGGGCTCCTTTGTCAAAAATCAATTGGCTGTGTGTGGATTTGTTTCTGGGTCATTTATTCTGCTCCATTGGTCTATGTATCTGTTTTTGTGCCAGTACCATGCTGTTTTTATTACAATGGTTTTGTTGTGTAATTTAAAGTCAGGTATTGTAATTTTCCTGCATGATTTTTGTTGCTGATAACTACTTTGGCTATTCTGAGCTTTTTGTTGTTCCAAATGAATTTAAAGACTGATTTTTGTCTGTGAGGAATGATCTTGGTAATTGAATGGGCATTGCATTGAATCTGGAGATCACTTTTGGAAGGATAGCCATTTTAATGATATTTATTTTGCCTATCCATGAGCATGGTAGATCTTTCCATCTTCCAAGATTTTCTTTGATTTCTTTTTTCAATGTTTTATCATTTTCTTTGTAGAGATCTTTTAGCACCTTGGTTAAGTTTACTCCTAAGTATGTTATTTTTTTTGTGGGAGATTCTGAGTGGAAGTGTTTTCTGAATATCTTTATCAATGGATTTATGGTTGGTGTACAGAATAGCTTCTGATAATTTTAAGATGGATTTTGTATCCATATACTTTGCTGAATTTGTTGATCAGTTCTATAAGTCTTTTGGTTGAGTTTGTTGGGTCTTCTAGGTATAGTATCATGTCATCTGCAAATAGGGAAATTTTGAGTTCTTCTTTCCCTATATCTACTCCTCTGATTTTCTTTCTTGCCTTATTGTTCTGGGTAGGGTCTCAAGAACTATACTGAAGAGAAGTGGTGATAATTGACATCCTTGTCTTGTTCCTGTTTTTTTTAAACTTTATTTTAAAATTTTGGCGGACTTCCGGGAAGATGGTGACCGAGAAAAGCGGGGCTTAAGAGCCCCACTAACAACAAATCTCCATTACCACAAAATCAGCGCCTTTCATAGCCAGAAAACACCATCACCAGTGAAACCAAAAATCACCAGGCTCCAGAGAGAAAGCGGACTGAGAACAGAGCCACAGAGGAGATAACCGGCCTCGCGCCCAAGGACGCAGCAGACGCGGCTGCAGCGCCATACTGCCGGCGGCACCGGCGAATTCACGGGATGGCTACAGCAAGCCGAGGTGAGCCACTGCGGAACAGCCAGGCAGGATTTCTCCAAGCAGAGAGCATCTAAAGCTCCCAGTGGCTGAGCTCAGCACACGCTGCAGGGATTCAGAGTCGAAATCAAAACCAAGAAGAAAACGCCAGCCCCATAGCCGAGAGTGTAGCAGCGGCGCCATATTGCCACCGGCGGCAGCAGCAGCAAATTCAGCGAGGCCAGTACAGCTACATCTGTGCACTCAAGAACAGTGAGTCAAATTGCGGGCCACAGAGGAGAAACCCCAGTACTGTACTCCCTGGGACTTGACCCAGTGGGGGAGGGGCGGTGGCAGAGATATCACACCATAGGACAACACCCAACCTGGCACCCCCCACAGTCTAAAGCAGCCTCTATCGACTCTCTGGGTCAGAGACTCTATGATAAAACCCAGTAAAGGAGTAGTGGGGTCTGAGATACTACTGACTCGAGATCCAGAACACCTTAAGTGAAGTCATAGTGACCCAAGGGAAGAACCCAGAGAAGGCACAAACTTCCGAAATCATGGGAAAGAGGAATAATACTGGAGCAATGAATGCACACAACCCCACAACATCAGAACCCGATAAAACAGAAAATCAGAGATTTCTAGAAGATCAAATCAGGAAAATAACTGTAGAAATAATAGAGGTGCTTCAAAAAGAACTCAGAGAGAGCCAAAAAGAGATAAAGGATGCAATTAATGAAGTAAAGGCCTCAATTCAAAGCACAAACAACGGATTAGAACACATGGAGAACAGAATCTCACTCTTAGAAGATGAGCAATCCAAAAATGAACGCATAGTTTCTAATCTAGAAAAAAATATCCGACAGCAGGAATCTGACATTGAAGAAATATGGGCCCATTTTAAGAGAGCTAACCTAAGAATAATTGGAATAGAGGAGGGAAAAGAAAGTGAAACCAAAGGGATCAACAATCTCTTCAAGGAAGTAATAGCAGAAAATTTTCCAGACATCGAGCAAGAGGCCGATACACAGGTCCAGGAAACTTATAGAACTCCCTTTAGACAGGATCGGAGAAGAGAATCCCCACGCCACATAATTGTCAAAATGACCAATGTGGAAGCCAAGCAGAAAATCTTAAAGGCAACAAAAACAAAGGGCCAAGTGACATTCAGAGGCAAACCAATTAGAATCACTCCAGACTTCCCAAACCAAGTTATGAGAGCCAGAAGGGCTTGGAGTAACATATTCCCAATTCTGAAAGAAAACAACTTCCAGCCAAAAATTTCCTACCCAGCAAAACTTTCTATCAAATTAGATGGAGAAATAAGAAGCTTCCATGACAAACAGAAACTGAAGGAATTTATGTCTTCAAAACCAGCGCTAGAGAAAATACTCAAAGAGATTAACTACAAAGAAGAAATAGGTAACACACACCAGAACCAGAGAAACAAGATTTTCCATCCAACAGACAACTAAGATTGGTTATCTGTGGAGATTCATTATTTATGTTAGTCTTTTACCTATCTCTAAAGGGTATTGTTTGCCTTTATTGTTGTTAATTTTTAGGATTTCTAGTTGGAATATTAATATACCTTCAGATATAGCAATTGGAAATATTTTATCCCATTCTATTAGTAACTGTTAACTCTGTTTACATTGTCTTTGGATATACAATATTTTTTTTTATTTTTTAGGGAGTTTGTATACTCTTCTGTTGCCTGTGCCATTGAAATCATAACCAAGAAATCAATGTTGTGAGGTTTAATGACCCAGATTTTCTCCTAAAAGTTTATAGTCTTAAGATTTATATTTAGGTCTTTTATCTATTTTGAGTTAATATTTGTATATGGGATTAGGTAAGGGTCCAATTTTATTCTTTTCCATGTAATTATTATTTTTTAACAATATTTAGTTAAAAGATTAATATTTCCACCACCAAATGTTCGTGGAAACCTTGTCAAAAATAACTTGACAATATAGGGAAGAATTTAGCTCTAGACTTTTATTTAACTCCAATGGTTTATATATCTGCCTTTAGAACAGTACTACACTGTTTCAATTATTGTAGCTTTATATGGTTTGAAATCAGAAAATATATATCTTCTAGCTTTGTTCTTTTTCAAGATCGTTTTGGGTACCTAGAGTCCATATTCCATATTAGGATAGATTTTTTTCTGAAAAATAAATATATAAATATATGATAGTTTCACCTAAAAAATAGAAAAAAAATATTCTCTGGTAAGAAAGAAAGCAAAAAGAAATATTGAAATGTCATCTTTAAGTCATCAAAAGCTTGGTATCTGACAAATGAAACTGTTATGTGAGATTACCATTTTTAATTTTAGATAAATTGCCATAATACTAGATGTCAACTACTAAGCCAAGCATGGGAGGGAGGGATAGGGAGAGAATGGGGTGGGGATTGGGTGGGAGCTGACTGGGAAAAGTGTGCAAGTATGTCTACAAAAGTATGTATCCTACTATGATGTATGAATACAGTGCACCAATAAAAAATTAAAAAAATAAAAAATAAGAAATAAATAAAAAATAAAAAACATAAAAAATAAAAAATAAAAATAAATAAAAAAAATAAAATTTTGGCTACAGTTTCATTTTTTCTTAACAAGTCTACTACTGTATCAGGATTTAAAAAAACAATTATTAAGATTCTAAAGAATTTAACAACAGAGGAATGTCAAGGGAAGGGTCCAAATGCCCCATTCTTAGGAGTTTAGTAGCTATTCCAGTTAATACCTAAGCTTCAAACAAAATGAATTTTATATTTTCTAAATAAAATAATGTACAACCACCATCTTCATTTAGGTTTGTTATAACTTTCAAACACAAAGCTTAATTTTTAAGCTTGGTTAAAAAAAACTTAACAGGAATGATGGCCAACTTTAGTAAGTAGTGTGTACCTTACAGGAAATTTTGTTAACAATCATAACACAATAATAATGCCATTAATAATGACATCCTCAATTTAGAATCTGGAATATTCTTCCATCAAGGGGGGTAGGGGTAATTCAGTCCAATGAGTCTGTCTCAAGATCTTCATCTCTTGTTTGTTCCACTTGTATTCTCTTTTCAGTAATTGGATTAATGCTTTAAGCCCAAAATGAGATATATTTTTTATTACTGTAGATTACATGTTGTTTGGTGCTCAGTTTCCATCTGCTCCTCTTGCTTGCGATTTCAATCTGCTGCTTCTTTCTCATGCTGGCCTTTCAGCATATTTTTCCTGTGAGCAGTCGGAAAGTTTCTTCCACCCTTTCTCTTCTTTTCACCTTCTTGATCATCTCCTTCTTCTTCAGAATCAGAGGTTGATGTAACCCCTGGTTTAGCTATATTCTTCCTTTTTGATTCAGCTTCTTTCTTTCCCTCTTTTTTGTCTGGCTCTTTTCTGGGTTTGTCTTCTTCTTTCTGGCCCTACTCATCCTTTTTAAACTGCTTTTTAGGTTTCCTTTCCTCTTGCCCCTTTTTCTTACTTTTGTCTTTTTCAATAATCATGTCACTCTCTGAAGGACAGGGATGTTTTACCATTTTAGGTCTTCCTTTTGGTTTTGGAATCTTAACTTCAGTGGCTGCAGGTCATCCTCTTTTAGGACTCACTTTAAGATTAACAAATGCTGTTGCTGTTGTCACTACCACTGCCTCCTCAGTTTCTACTTTGTTTTCTGACTTTCTCTTTCTTCCTCTTCTGGCAGTTTTTGGAGTAGTTATGTCAAGTGCTTTAGTCACATCCTCATTGCAGAACTTTTCTTGATCAGTATCTTCCTTTGAAACACTAGTTTCTTTTTCTTCAACTTCAACATCAGATGATGTATTTGATTGTTTAGCTGATGCCTGTTGGCTTGAAAATTTCACTTTTGAATTGTTATCTATCTCCCATAAGCCTTCATTAAAACCTTTTCGTTTATTTGGTTTGACATACTTTTCCTTATTTTATGAGTACGGAAATATATCCTTTGGTCCTAAAAAGGCAGTCTCATGAGTTCCAAAAAAGAAAATGGGTAGTTTGTTTGTGGGTAGCTTTAGAGCTCCATCAGGAACTTCATCTACATGAGCTGGCCAATGAGGGTACCCTTTCATGTTGGCGAAGATGAGGTCTCCAGGTTTGAAATCTCGAGTCATGTTTCAGGTCAAAGCCGGGAGTCCCAGAGCCAGAGGAGGAGATGCCGGTGGGCAAGGGCTGCGTAGAGGCGGCTGCCGGGGTGGCCTCCAGAGTGGGGGGCACCTGCCGGGGCAGCTGAGACTACACTGGAGGGACAGCCGTCTCCATCCTCATCCACGCTGGCCACCTGCGCCACCCGCTGCTACAGAGGCGTCCCAACAGCTCTGAATCGCAAACACTGCCTTGTTCCTGTTTTTAGGGGAAATTCTTGAGGCTTTTTCCCCATTTAATATAATGTTGGCTGTGGACTTATTGTAGATTGCCTTTATGATGTTGAGATATGTTCCTTCTATTCTGATTATCTACAGTGCTTTTATCATAAATGTTGAATTTTATCAAATGCTTTTTCAGCATCTAATAAAATGATCATGTGATTTTTGTCTTTGGATCTGTTTATATGATGAAGTACATGGATTGATTTTCATATGTTGGACCAGCCTTGCATCCCTGGGATGAAGCCTACCTGGTCATGATGTATGATTATCTTTGTGTTTTTGAATGCGTGTTGCTAGTATTTTGTTTAGCAGTTTTGCATCCAAATTCATCAGAGATATAGGCCTGTAGGTCTCCTTCCTTGAACTGTCTTTATTTGGTTTTGGTATGAATGTGATATTGGCTTCATATAATGTATTTGGGAGAATCCTGATTTTTTTCTATTTCACAAAATAGATTGAGGAGTATTGGGATTATTTCTTCTATAAAAGTTTTATAGAATTCACTGGTCCTGGGCTTTTCTTTAATGGTAAGCTCTTTATTGCTGTTTCAATCTCTTTGGTTCTATTAGTTGTTTTAAATTTTTTATATCTTCTTGACTCAGTTTAGGAAGGCTGCATTTATCTAGGAAGTTGTCAATTTCTTCCAGATTTTCCATTTTGTTGGAGTATAGTTTTTCAAAGTAGTTTCTGTTAATCCTCTGTATTTCTATACTGTCAGTAGTAATGTCTCCTTTTTCATCTCTTATCTTAGAATTTGGGTTGATTCTTTCTATTTTTTAGTTAGGTTGGCTAGTGGTTTATCTATCTTGTTAATTTTTTCAAGAAACCAGTTTGGGGGTTTTGTTGATTTTCTGTATTTTTTTTTTATTCTCTATTTTGGTAATTTGCTCTGATTTTAAAATTTCCTGTCTTCTACTGGCTTTGGGGTTAGATTGTTCCTGTTTTTCAAGGGCTTAGAGGTATGTCATTAGGTTACTTATTTGATGGTTTTCTGGTTTTCTTATGTGAGCACTCAGTACTATAAATTTTCCTCTTAATACTGCCTTTAAAGTGTCCCAGAGGTTTTGATATGTTGTATCTTTATTTTCATTTGTTTCTAGAAATTTCTTGATTTCACCGCTTGTGTCTTCTATGACCCATTCTTCATTCAGAAGTGTGGTGTTCAGCCTCCATATGTTCATGTGGTTTCTCTGGGTCTTTTTATAGTTGATTTCTAATTTCATTCCATTATGGTCTGAAAAGACACAAGGAAGTATGTCACATTTTTTGAATTTGCTAGTGTTCTTTATGTGGCCCAGGATATGATTGACTTTGGAGAAGGGTCCATGAGCAGCTGAGAAAAATATGAAAGGTCTCAGAGTCGAATAGTATGAGTATATGAGTTTGCTAAGGTAGTATATACTATAGATTAGAGATAGTACCAATGGAGTAGAATTCTAGTAACCAATATATAGTTTCTGGTATAGTGATATGAATTGGATTTAATAAGGACTAGGGAGTGATAAAAAAAAAAGAAGAGAAAAGATAGAAGAGGAATAGAGAGAAGAGAGGAGATTTCTACAAGGGAAGAAGCTTGGAAGAGGATTTGGTATGAGGGTTAAAAAACAAAAACAAAGCAAGACAAAAATCATACAAACAAAACAAAACAAAAAACCACGAACCCTCTCAAAAAAAAAAAAGCAATCAGGTATACACACACAAAAAAAAAAAACTATCTCAAAATTGATGTGACTCTATAAGTAAATTCAGCAGTCTCTCTCTGTGTAGATACTGAGTGCTACCAGCACCTTTTCCTCTGTGAATCTGGTTCTCTGAGTCTTCTCAGTCTATGCAGATGTTCGAAATCAATAGGGTTAGATTTAATATGAGTGAAGGTCACCCTCCACACTTTGCACAGATTTGGAGTCTAGGTCTCTCCCTGCCTCTGTTTGTAGCGTATGCCTCTGAGACCAAACTCATTCTAGGAGTCTCGGTTCTACACAGATAGGACTGGACTAGTTTGACTTCTCCCTGTTCACCACAATTGGGATGTCTGTGGTGTTCCTGGAAATCCTACTCATTGGGTTTAGAATTAAGCATAAGATTCCCCCCACACTTTCACTGATCTGAGCCTGAGTCTGTCCGAGCTTCTGATATGATCAACAGCAGATCCCACTCCCACCTTCTCTGGGTTCTTCTCCAGTTCACCACGACTTCACTTATTGTGCTCTGGATCTCTGGGGTGGGGGGTGGGGGGATAATCTCCACTGCCACCGCTCCTTCCCTGAACTGTATTGTAAAGTCTCAGATCCAGGTAGTTAGTCGCAGCTGCACCAAACTCTGAGGGTGCCGTGCTGGGGGCTTTCCTTCAGGGAACTGCAACTAGGGTGTATTAATTTCTGTCACCCCTACTCCTACACTGTGTTGAACCACTAGTTCTCAGAATCAGGGAGTTTATCAAATCTGGTGCAATCCTGGGATTTCTCCTGGGGGGACTGCAATTTCACTTACAATTTTAGTGACACTGGGCTGGAGCTTTTGCTGGAGCTCTCGCAGGCATGCCGCTGCTGATGGCAGTATGACATCACTGCCACACCCTCGGCCATGAGGCCATGAGGCTAGCGTATCTCCATCTGGTTTTGAGCTCTGCTCTGAATCTCTAGAGACTGTGATGGGCTTGGCTGGTGAAATTTTTAGCTTGTCTTCTCACTGAAAGATCTGCTGGATTACATCTGACTGGACTGCAACTGTTCACTTCAGCTCCTTTGCTTTTCCTCCCTGGAGTCTGGTTCTGTGAGGTACACTGGCATTGGCACGGCAGCCACCATCGCAGCAGACCAGTTTTTTTTCTGCTTCTCTTGTTGTTCTAGTCTTTTCTTTTCTGTCTCTTGTATTTATAGCTTTTATTTCTCTATTGATAGCATTACCTGTCTCTGTAAGGTGTTATTTTTGACGCTATGGAGATCAAGTGTCAGCAGTACTCTTAGAAGCTGTTTTATTCAGTCACCATCTTCCCCTATCCTTTATATAGGTTATTGATGAAGAAATGTTTCTAATGTTAATTTTTTTAAACAAAAAGGTGTCTCATTCCAGAAGCAAATAAACTTAATTATTATGAATGACTGCAAACCTAGAGACAGAAAGATGCATTTATTTTCAGTCTCTTGTTCACTTACTGAAATTGAAAGCTGCACCTTAAATGGTAACATTAATATATCAGCAAATTATTTTATAGATGGTCCCATGAAAAGCTTAAGGAAGTAGAGAGGGAAATTCTAGGTTCCTACTCTATCATCAGCTGACTCGAGAAAAAAGAACTGTTAATAATTCAATGAATCAGAACTAAAAAAAAAAAACTTTAAATATTTGAAATATACTAGATCTTATAAAATGTTTTTTAGAAAAAAATGAAATTAAAAAATACATTTGATTTTTTTTTTTTTTTTGCAGTACTGGGTATTATGGAACCCAGGGACATTCTACCTCCAAGCTATACCCCAGATCTATTTTTTATTCTTTATTTGGAAACAGAGTCTCACTAATTTGCAGAGTGCCTCACCAAGTAGCTGAGACACTTAGTGAGGCACACTAAATTCTGGGATTGCAACTGTGCATTACCATGCTGGGCTCAATTTGAAATTTTTAACTGAACTGATATACAATTTGTTGGATTTTTATTTAAGAACAGGGCCATTTTCCTTCTTTTTCTAACTCATTAGAAGTGACTATGTAAAATTGGTGTTGTTTTCCCTCAAGTAACTAGTAAAACTTATCAGAGAAGTCATTTGAGCCTGGCATTTTCTTTGCATGAGAGTTTTTAATTACTAATACTTTTTTTCTTTATTCTTCTAGAATTTTTCATGTATTCTTGTTTTGGTGAGTTGTATTTTTTCTTATTTTCCCATTTTATCTAAATTTGATTATTGTTTATTTCTGTTAATTTGTTGATTTGTCTACATGTTCAAATATAAATTTCCATGAAGTTACTAATATTATTTACAATGTTGTTTAATGTTTTTAGAATACATATCCCATTTTAGTCTTTGTTCTTGCCAGTGCTTTTGTTTATTACCAATTGCTCTTTATAAAGAAATCACTTTTGGCCGGGCGTGGTGGCGCACACTTGTAATCCCCGCGCTTGGGAGGCGGAGACAGGAGGATCGCACAGGTTCGAAGCCAGCCACACTGGCGTAAGAGACCCTGTTTCAAAAATATAAAATAGGTCTGGGAGTGTAGCCCAGAGGTAGAAGGGCTTCCAGGAACCCCAGCACCACCAAAAAAAAAAAAAAAAAAAAAAAAAAAAAAAAAAAAAAAAAAAAAGAAAGAAAGAAAGAAATCACTTTTGGCCTGACAGCTCTATTGAATTTTATGAAATATTTTTATTAATTTCTGTTTTAATATTTTTTACATTTTTTCTTCCTGTTTGAGTTTAACTTTTTTCTTTTAACTTGAGCCAGATTTTGTTATCATTTACTTTACTTTCTTCTGTTTCTTTTTTTTTTCCCCTACCTCTGAACTACACTACTAGGCCTATTTTATTTTTTATTTTGAGACAGAGTCTCATTAAGTTTCTGAGGGCCACATTAAGTTTCTCAAGCTGGCCTTGAACCTGCGACATTCCTGTCTCAGCCTCTCAACTGCTGTAATTACAGGCATGTACCACTGCACCCAGCTTCTTCTCTAATTTACACATTTATGGGGGGAAAAAATCCCCTGTGAATATATTAAACTACATTCTACAAGCAATGATATGTCAAATTTTCTTTTAACTTAGTTGAAAATATTTTCTAATTTACATTGCCATTTCTTTTTTTGACCCATGAAATTTTTAAAACTATACAATATAGGCTTAAATTTCATAATTTGAGGATTTTATACGTATCTTTTATTGACTGAGTTCCACTGGGTTAAATGAGACACTTTATAGCATTTTAATCTTTTGAATTTTTAAAATTTATTGATTCTTTTGAAACAGTATATGTTCAGTTTTGATTAATTTTTCATGGGCACTTAGAAAAAAATATGAATCTTGCAGCTGTTGAGTGCAGCGTAGTGTATCTATTAAGTAAAGTTACTCATTGTGCTGTTCAAATATTATGTTCCTCCTGAATTTAGTTATTCTAACAGTTTCTGAGAAAAAGTTTTTAAAATCTCCCATTATAATGCTGACTTGAATTTTTTAGTTCTGTCAATTCTTTCTTTATATATTTAAGCCTAAATTATTAGGTGCATATAAGCTTAAAGTTGTTTATCTGCCTGGTGAATAAACTCATCATTTTGAAAAATCTTTTTCGTTTTTGCAATACTAGGGATTGAGCCCAGGGACATTCTACCTCTGAGCTACGCCCCCAGCTCTATTTTTTTGTTAATTCTTTATTTTGAAACAGAGTCTCACTAAGTTGCAGAGGAACCTGTGATCCTCCTGTCTTAGCCTTACAAGTAATGGGATTACAAGTGTACACCACCACACACAACTTGGAAAATTCTTATTTATATATTAATGCTTTCTGCTTCAAAGTCATTTTTCTAGTTGCATTTTATTAATCCTTCTCTTTTGTGATATGATCTCTATCCTTTCTTGCCTTCCTTTAGATTAAGTAATTATTCTACTTGTCCCTTATATTATCTTGTTGTGCATTGCTTTGTGATTGTTTTATTACCCTAGAGATCACAATTCATCTTTAATATCTTAAGATATTTTACTATTTCCCTAATGCATAGACTTTAGAGCCAGACGTGGGTGCACACTTGTAATCCCAGTACTTGGGAGGCTGAGACAGGAGGATCCAGGTTTGTAACCAGCTTCATCTACTTAATGAGGCCCTCAGCAAATTAGTAAGACCCCGTTTCAAAAATAAAGAATAAAATTACGACTGGGGATGTATCTCGAGGTAGAATGCCCCTGGGTTCAATACCCACTAATAAAAAAAAAGACTTTAGAACATTTCAACTCTACTACTACCCACCTTATATGTAATATATATATATATATATGTGTGTGTGTGTGTGTGTGTGTGTGTGTGTGTATGTATGTATGTATATGTATATGTATATATTCTAAATATATGTACATCCAGATTCTTAATTAAAATAGAAGTAAATTGGCCGGGCATGGTGGTGCACACTTGTAATCCCCGTGCTTGGGAGGCAGAGACAGGAGGATCGTGCAGGTTCGAAGCCAGCTTCGCTGGCTTAAGAGACCCTGTTTCCAAATAAAAATATAAAATAGGTCTGGGAATGTAGCCTGGAGGTAGAAGGGTTCCATCCCCAGTACCACCAATAAATAAATAAATTAAATTAATAAATAAATAAATATAGTAGTAGTAGTAAATTGAGTTCAATAGTTCGTTAAAACTCATACAATATGACCAAGTGAGATTTATCCCAAGGTTCATATCATTTAAAAGCAATAAACAGATTCAATATACTTTCTGTCAAAATCCAACTGCACTTTTTTACAGAAATAGAAAAGAAATTCTAAAATTCATATGAAACCAAATGGCAAAAGACCCCAAATAACTGAAATGATCTTAAGCAAGAGGAGTAAAGCTGGAGGCATTGTACCACCTGAATTAAAAATCTATCACAAAGCAATAATAATTAAATCTGCATTATACTGGCATATAATGCAAAGAAACAGAATTTTTTTTAAAAAAAACCTAAAAAATACAACCAAAATGAGAGAATACAACAAAATACAACACAATGAGAGAAGCTTTCAACAAATGGTGATTTGGAAAACAGATACTGGTATGTAAAATAATAAAAAAATGACCATACCTCATGCCATAAATGAAAGCAACTAAAAATGGATCGAAGATTTTTTTTTTTTTTTTTGGTGGTACTGCGGTTCCTGGAAGCCCTTCTACCTCCGGGCTACACTCCCAGACCTATTTTATATTTTTGAAACAGGGTCTCTTACGCCAGCGTGGCTGGCTTCGAACCTGTGCGATCCTCCTGTCTCCGCCTCCCAAGCGCGGGGATTACAAGCGTGCGCCACCACGCGGCAGGATCAAAGATCTAAACATAAGACCTGAATAAAACTCCAGAAGAAAACATAGGGAAAAAGGTGATATAACACTAAAAGTACAAACAGCAAAAGCAAAAATATACAAGTAGGATTTATCAAACTAAAAGGCTTCTGAATAGCAAAGGAAGCAATCAAAAGAATAAAACGATAACCTACAAAATGAGAGAAAACATGTTCATACCATACCTATGATAACTTAAGAAACTCCTACACTCAACAGAAAAAACATAAGAGGCATAATCTAATTAAATAAGCAAAGGACTTAAAAAGACATTTCTCCAAAGAAGACATACAAATGGTCAACAGATATATGACAGGATGTTCAGCAACCCTAATAATCAGGAAAACTGAAATCTAAACCATAATTCAATATCACCTCATAACTTTTAAGGTGGCTAATAAAAATAATAGTAATACTAAGTGTTAATGATAATGTGAAGAAATTAGAACCTTGTATACTGGTAATGGGGCTGTAAAATGTTGCAGTTATTATGTAAAGTAGATTCTTCAAAAAGCTAAAACATACAGACTGGGAATATAAGTCTGTGGCTGAGTGCTTGCCTATCACGTGCAAGCCCCTGAGTTCAATCCCCAGCAACAATAACAAACAACAAAAGCATTTTTTAATAGAACTATCATATGTTCCAACAAATCCACTTCTGATTATATATCCAAGAGAATTGAAATAAGGAACTCAAATTGATATCTGTACATGCTTACTGTAGCATTACTCACAATATCCAAGATTGAAAAACAAGCCAAATATCTATTAATGGATGAATAAATACAGAAAATGTGATATATACATTGAAGGGAATATTATATAGCTTTTAAAAAGAAGGAAATCCTACCATATGCAATAACGTGAATAATTCAAGAATACCTTGTGCTAAATAAGATATACCAGTCAAACAAGGAAAAATACTACATGGTTTTATTTATATGACCTCTATAAAGTAGCCAAACACCTAAAAACAAAGAGTAAAATGATGATCTCCAGGACCCGCAGAAGGGAGAAATGGGGTGTTTCTGTCCAATATGTTTCACAGATGAGTAAGTTCTAGGGATCTGCTGTACAAGGTGCCTATAGTTAGCCATGCTGTCATATGCACTTAAAAGTTTATTAAAAAGGTAGGAAGCCAAGCATGGAGGGAGGAGGAGGAAAGGGGCTAGGGACTGGGTAAGGGCTGATTGGGTGATATGTGCATGTATATCTCCACAAGGTTTTTTATCCCAGTAAGATGAATGACTACAATGCACCAATAAAAATTTATTTTAAAAAATAAAATGCAAAAAAAATAAAATGTTAACCATAGAATCTAAAAAAAAAAAAAAAGGTAGATCTCATGTTGAGTGCTTTTACTACAGTGGGTTAGTAGCTTTGCTCTACTATTTTATGAAGTGAATATTTATTTAAATTCAGTCACCTGTTTTAATTTCCCTTCAACTTAGACTTTCCTAGTAAATATAAATGCCAAATTGGCAAATATTTTTTAATATTTTGAAAATATCATTTTCCTGGGTCTCTTTTTCCCCTCTGCTGTTGATTTTCATCAGTTTTTCTCTATGTTCCAAGATGTGGCTTCTTTTTTTTCTTGTAGTATTTAGTGTTTATAATATTTCTTGAACCTGTGATTTCACATCTATCATTAGATTTGGAAAATTCACAGCCAATTTCTCTTTAAATATAATTCCTACTGCATTCTCCTTCTCGTCCCCTTTGGAATTCCAATTTCAGATATGCTATGACTTTCCACCATACTCTATATGATTCTTAAACTCTTATCTATTTCCTATTTTTATCTATCTATATTTTGTCAGGATTGATTTTTCTAGCCTTTCAGTACACTGGATTTCTTTTTAGCTTGTTTTAAGTTGTTGTTAAATCCATATATTTACTGTATCCTTAAATAAAATCATTTTATTCTTATTATTTTTGTACTTTTATTGGTGCAATGTAATTATACATCATAGTGAGATTCAATGTCATACAAACATACATGCATACATCACTTGGTACAATTCCCATCGTATACCCACAAAATAATTTTATTTTATTTTTGGTGGTATTGGGGATGGAAGCCAGCAGCCTTCTACCTCCAGGCTACACTCCCAGACCTATTTTATATTTTTTATTTGGAAACAGGGTCTCTTAAGCCAGTTTAGGCTGCCTTCACACCTGCACAATTCTCCTGTCTCAGACTTCCAAGTGCAGGGATTACAAGCATGCACCACCATGCCCGACTGTAATTTTATTTTTTTATCCCTAAAACTGCTTTTTGGATCTTTGCCACATTTAACTAAATTTTTGCTGAAATTGTAAATCCTTTTAGTTTCTTAATAGTGAGTATTTGCAGCCAGGCATTATAGCACACACCTATAATCCCAGTATTTAGGAAGCTGAGACATGAGGATCACAGAACACAGACCAACCTCAGCAACTTAGTGAGAGTCTCAGAAACCTAGTGAGAACTTGTTTCAAAACAAAAACAAACAAAAAAGTAATAAGCAGGGCAATCCCAGCATTTGGGAGGCTGAGACAGGAGGATCACGGTTTGCAGACAGCCTCAGCTACTTAATGAAACCCTTTGCAACTCAGTGAGACCCTGTTTCAAAATAAGGAATAGCCAGGCATAGTGGCGCAGGCTTGTAATCCCCGCGCTTGCAAGGCAGAGACAGGAGGATCACGCAGGTTCGAAGCCAGCCTTGCTGGCTTAAGAGACCCTGTTTCCAAATAAAAAGTATAAAATGTGTCTTGCAGTGTAGCCCAGAGGTAGAAGGGTTTCCAGGAACCCCAGTGCCACCAACAAACAAACAAACAAATAATGGTGGTGCACGCTTGTAATCCCCACACTTGAGAGGCTGAGACAGGAGGATCATACAGGTTCGAAGCCAGCCTCAGCTGGCTTAAGAGACCCTGTTTCCAAATAAAATATAAAATAGGTCTGGAAGTATAGCCCAGGGGTAGAAGGTCCCTGGGTTCCATCCCCAGGACCACCAAAAAAAAAAAAAAAAAGGAATAAAAATAGGGCTGTAGGTAGAACACCACTGAGTTTCTTCTCCAGTACTGCAAAAATTAAAAAATAAAAATAAAAAGTCTGATGGTGTAGCTCAAAAATAGAATGTCTCTGGGTTCAATACCCAGTACTAAAAAATTAATAATAATAATAATAATAATAATAATAATAATAAATAACTGATTATTTGCAAGTTTGTATCTCATAATTTCATTATATATTCACTAGGAGTCTGTTTCTGAACTTTTTCATATTAGCTTCCTAGAGATTATTTAAATGTCCACTTGGAAGCAACCAAATGGGACAAAAATAACCCCAGACTACCATAATACAGCCAAGGTTTGAGACTATCCAAAACTAAACTTCATTCTCTGTGCAGTATGTTTTCGGATCATCCCTATTTATATAATGACTCTATCCCAGTTGTGTGTAGTTTCAAGCCAGAGATTGACATTTCCTGGAGTCTTTGCACTTTGAAAGGATCTAAACTCCAATTTTTGGCCTCACAGGCCCATGAATCTGTTGATATCTCTGTTCAGCTTATTATCAGCAAATTTCTCCAAGGGAAAATTAGTCCCAGAATTTAGACTTGCTACTCTGACCTTTTTTTCTCCAAGCCTGGACATGAAATATCTCAGTAACTTTCCTATAGATTTACAATGTCTTTAAGCAATTTTTAAAAAATATTTGTCCAGGTTTTTACCTATGTTGAATGAGAAAGTTGAGCTGAAGCAGATTTTATGTCATTACCAGAAGTAGAAGCCTCCGTATTGAATTTTCAGCTCTAATCTCTTTATTACTTCCTTTCAGATGCCATCTATCTTTCAAAAGATTTTATATTTACAGTCTCTATTTCCCTGCATACTCACAACTTGATCTACTCTAATTTGACTTTCATTTCAATGATTTACAAAAAAAAATTAGGCTAAAGTCACCAATGACATCTGTTTGGCTAAGCCAACATAATGTTTTTTCAGTACTTATCCTTTGACTTCTTAGCAACATCTGTCACTGTTGGTATCTCCAACATTCTCCTCCCTAAAACATTTTCTTTCCCCTTGTTTCAATATTATCATTTTCTCCTTTTGCTGGTTCAGTCTATTCTATCAAAAAAATAATGTTTTATTATTCAAAAGTTGAAATATAGCCCTGTATTCTTTTTTACACTCTATACTCTCTTAGATGATCCCATTCATCCAAGATAAATAACTTATCTATTTGTAAATAACTCATACATTTTTATGTCCAGCTCAGACCTGTCCCCTCTGTTCCAGATCTATAAATCCAAGGAGCTACTTGAAACTTCCTCCTGAGTATCATTTAGACACTTCAGAATGAAGTCCAACGTCAAACTCATAACTACCCACAATTAAAAACAGAGGTTATATCAAAATGGTTATATCAAAAAGACAAGTTATAAAAAATGCTGGCAAGTATTCAGAGAAAGGAGAACTCTTATATACCATTCATAGAAATGTAAAATCAGTATAGTATTTATGTAGAACAGTATGAAAGTTCCTTCAAAACTAAAAATAGAATTACCATATGATCCAGCTTTCCCATTTATGAGAATATATCCAAAGAAAATGAAATAAGCATGTCAAAGAGATAACTGCACTCCATGTTCACTGCAACAATGTTCTTAGCAGCTAAGATACAGGACCCACTGAGACGTCCATCAGTGCATGAATAAAGAAAGAAAATGTGTCACATACACACATGGAAATAATATTTAGCAGTGAAAAAGAATAAAATCCTGTCACTTGTGACATCATTGATGAAACTAAAGGACACTGTGTTAGTGAAACAAACCAGGTATAGAAAGACAACTGCCACAGGTTTTTTTTCATAAGCTGAGGCTAAAGAAGTTGATATGAGGAAGAGAACAGAATAGTAATCACTAGAGGCTAAAAAGTATAGGGTAGGGGAAGGAAAAAGGAAGTATGGACAAAGGGTATGTATCCAGTATCAGAGCCCTTAAATATACAAAGCAAATATAAAAGGTTCTGAAGGGAGAAATAGATTGTGATACAATACTATTAGGAGATTCCAATGTCTTACTTTCAACCAGAGGCAAAATATACATACAAAAAACCATTAAGCAAATGTTGAACTTGAACTACACTTTAGACCAAATAAATCTAACAAACATACAACATTCCATCCAACAGCAATAGAATACACATTCTTCTCAAGTGCACACAGAACATTCTCTAGGAGAGAACATATGTTAGGCCACAAAACAAGTCTGAACACAGGATTAGGATCTATCAAGCACTTTTTCCATTCATAACTACATAAAATTAGAGGTCAAAAACAGAAGGGACAGAAACAGGAGGAGCTCAGGTTCAAGACCAGCCTCAGCAATTTATATTTCAGGTCCCTTTTTTGAATAAAAAACAAAGAGGACTGAGGGTGCAACCTGGAGGTAGACTGTCCCTGCGTTTAATCCCCAATACCAAAAAATAAATAAAAAATAGGGAGGAATCCTGGAAAGTTCACAAATATATATAAAAAAAACATGCTTCTGAATAACCAATGGGCAAAAAAGTAAAAAGAAATCAAAAGGGCAATCAAAAAATGTGTTGACAGAAATAAAAATATAAATTCAATATACCAAAACTTATGTGATAAAGCAAAAGCAATTCTAAGACTTAATTTAAAGCAATAAATGCCTATATTAAGAATTGATCTCATTTTGACTCTCACTATGATGTATAATTAGGATGTGCCAATAAAAGTATAAATAAAGAAGATCTCAAATAAACAACCTAACATTATACCTCAAGGAACTAAATAAATAAATAAATAAATAACACCCTAAGCCCAAAGCTACCAAAAGGAAGAAAACATCAAAGACCAAAGCAAAAATAAATTAGAGATCAGAAAAAGACAACATAAAAAATCAATGATACTGAGTTGGTTTTTTGAAAATATAAGCAAAATTGACAAAGCTTTAGCTAGACAAACCAAGAAAAACAGAGAAGACTCAAAGTCAGAAATTAAAGAGGAGATATTATAACTGATACCACAAAAATACAAGGAATCATAGGAAATTACTATGAACAGTCATGCATTATTGGGCATGGTGATGCATGTCTGTAATTCCAGTATTTGGGAGGCTGAAACAGGAGGATCACAAGTTCAATACCAGCCATGGAAATTTAGTGAGACCTTCAGCAAGTTAGTGAGATCCTGTTTTGAAAATTAAAAATAGGAATGGGGATATAGCTGAGGTAGAATGCCCCTGGATTCAATATTAAATATATATATGGATATATAAATATATGTGGATATATATATATATATATATATATGTTTCTAGGCACATAAAACATATCAGGGCTAAATTATGAATATAAAATATAAACAGACCAATAATAAGCAAGGAGATTCTATCAGTAATAAAAAAAATCTTCCACTAAAAGAAAATCCAAGAATCAGGTGGCTTCACAACTGAATTCCACCAAATATCTAAAGAACTAATACCAAATATATGTCACTTAGTTTTGTGTTCTCCACTCTGTTGCTCTAGATGTAATGACAAACATAGAAAGTGAAGGGATAGAAAAGTGTCCATTAGCAATAAAATATAAAAATGAAAAATATATGTGCACACATCAAAGCAAAAAAATGTATAAAATAGAGATGAATATTAAAGGAGCAATTAAAATTATACAATATTAAGAACTTTAATTAGTGGATAGACTAGCCAAACATAAAAATCAATAAGGAAACAAAAAAATGTGATGAATCACAGAGAAAATGAACCTGACAGACATATACAGTACTTTCTACCCAACAGCAACAGAATACTCATTCTTCTGAAATGCTCATAGAATATTCTCCAGGTCAGATGCTATGTTATGTCATGAAATAAGGCTTAACAAATTTAGGTATATTAAAATTATACAACTATCTTCTCAGGCCAAATTTTTTGGTCAATAAGGCATTTTAGACAAATGTATAATCCTCTTTTTGAGAAAAAAGATAACCTACCCATTTAATCATACATAATACACTATATTATTTTATATTAAAATCTTTATACTCTTTTTGTCTTTTATATAAAATTTTATTGTAACTTAATATCAACTAAAAGTCTAAAATCATCTAAAAGTTACAAATGTAGTACTTGAAGCTCTTCTCTCTACCTAGGGGGAAAATTCTCTAGTAATGAAAAGTCAGATCATATTATGTTGTGTTTCTAACATTCACAAACCTTGCCTAGGACAGTTCCCTACTACTCTAAAATGTAACTGATAATATTCCTTATATGACCTTTTGATAGGGAGAATGACATTTCCTCAAGATGTCAGTCTTCTAATCCAGGCTACTCAGGGATAATATGCTTCATAGGAACTGGGGATTAATGTTGAAGAATAAATTAAGGTTTCTTATCAGTTGGCCTGAACATATTTTGCATGAATCCATTTATTATCCACCATCATAAAACTCTATGGTCTACTTCCATTGTCCTCCAAATTAATTTCAGCTTCCTCTTCAAATTTACCTCCTCTGTACCCTCAATTCTTGACAAACATTATTATATCTCCAATTCACATTTTTGAAGGTGTTCAAACAATGGCATTATTCAGTTTATAGGTTTTTGAAACTGACATCTTTTACTTACTAAAATACATTTTAATTATATTAAATGCTGTTGTGTGAATCAGTGGTTTTGTTTTGCATTTCTGATTAGTGTATCATTTCATGGATGTACCAAACAATCTATTTGTCTATTCCCATATTGACAGATAATTGAACTGTTATAGATTTTTGTGAACAATGAATAAAGTTGTTATAAATATTTTTTAAAAATAACAAAGTAAACAGGAAAATTCACAAATGCATAAAAACCCAATAATACACTCTTGAATAACCACTGATTTTTTTAAAAATCAAAAAATAATTTATATAAGGAAAAATGAAAATAACACTTACTAAAACTTATAAGATGTAACAAAAGCAGTTCTGAGAGGGAAGTTTCTATATTTAAAATGAGAAAGATAAAAAGAAAGTCTTAGTTAAATGACCTCTCTCTACAACTCAAAAAAATTGAAAAAAGACCGCAAAGCCAACCCAAAAGTTAGCAGGAAAAACAAATATAAAGATAGGAGAATGGGTAAATGAAATAGAGAACAGGAAAACAGTCAACAGAACTATGAATTGGTTTTTGAAAAAATAAAATTATTATTTCAGCCTTCTCACTGTTGGGTCCCAAAATGCCTGACAATCACAACCTAGAGGAAGGAAGATTTATTTGCTCACAGTTCTAGAGATTGCAGAGGACATAGTTCCTGTTAGGCCAGAACTCAGGGCATGGCAAACAGAAGCAGAGAACACAATCAGAAGGACTCATCTCTCTCATATCATGGTGGCCAGAAGCACAGAGCTCAGCAGAAGGGTTCCATGGAAGTATGTAGTCTCCAAGACAACACTCCTGGTAACCCACCTCCTCTAGTCATACTCTACCTGTCAACATTAGCACCCAATAAATCCATTACAAAGGATTCTATTGATGAGATTAGAACCTTCATAATCCAATCACTTTACCTCTAAACATTAGTGTGTGTAATAATCAGGGTATGTTCTACATCTGAACCATTACAAACATAAAAAAGCAGCTACACTGAGAAAGAGATGTCACAAATACAGTCAGATATGGAAGAGGAGTCATTACAGCTGATGACAGAGAAATGAAAAGGATTGTATAGGACTATTTTAAATAACTATATGCCAAAACTTTGGATAGTCAGAAAAATGAATAAATTCCAAGCTACCAAGACTAAGTTAAGAATAGAAAGACTGAACAAACAAGAATATTAAATCTGCAGCTATAAACTCTCCCCACCCGAAAAAGGCCCAGGACCAGAGGACTTCAGTGTAATTCCAAAAACACTCAAAGACCACCAACCTTCTAAATTTTTTCAAAATATACATGAGGAAACATTCCCAAACTCATTCTGCAATATCAACATATCCTTGATTTAAAAACAAGACAAAAATAACACAAGAAAATAAACTTTGGGGACAGTTATCCTGATGAGAAGATATGCTAAAATATCCAAATTCAAAAGAACATCAAATACATCATACACCACCAGAAAGCAGAATTTAGCCCTGGGATGAAGAATGGCCCAACATATGTAAATAATCACTGTGACACTCCACAGCAACAATACATTAGTTAAAAACTTCATGATCACCTCAAGTGATGCAGAAAAGGCATCTGAAAAAATTCAAAAGCCTGTCTTGATTAAAAAAAAAAACTCTCACCAGAAGAGCTATAGAAGAAACTTAAACACAATAAAGGCCACAGGTGGCAAGCTCACAGCTAGTGCGCTCTGTGGGGAAAGCGGGAGCTCATCCTCTAACAGGTGAAACAAGGCAAGGCTGACTCCTTTCACCACTGCCACTCAGCATAGAACTGGAAGCGCTAGCCAGAGCAATCGGGCAAGAGAAGAAAATAAAAGGCATCTGAATTGAAAGGGGAAGAGTAAAATTACCTGTGTTCAGATTATGTAATCATACAGTTATAAGACTTTGAAGATTACACGATAAAATAAAAACTGTCGGAAAAAATAAACTAACTCAGTAAAGTTGTGTGTTACAAAAATCAGCACACAGGATTAGGAGTGTTTCCATGCACCAACAAAGAATAATCTGAAATGGAAATTAAGAAAGAAAAAAGATCCCACTTACATTAGCAACAACAACAACTTGAGAATTAATTTTAAAAAAAAGTGAAAGACTCTGAAAACACACATGGGGGAAAGAATGGTCTCTTAAACAAATAATGGTGGGGAAACTGGATATCCATACGCAAAATATTGAAGTCTGACCCCTGTCGCACACTGTATAAAAAAATTTTAAATGGATTAAACAAGCCAAGTGTGGGGGCTCATGCATGTAATCCCAGTATTTAGGAGGCTGAGACAGGAGGATCACAGGTTCATAGCCAGGCTCAGCAACTTAGCAATGCTCTCCACAACTTAGTGAGGCTTGATTTCAAATTTTAAAAGCTGAGGGTGTAGCTCAGAGGTAGAATGTCCCTGGGTTCAATCCCCAAGACAACAACAAAAATAAAGAATTAAACATTTAAGTATATGACTTGAAATCATAAAACTCCTAGCAGAAAATATTGGGGAAAATTTTCTTGGTCTTGATCTGATGTTTTTGATATGATGTTTTGGGATGACAGGCAATGAAGGCAAAGAAAAAAAATAGACGTGTGGGATTTCATCAGACTGAAAGCTTCTGCACAGCAAAGGAAGCAACCATCGAAATAAAAAGACAAGGCTGTATTTTCATTTACATAATGGAAAAAACATTTGCCAACCCATATAGCTAAGAAGGGATTCATGGCCAAAATATATAAGGAATTAGCCGGGCGTGGTGGCGCACGCTTGTAATCCTCACGCTTGGGAGGCAGACAGGAGGATCGCGCAGGTTCGAAGCCAGCCCCACTGGCTTAAGAGACCCTGTTTCCAAAAATAAAAAAGTATAAAATAGGTCTGGGAGTGTAGCCCGGAGGTAGAAGGGCTTCCAGGAACCGCAGTACCACTAATAGCAAAAATACAAATAACCTGATTTTTAAAATGGGGTAAAAGAACGTGTGTGTGTGTGTGTGTGTGTGTGTGTGTGTGTGTGTGTGTGTGTGTCCTGGGGATTGAATCCAGGAGTGTTTGAGCTCTGAGCTGGCTCTGTTTTCCTTGTTATTTTTAAACACAATCTTTAAGTTACCATATAATGGCCACAAACCTGAAATCCTCCCATCTAAGCCTCTCAGGTACTGGGATTGCAGGCATGTATCACCACACCCAGCTGGGGCAACAGATTTATACAGATTCATATAGATGCGTCTCAAAAGAAGAAATTGAAATGGCTAACATGTATATGGAAAGGTGCTCTATATCCGTCTTTATCGGGGAAATGCAAATTAGAGACATGGGATGTCATCTCACACTTTGGAATGGCTAGTATCAAAAAGACAAAAGATGACCACTACTGGCAAGGATGTGGAGGAAAGGAATCTCTATACACTATTGGTGGGAACATACAATGGTATAGACATTACATAGAACAGTACAGAGGTCCCTCAAAAAAAAAAAAAAAACTCTATCATCCAGCAATCCAACTCTTCAATATGTCTTAAAGATTTGGAACTAACTTAACAAAAAGATATCTGCGTCTCACGCTCATGGTAGTACTAGTCACGGTAGCCAAGATATGGAAACATATGTCCTTCAAAGGAAAAATAAAATACTGTAAACCGAGTCTGGTGGTACACCCTTGTAATCCCAGTTCTTGGGAGGCTGAGACAGGAAGGATTGCGGCTCCAAGGCCAGCCTCAGCCACTTAGTAAGGTCTTCCACAACTTAGTGAGACCATTTCAAAATAAAGTATTACAAATAGGGCTGGAGGTATAGCTCAGAGGTAGAATGTCCCTGAGTTCAATCCTCAGTACCACAAAAAGAAAATACTGGGTAGATATACAAAGGTATACGATCCAGTCCTGAAAATTAAGAAAACCCTGAACATACATGAAGCTGGAAGACATTGTGCTGAATAAAATGGCAAGACAGACAGAAATGCACTACAGGAGCCCATTTTTCTGTGGAATCTAAAGTATCATAATATCATAAAATCATAAAATCAGAGAGTAGGATGGTGACTGCCAGGGGATGAAAGGAGGGAGAAATGGGGTGATTTTGATCAAAAGGTACAAATTTTCAGTTATGCAAGATAAGTTCTGGAAGTCTAATGGCAATGTAGTAGCAATAGTTAGCAATATTCATACTATTTTTTATTTTTTATTTTGAAACAAGGTCTCACTAAGTTACAGAAGGCCTCACTTAGTAGCTGAGGCTGTCCTTGAACTGTGATCCTCCTATCTCAGCCTCCCAAATGCTGGGATTACAAGGGTACACCACCACACCCAGCATTTTCTAAATTCTTGTTAGCTATATTAAGATACTGACATATAAAAATATATGTATTTAGCTGGGCGTGGTGGTGCACACTTGTAATCCCCGTGCTTGGGAGGTGGAGACAGGAGGATCTCGCAGGTTCGAAGCCAGCCTTGCTGGCTTTAAGAGACCCTGTTTCCAAATAAAAAAATATAAAATAGGTCTGGGAGTGTAGCTCAGAGGTAAAAGGGTTCCATCCCCAGTACCACCAAAAAATTATATATATATGTATGTATTCAAGGTGTATGACTTGGTGTTCTGATACATATGTACATTGTGAAATGATCACACAATCCAGGTAAATAGCATATATAACTTCCACATAATTACCATGTATGTATGTGAGTGTGTGTGTGCACACTTGTGTATACAGTGAGAAGACTTCATTTAAATTTCTTAGGAAATTTCATATATATATATATATATATATATATATATATATATATATGAATTTCTTTGGCTTAATATTTTTAGCAATGTGAAATAAAAATGCCCCCAGAAGTTACAGGAAATTCATGTACATTTTTGTTTACACTTCTTTGACTTACTAAAAAGAAGGGAAATGAGAAACAATTTAAAGTTTATTTCTGCCTACAAGTTGTTTCATGGATGAGCTATCCTGAAATAAGAATATAATGTGAGATGTGCATCTGCTCTTGCCTCATCTCTCTCAGTTCCCATATATCTCTCTGTAGGTAAGTTTATCACCCCAAGTGTAATTCTCATGTTTAAAATACAATACAGCCGGAAATGGTGGTGCACGCGTGAAATCCCAGAACTTGGAAGATTGAGACAGGAGGATAGGTTCATGGCCAGCCTCATCAATTTAGTGAGGCCCTTTGATAGTAAAATCCTAGGTTGAATCCCCAGTACCACTGATAGAAGATAGAGAGATATGATAGATAGCTAGATGATAGATAGATAGATAGATAGATAGATAGACAGACAGACAGATGATAGATAGATGAGAAATAGATGATAGATAAGATAGAGTAAAACATCTATACTCAACACAAATACCCTTAAAATGTATACAAACTGACTCATTGAGTCCAAAAAGCCATTACAACACAGGTAGAGGGAAATATATCTATGCTGGACTTTATGAGAGAACATCTGTTTCAGTTTACATTCTGAATATGACGCCAACTGGAATGTATAAGAATTTTGCTCGTGTTAGGACCTTGCCACAGTATGGTACAATTCCACTCTCATTCTCAGTCATTAGTGATTATTTGTACATCCAAGTAACAAGTACCCACCTGTTAGGATTCTTTTGGGTACTGAACTCAAGAAGCATACAGAATAGCATGAAGCACGGATACAAAACAGTCATAAACCAATGTGACAAATATCACAACAGAAATCTGTGGGAGACTTAGGGAGGCAGATGCACTCCCGCCTCTCACCGCTCTCTGTCTCTCACCCCGCTCAAGTGGCCTGCTGCCTATGCAAAGGAAATCAGGTGCACTTGCCTTCTAAATCTGAGAAAGCCCGATGCTGCATTCCAACGTCACATGAGCCATTGAAATGGGAACCTCACAGTGTAGTGTCTGGACTCTGGACCTCTCAAACCACATGTCAAGGAGGGGTATTACACATCCTTCTAGAGTTCTGCTGACACGAGAGTCCACAGTGACCAATTTCCTGCGAGAGCACACCAACGGAGCATCAGACCCAGCAGGAAGTCTGACCTATCTAGGAATTCTCATAACATTCTTACATAATTACCTTCTTCTCTTAAACTGGCAACCCCAAAATGCATGAAGTTACTGGTTTACTGTTCCTCTACCTATCTATTTTTAAAAAGAGAGTATTGGTGTTTGTGGGGACAGAGGTTTGAAGACAACACTTTTTCAGGCATTTGCTAAACTTTCAAGGGTGATTTTTGTTCTCTCGTCGTGTGTTGAAATCTTAACCTCCAGGCTCATTGAGCTCAGTTAGTTAGTTAGTTAGTTAGTTAGTTAGTGCCCTTATAAAGAGCATGGTCAGTGGTGGTGTTGCTGTTAATAAACGTAACTCAGGAAAACTTGGGCAAGAAGATCCCTAAAGCCAATATTTGCATCCTGGCAGACATTTTGCTGTATATGAATTAATTTTTAAACAATTAAGTTTTATGGTCAGGTGCAATTGTGCATGTTTGTAATTCCAGCTACTCAGGAGGCTGAGGCAGGAGGATGGCAAGTTCAAGGCCAGGCTGGGAAACTTAGCAAGGCCCTGTCTCAAAATAAAATTTTAGAGGGTCTGGAGTGCTTGCCTAGCATGTGTAGCATACTGGGTTCAATTCCTGGTGCCACAAAACAAACACTCCAAAAGAATTTTCTAGAGAAATCTTGTGGATGGTGATAGAAAGGGAGTGACTATAGTCTGTTTTCTAGAATGCTTGCCAGTGACTTCATTATCCATCAGCCCCCTTTGGTGCCTAGTATTCAATCAATTAAATCCCACAAAAGAAATAAAACACTAATTAATGATCATATCTTTTCAGTATTTTAATTAGGGGAAGCCATGAAATAGTCAAAATGTAAAACCAAATTCATGTGTTATCAGCTCAATTTCTTCTTTTAAGCTTATTCATTTTGACTTATACATGGCTTCTTTCTCTCAAGACTCTAAACTCTTTGAGAACAGCAATCATGACTTCTTTTTCTTTGTTCCTCTGCACCAACAACAGTGCCTGGCTCATAACTGGGGCTCGAAGAGAAGCTCTCAAACGTCATCCCACCAGCCAGTCACCAGTTCACACAGATGTTCCACAGCCTGTTGTAAATCAAGCCATGAAATTATCATTATTTAAACCCACATTTTCCTTTGGTTACTTTCTATCCCTGGGGAAGAGAGTGACTGTAGAATTCACAATATAAGTTGGGGCTGAGACGATTTCTTCATAGGACACAAGTAAAGTTCTGGCCAAAGATCTTGATTTATGGGGCACTGGGAGAATCTGATCACCACATATTTATAGCAGTAGCTAGAGATAAGTGCATTCAGGGAAGTGCTACTGAAATGTGCTTCCTTCATTTCCTTGACAGCAAAAGGAAGCAATGAATGCTTTAAATCACAGAAAATATTTAGAATATGAAAGACAAATGGAAGTCACATCTTCCTCAACCTTCAGAATAGCCAGTATTTTACAAGGTTCACCAAGAGTTTGTGGGAAACTTTGATCTCTCCTCTTTTGCCTTAGAAGGATCCATGAGGCCCCTGTTGGTTTGGCAGGCTCTGGCAAGAACTCCTCACTGAAGAGGCAAGTTTGATGTGGAACGGATGGTTACTGTTTAAAAGCATTTTTCATACCTGTCCCCTTGCTCAAGGTCCGAAAAGGGATCTCAAAAGAACCTAGCCCTGTGTTAATTCTATTTCCCATACCACACCCCTACCCCCATCCAAACTATGAAGGCTAAAAGGAAATATTTCATCCTGAGTTCCACTTTTTAAATTATTTTAATGACAAAAATTCCAACAAAATAGAAGTGTATCAGGAGAAACACTGAGACCCTGTCGTCCTTAACTCCTTGCTCTTAGAATAGTTACTATTAACAATTAAGATGTTTCCTTTCAAAATTTTCTACATACCAGTTTGTATGTGCACACACCTTTTCATACACTGCACACAGACGCAGATTTTCAAATATTGTTATTCTGTTTATCTATCTTGTGTTTTTTCCTCTCCAACATCAATCACTCACTACTAATTCAGACTTCAGGCTTCCCTATGCTTCCTTTTATAAATCCTAATAAATTATTTTTAAAAGAACTGCAGGATAGGGAAGATGGCAGCCGAGTAAAGCAGTGTCTACCAGTACTGCTGACACTTGATATCCACAACTTTAAAAATAATGCCTTACATAGCCAGAAAATACTATCAATAGAGAAATAAAAGGTATAAATACAAGGGAAAGAGAAAAAGAAGACTAGAAGAACAACCAGAGAGCAGTAAAGAAACCTGCCCACCTTGTGGTGGCGCCATCTTGCCCCACAGAACGAGACTCCAGGGACAAAAAGGAAAACAAGGAGCTGAAGTGACCAGTTGCAGACCAGTCAGCTGGAATTCAGTGGTTCTTTCACCAGAAAGACCAGCTAATATTTCCAGCGACCAAGCCCATCATGCCCTCCAGAGATTCAGAGTGGCACTCAAAACCAGAAAAGAAATATGCCAGCTTCACGGCCAAGGGTGTGGCATTGGCGCCATATTGCCAGCAGTGTGACGCGTTCACCATGCTCTCAAGAGCTCCAGACCAGTGTGCACCACAATCATAAGTAAAATTGCGGCCCCTACAGAAGAAATCCCAGCACTGCACCCACAGGGACTCACACAGCTTGGATACTTACTGGGTCTGAGATCCTGCAGTTCAACCCAGTGAAGGAGGGGTTGTGGCAGAAATTACCACACCCTAGTTGCAGTTCCCCGAGGGGAATACGCCCAGCCCAGCACCCTCAGGGTCTTACACTGCCTCATCTAACTCCCTGGGTCTGAGACTTTGGGATACAACCCAGGGAAAGAGTGGTGGCCGCTGAGACTATAACACCCTCCAGAAATCCAGAGCACAGTTAGTGAAGTTGTAGTGATCTGGAGAAGAACCCAGAGAAGGCGGGAGTGGGATCTGCTATTGATCATATCAGAAGCACAGATAAACTCAGGCTATGATCAGTTGAAAGTGTGAGGGGAGTCTTACATTTAACTCTAAACCAAATGAGTAGGATCTCCAGGAACACCACAAACATCCCAATTGTGGTGAACAGGGAGAAGTCAGACTAGTACAGCCCTAGTTGTGGAGAATAGAGACTCCTACATTGAGTTTGGTCTCAGGGGCATATGCTACCAACAAAGGCAGGGAGAGACCTAGACTCCAAATCTGTGGAAAGTGTGAAGGGTGACCTTCACTCAATATTAAATCCAGCCCCATTGATATTGACCATCTGCATAGACTGAGAAGACTCAGAGACCAGACTCACAGAGGGAAAGGTGCAGGTGGCACTCAGTATCTATACAGAGAGAGACTGCAAAGGATATATCTGCTGAATTGTCATTTATTTGTAGAGTTGAGTTAATTCATTGTTGGAGATGTTTGGGTTTTTTCCTTTTTTGTGTGTGTGACAGTGTATACCTGGCTGTTGTTTTTTGTTGTTGTTGTTGTTGTTGTTGTTGTTGTTGTTGTTGTTGATGGGGGTGGTTGTGAGGTTTTTGTGTTTTGTTTTGTTTCAAATTTTTTTGTTTTTTAACCCTCTTCCCAAATCCTCTCTCAAGCTTCTTCCCTTGTACATAACTACTCTCTCCTCTCTATCCCTTTTCTATCTTTTCCCTTCTTTTTATTGTTCCCTTGTCTTGTATTAAATCTGTTTCATATCACTATACCAGAAACTCTACATTGGTTACTGGAATACTACCAAATTTGTACTATCTCTAATATTTAGTATATACTACCTAACCAAACTCATATACTCAAACTATTCTACCCTATTCTTCCATGTACTCCTTCACTTCCCTCCTTACTTAACCTCCACTGTTGAATACAATACAACTTGCCCTTGAATATACAAGCTGACACCTACAGACTGAGAGAAATCTACCAAAAGCAACACATGCAAACTTCTGAAATTATGGGAAGGAGGAACAATAATGGAGCAATGAGCTCCCACCACCACACAATAACAGAAATGCAAAGATCTCCAGAAGATCAAATCAGGAATGTAACTGTAGAAATAATTCAGGATTGTAGAATTTAGAGAGAGTTTGAAGAAATAAATGATACAATAATTGAAGTAAAGGCATCCATTCAAACTATAAGCAATCAATTAGACCACGTGGAGAACAGAATCCCACTCCTAGAAGATGATCACTCCAAAAATGAGTGCATAGTTTATAACTTAGAAAAAAAAATTCAACAGCAGGAATTGGACTTTGAAGAAATATGGGCCCATCTTAAAAGAGCTAACCTAAGAATAATCAGCATAGAGAAGGAGAAGGAAGGTGAAACCAAAAGGATCAACAACCTCTTCAAAGAAGTAATAGCAGAAAATTTTACAAACATAGAGCAATAGGTTGATACACAAGTTCATTAAATGTATATAACTCCCCTTAGACAGGAACAGAGAAAGGTTCCCCAGGTCACGTATAGTCAAAATGACCAATGTAGAAACCAAGGAGAGAATCTTAAATGCAACAAAAACAAAAGGCCAAGTGACATTCAGAGGCAATTCAATAAGAATTACTCCAGACTTCCCAAACCAAGTCATGAAAGCCAGAAGGGCTTGGAGTAACATATTGCAAACTCTGAAAGAAAACAACTTGCAGCCAAAAATTTGCTACTGAGCAAAACTATCTTTCAAATTAGATGGTGAAATAAGAAGCTTCCATGGTAAACAGAAGCTGAAGGAATTTATGTCTTCAAAACCAGCACTAGAGAAAATATTCAAAGAGATTAACAACAAAGAAGAAATTATTAATTACATGCCAAAACTAGAGAAACAAGAATTTCCATCCAGCAGACAACTAAGCAAAAAAGAACAAACAGTATATGAAACAGAAATAAAATCTTAACATGTTAGGAATTAAAAATCACTTCTCAATAACCACACTGATGTAAACAGCCTCAACTCCCCAATAAAAAGACATATAGTGCAAAATGGATAAAAATAAACAGAACCCATCTATCTGCTGCTTGCAAGAAATATACCTTACAAGTAAAGATAGTAACAAACTTAAGGTAAAGGGCTAGAGCAAGGTAATCCATGCCAACAGAACTCAAAGGCAAGTAGGAGTAGTAACTATGATATCAGACAAGTTAGACTTCAAGCCCAAGCTTATTAGAAGAGTCAAAGAAGGTCATTTTTTACTGGTAAAAAAAAATCCAGCAGAAAGAAATAACATTTATGCTCCAAACATAGGTGCAACTATATTCATAAAACTAATTCTATGTGACATTAAAATATACATAAATCCCAATACAATAATACTGGGAGATTTCAACAACCCTCTCACATCATTAGACCAATACTTTAGATAAATGTCAGTAAAGATGCCTCAGAACTAAAGAACACCGTTAACCAAATGGACTGATTGGACGCATATAGAATATTTCACCCAACTACATTGGAGTTCATATTTTTCTCAGCTGCTCATGGAATCTTCTCCAAAATAGATTACATCCTGGGCCAAAAGAGCACTAGCAAATTTTAAAAAATATTACATACTTCCCTGTGTCTTTTCAGACCATAATGTAATAAAATTAGAAATCAACTATTAGAAGACCCAGAGAAACCACATAAACATGTGGAGACAGAACACCACACTTCTGAATGAATGGGTCATAGAAGATGTAAGAGGTGATATCAAGAAATTTCTAGAAACAAATGAAAATAGAGATACAACATATCAAAACCTCTGGGATACTTTGAAGGCAGTAGTAAAAGGAAAACTTATAGCACTGAGTGCTCACATAAGAAAAACAGAAAATCATCAAATAAATAACCTAATGACACACCTCAAAGCCCTTGAAAAACAGGAACAAAGACAGTATAGGGCCAGGCATGGTGGCTCACACTTGTAATCCCCACGCTTGGGAGGCGGAGACAGGAGGATCACGCAGGTTCGAAGCCAGCCGCGCTGGAGTAAGAGACCCTGTTTCAAAAATATAAAATAGGTCTGGGAGTGTATCCCAGAGGTAGAAGGGCTTCCAGGAACTCCAGTACCACCAAAAATAAAAAAGACAGTATAATACAGGAAATTATTAAAATCAGAGCAGAAATTAACAAAGTAGAGAATAAAAAAATACAGAAAATCAACAAAACCAAAAGATAGTTTCTCAAAAAAATTAACAAGATAGATAAATCACTAGCCAACCTAACTAAAAAAAAAGAGAATCAACCCAAATTCTGAAGATAAGAGATGAATAAATAGATATTACTCCTGATAGTGTAGAAATCCAAAGGATTATCAGAAACTACTTTGAAAAACTATACTCCAACAAAATGGAAAATCTGGAAGAAATTGACAACTTTCTAGATAAATACAACCTTCCTAAACTGAGTCAAGAAGATATAGAAAATTTTAACCAATAGCAACAAAAGAGATTGAAATATCAATAAAGTGCTTACCATCAAAGAAAAGCCCATGACCAGATGGTTTCCCAAATGAATTCTATAAAACTTTTAGAAGAACTAATATCAATACTCCTCAATCTATTTCGTGAGATAGAATAAAGTGGGACTCTCCCAAATACATTTTATGAAGCCAACATCACATTAATACGAAAACCAAATAAAGACAGTTCAAGAAAGGAGAACTACAGACCTATATTTTTGATAAATTTGGATGCAAAACTGGTAAACAAAATACCAGCAACATGTATTCAAAACCACACAAAGAAAATCATACATCATGACCAGGTAGGCTACATGCCAGAGATGCAAGGCTGGCTCATCATATAAAAATCAATCCATGTAATTCATCATATAAACAGAACCAAAATCAAAAATCACATGATCATTTCAATAGACGCTAAAGAAGCATTTGATAAAATTCAACATCCACTTAAGATAAAAGCACTGCAGAGAATTGGAATAGAAGGAACATATCTCAACATCATAAGCCCACAGCCAACATCATATTAAATGGGGGAAAACTTTGAGAATTCCCCCTAAAAACTGGAATGAGACAAGGATGTCTATTATCACCACTTCTCTTCAATATAGTACTAGAGACTCTAGCCAGAGCAATAAGGTAAGAAAAGGAAATCAAAGGAGTGCAATTAGAAAAGAAGAACTCAGACTTTCACTATTTGCAGATGACATGATACTATACCTAGAAGACCCAACAAACTCAACCAAAAGACTTATAGAACTGATCAACAAATTCAGCAAAGTGTCTGGATACAAAATCAGTCTTAAAAAATCAGAAGCTTTTCTGTATAGAAACCATAAATCCACTGAAAAAGAAATTCAGAAAACACTTCTACTCAAGATCTCTCACAAAAATATAAAATACTTAGGAATAAACTTAACCAAGGAGGTAAAAGATCTCTACAAAGAAATTTATAAAACAATGAAAAAAGAAATCAAAGATATTAGAAGATGGAAAGATCTGCCATGTTCAGGCAGAATAAATGCCATTAAAATGGCCATCCTTCCAAAAGTTATCTACAGATTCAATGCAATGCCCCTTAAATTGCCAAGATAATTCCTCAAAGACATAGAAAACTCAGTCTTTAAATTCATTTGGAACAACAAAAAGCCCAGAATAGCCAAAGTAGTACTCAGCAACAAAAAACATGCAGGAGGAATCACAATACCTGACTTTAAAATATACTACAAAGCCATTGTAATAAAAACAACATGGCACTGGCACAAAAACAGATACATAGACCAATGGAGCAGAATAGAAGACCCAAAAAGAAATCCACACACTTACAGCCAATTGATTTTTGACAAAGGGGCCAAAAAAATACACTGGAAAAAAGATAGCCTATTCAACAAATGGTGTTGGCAAAAGTGGTTAACCATATGCAGAAAATTGAAAATTAATCCCACTTTCTCACCTTGCACAAGAGCCAATTCAAGATGGATTAAAGATTTGGAAATCAAACCAGAGACCTTAAAGCTCCTTGAAGAGGAGCATAGGTCCAACACTGCAACACATAGGCACAGATAAACACTTCTCAACAAGACCCCAAAAGCACAACAAACTAAAGACGAATCAATACGTGGGATTGCATGAAACTGAAGAGCTTCTGTTCAGCAAAAGAAACTGTCAAGAACCTCAATCGAGAGCCAACAGAATGGGAGAATATTTCTGCTACCTACTCCTCCAATAGAAGACCAATATCAAGAATATACAAAGAACTCAAGAAACTCAACACTAAAAAAACAAATAATCCAATCAAAAAATGGGCAAGCAAACTAAATAGATACTTCATGAAAGAAGAAATTAAAATGGCCAGTAAATGCATGAAAAAATGCTTAACATCATTAGCAATCAGAGAGTTGCAAATCAAAACTACCCTGAGATTTTACCTAACTCCAACTAGAATGGCAATCATTCAAAACACAAACAACAACAAATGCTGGCAAGGAAGTAGAGAAGTGGAAACTCTAAAACATTGTTGGTGGGATTGCAAATTAGTGTAACCGCTTTGGAAAATAGTATGGAGAATTCTCAGAAAAATGGGAGCAAATTTATCATTCAATCCAGCAAACCACTTCTGGGTATCTACCCAAAAGGAAGGAAACCAAACTACCAAACTAATGCATGTGTATCTATGTTCATAGCTGCACAATTCACCATTGCCAAACTATGGAACCAGCCAAGATGTCCATCAACAGATGAATGGATTACAAAACTGTGGGATATGTACACAATGGAATTTTACTCAGCCATAAAAAAACCACAATTGCAGCATTTACAGGGAAATGGATGGAACTGGAGGACATTATGCTAAGTGAGATTAGTCAATCACAAAATCGATGCTTCCCCTAGTATGGGAAAGCAAAGGAAAAATGGGTCATAGGAGAGGAACTTTAGATAAAAAAGGAAATCCTATAGAGGAGCAAATAAGACAACCTAACTGTGGGGATGGGAGGGGTAAGAAGGAAACTTTCTAAAGCACATGATGTACTTATTCATATCATAGTCAACCACTAAGCCAAGCATGGGAGGGAAGGATGGAGAGGAAGTAGGTTGAGGACTGGGTTGGGCTAGCTGGGTGATGTGTACATGTATGTCTACACAAGTTTTTTACCCCATTATGATGTATAAATACAATACACCAATTTTAAAAAACTTTAAAAAAAAAAGAGCTGCAAAGCTAGGCATGGTGGCACATGCTTGTAATCCCAGTACTTGGGAGGCTGAGACAGGAGGATCACAGGTTTGAAGACAGCCTCAGCAAGTAGTAAGACTCTCATCAACCTATAGAGACCTTTTTTCAAAATGAAAACAAAATAGGGCTAAGATTGTAACTTAGCTGTAGAATTCCCCTTTGGTTCAATCTCCAGTACGAAAAAAAAACTGCAAAAGAGGTAATTTTGAAAGCTTGTAAAATTTCTAATGAAGTAGTAGATGGCATAAAAAGGAAACATTTTCCTTCAGCCCTCTTCCCCGTACCCCACCTCACTCCCACAAATAACTTTTGTTAAAAGCTTGAAGAATACCCTTTCAATCCTTTTTGTACATCCATTGGCATTTTAAACATGAAGTGGATTGTGTTGAAACTTGTCTTTCCCATCCAGCAATGTCTTAGAGGTTTTTCTGCTTTGGTACATGTAGAACCATTTTTTTAATCTTTATATTGTAATCCAAAGGACGCATGTCCCACACTTTATTTAGCCATTTCAGCTGGTTCCAATTATTTTACTCATACAAGTAGTCTACAAGCTACCTAAAATGAGTATTCTTTATATTCCTTTGCCCACATATATGGGTGTCAGCATAGGAGTCTTTATATAGGATAAAATCCTTGAAATGGATTTTAAATCTTATAGCTCCCATCAAGTTGAAATCCAAAAAAGATATGTACCAGTTTACAATTCCATAAACTGAATAGAAGGTTTCCCATTTCCCCAAGCTGTCACCATCTGATAGACATAGAATAGATACTTCCCTGTTGCTTCTAATTTACATCTTTCTTGAGTTATTGCCTTCTTTCCTGTTGGTTTGTAGTTTTTTACTAGGTCAGCTCATTTTGTTACATAAAGAACCCTCTTGGGATTTTTGTTGGACTTCTAAAGCTTACATTGGATAGAATGAACATCTGTATCTACTGTGTTCTCTAAATATATGTCTCTTCTTGCTGTTCTGAATGTTTTTATACTCTTAGTTATTGCTAAATATAAAAATATGATCAATTTATATTTATTATTTTTCTGTCTGGACACCTTATTGAACTCCTTTTTTATTAATTCTAATAATTTCCAAAGTCGAGAACAGGGTTTTCTTGCTAGAAAATTAGCTCGTATATTAGTGGTCATAGTTTTTTCCCTTTCTTACTCTTTTTTCACTCTGAATTGGCTACTTCCCCGAATCAATGTTGACCCTTTGCTTCATTCTTGATTTTAACAGGAAGGTTTCTAATATTTCGTTGTTAAGTATGTAATCAACTAGAGGTTCCTCAGATGTGTTTTTTCCAAGTTAAGAAACATCGCTTCTATTCTTAGATTATGCATGTTTGTTTTGATGGAAATGGGTATTACATTTTACCAAGTGTTTATTTTATAATGTCTATTGAGATGATCTCATGAGGAAAACTTAGTGAATTACATCAAGTGGTTTCCCAATAGTGACAACTACTCATGCTTCTGGGATACATTTCTGTTGGTTCCTGACTCAGTGCAGATGATAGAAGAGGGTGGATTTGAGAAGAGATATGACATGGAAAAAGTTTCCCAGGCTTGGGAAAATGCATTCTTCAGGACACGATAAAAAAGCACTCTTCAATTAGTGTGCCTGAACTATACTGACTCTGAGTTCCATGTCCTGGAGTACCATTGAACATAATAGGTCACAGGCCTAGTTTACTATCAAATAACATTGTCTAGGGAAAAATGGGGAAACCATAAAGCCCATAGAAGACATAAACCAACGGAAATCACATCCAAGGAGAGACACCACTCCCTCAGAGCACTGCTTGCACAGCTGCCTTAGGTACTATAACTAGTACCATGAAATCTTACACTCAGAAACATTCTGTTCCATCTTATTCCCGATCAGATCCCTTCTTAGCATTAAGCTCCCAGTAGACTTAGATCAAATTTGAACTCTAACAAATAAAAATGTAAGTGATAATAGATACTTTTAATTTGAAGTTGTAAGGGGGTCACAGAAATGCCAGCAGAAAGATGATCCTAGAATACTTCTTCTTAATGCCAAAAAGATGAAACAACCAGGGGACAGATGACCCTGGGATAGTCTTCCCTAAAGCTACTGCCCTATTTGGCAAATGAAAATGCAAGCTGCCCAATTAAATGCAAAATGTCCTGTGCAGTATCGGGTGTATACTTATGATTTTAAAAATTAGATGTTCCTCATCTGTGATTCAAATTTACCTGAGTGTCCTATATACCCAGCTTGGGTTCCAAGTTAACTTGCCTTAATTTTTATCCTGACCCTACCTCTTGGTAGCCAACTCTAAGCCCAGTTTCCTTAATAGCAAAATGAGTTATTTTGAGCATTAAATGATTTGAAGCATGTAAAATGCTTAGCACATAGGAAACAATATATAGTATGTGAACCCTAGGATTTCAATAATGGTAACATGATGGGGTGTAGGGAATAGACAAAAGAGTACTAGAATGAGAGTTAAGGAGACATATGTTTTCATTCTTGGCTATTTTTTTAACTATTCATGTGCCCATAAGCAAGTCCCTTAACCTCCCTGTCTCTATTTTCCTATCTATCAAATAAAGAAGTTGAATTAAATGGTCTCTTTTCATGCTTCAAAATCTCTGATTCCAGGACCCCCTATTGCTTGAACTTTGGAGAAATATATAAATGTATTGTCAATTGCCCTTAAGTAAATTATTTCCACGGAGCAGTGTATGATTTATATCTTCTGAATACTACTGAGAGTAAAGGTATTCTGAGTTGAGATCTTAGTAGCATTTGCTTTGAGAAATACAGGTGCAATTGGTCATACTTATTCTCAGACAACAGTCCATGTGGTTTCATGGTTTCACATCAAGTTATAAATCAATTCCTGAAGCCTGAGTCCAACCCAACACCCTGAATGTGAGTTACAGCATCTTCAGCCTTAACACAATAAGCACTCTGGTGTCCTTGTTGTCACAGTCCAGTGGTTTATAACAGTCAGAGGAATAAGGTTGTAAGGTTTCCAAATAAATATATGCAGTATGTCTTTCAAATTAAATAAATACTTTCCTCAATTTTCATTTTAATTTAGCTGAGGATTTTTTTCCCTTTTAAGTCACTGAAAAGCTTTTGACTTTTTTTTGTGTGTGTGTGTGTGTGTGTGTGTGTGTGTTACTGGGGTTCCTGGAAGCCTTCTACCTCCGGGCTACACTCCCAGACCTATTTTATACTTTTTTATTTGGAAACAGGGTCTCTTAAGCCAGCGCAGCTGGCTTCGAACCTGCGTGATCCTCCTGTCTCCACCTCCCAAGTGCGGGGATTACAAGCGTGCACCACCACTCCCGGCTAGCTTTTGATTTTTTTACCAGTATTGTTACTGTTTTCCAGTTGGACAATGTATGTAAATATGGTCTATGTAAAATTGGAGAGTCATTTAGACCCACATACATCTGATTTTCAGAACTATAAAACCAATTTCCCATATATTTTATCTATAGAACAAGCCAACACACACACACACACACACACACACACACACACACACACACAATGTCTCAAACAAAATTCCTATTATTGAAAAGTCATTATGCTTTTTTATTTATCATACAATGTCAGTACACTTTATCTAGTCTGACTCCCTTGTCAAATGAGGAAACTCAGTCCCAGAAGAGTTAGATGAATTCTCCAAGATCAAAAGCAGCAAAGTTATATGTTCTCTGATATTCTCTTCAAATGTTGTTCTCTGATCAACATCATTTAAGTAGAGTGAAAATGTTAGAGAACTCAGAATCCATTTGGAGGATACCGGCCAAAATGTCTAATACCATACCCTAGAAATCTATGAAACTCCAAGTAGCTACTTTATACTGGGAACGACATTAGGCACTGAGATGTTAGCATTGAGTGAGATAAGGAAGATGTTTCTTCCTCCTGCTAACTGAAGAATTGACAAGCCAAACCACTTGTCCATTTCACATCCACAGCGGGCCCCTGACATGAAATCAAAGGGTAGTGTGTTATCAGTTACCAGAGTTCATGTGAAATGATTAGAAACAGCTTTCCAAGGACATTATTTAACATCCGATTCCCAAAATCCTTCTACTATTTCAAGAGCTTCTCCTAACACTTGTACTTTATGTTGCAGACCTGTTTCCAGGTAGCATGGCACAGTGAAAAGAGAGCTCTTCTCCCAGACCTGCCACATCAGACCACCTGGAACAGGTGACTACAATTGGTTCCTGATTTCCCCATTTACACAATAAGGAGCTTGATTATCAGGACTCAAAGTTCTCTTAAGTTATAACATTCCAAGATACTATTAGTGTAAATCTTATACAATCAACACGAGGCACCAAATAATGGAGATGGGTCAGGAGAGTATTGAATAGGGCTGAGAACAGAACTGTCCAACTGGGAAGCTCCAACCTAGGACACCAGGACACTAGGGACAGGACACATAATTCTTTCCATGTCTCATCCAGAAGTGAGTCCAACAATGAAAGAATGTTGTTAGGATTAAACAACTGTCTCCGCCTCTGGTCAAGATCTCAGAAGCGGCTAGAACCTTATTAACTAATACATTGAGTGGAAAAAAAGATGACTCTCTTGGAAAAATAACCGACTGTACCTACCTGACTCCCCACTTCAGCACCTTCCTGAGCATGTTGAACTACCACGTCACACCCACTCTCTGTCACTGGGATTTTGGAGACTGTCCCCATAATTCTAAAGACTGACTGGACCCAATAGGAGAATATTGGTCCTAAGCAGCAGATGATGTAACTACCCTTGATTATAATAAAAAACATATTTGGGGAGAGGACTATTTTACAGGCCACTTTCTTCTTTGCATGACTGTTCCAAGAAGGCATGTGAATTGATTTCTCAACCCTCACGCTGCCCTCACCAGCAAGGTCTTTGCCTTTGCTTTTTTTTTTTTTTTTTCAGTACCAGGGATAGAATCCAGGGGCATTCTACCTTTTGAGCTACACCCTCAGCCCTATTTTTTATTCTTTATTCTTTATTTTGAAACAGGGTCTCGCTGAATTGCAAAGGGCCTCACTAGGTAGTAGCTGCGGCTGTCTTTGAACCGCAATCCTCCTGTCTCAGCCTCCTGAATGCTGGGATTACAAGCATCTTACTTCATGTGGCCAACAGCAGAGCTCACTGTGTCTACATGCTACTGGCTCCACCAAAGTAAGGCAGTTGCACTTCAAGATGAGGAGTCTGGATCTATTATTATGTTCAAATCCAAGCTTGGAAACACTGATGATGGAGGCCAATTTCATATGTAGCATCATAAATGTTAACCTTACAAAACATTAGTCAGAGCTGGACATGGTGTAGCACACCTATAATCCCAGCACTTGGAAGGCTAAGACAGGAGGATCACAAGTTTGAAACCAACCTCAGCAACTTAGAGAACCCCTTAGCACTTTACCAAGACCCTGTTTCAAAATTAAAAATAAAAGGTAAAAATGTCCCTGGGTCCAAACCCTAGTATGAAGGAAGGAAGAAGGAAGGAAGGAAGGAAGGAAGGAAGGAAGGAAGGAAGGAAGGATAGGTGGATGGATGGATGGATGGATAGATGGATGGATGGATGGAAGGCAGGCAGGCAGAGGGAGGGATGAAGGAAAGAAAAAGAGAAAAAGGAGGGAAGAGAGTGAGAAAGGCAGAAATACATTGGTCAACACAGATATTAGGCTATTGAATTTCCTATCAAGAGGAAAAAGAAAACCAGCATTCTGAATTTGCAAATATAAAGTGCTATGCACATGTCAAATATATTCTTTGCCACAAGATTTATAGTCATTTTTACTAGATATTGGAATCAGAGGCAGAACTAGACAAGCATTAGCCTTGCAGTCAGAGAATCCGGGTCAAGTCCAGCCCAGGAAGCACACAGCTGTGACTGCAGTCACCTCACCTCCTGGGCCTCAGGTGCATCTTCAATTACGAGAGGGCTATCTGGTTTCCAAGGACACCTCCCCCATCCCACCTTCTGATCTATTCTTTGCCCTCAGTCACTGCCTAGTAAATTACCTGCCTTGGAAGATCCACTCACTCTCTTGGGCCACTAGGGTACGATTTACACAGTCCTGGTGCAATAAATCAACAGTCCTCTTTTCCCTTTGCACTAACCTTGCGTTTTTTACATTACCCTGGCCATGGAGGATTACAAAAGAACAGGTGCCTCCAGGGTTAAGAGCAGGGTGAGCCCTGGAGCTGGCCCTCTGACACTGGCTCTCTTCAGTTTTCCAATGAACTGGAATCCTGATTCAAGCCATATTGATTTGTAAAGCAAGAAATGACTTTGGGCTCCTGTGAAGTACTGAAAAATTACCCAAATGGGGAACAAGGAGGCATGATTGGTTGGGGTTTAGACTCAGAGATGTCTCTCCCATCTATTCATTCATTCACTCATTCATCCTTTCCCTCCATGTTCAGGACTGGCAATATAATTTTCAGAGCCCAGTGCAAAATTAAAATGCCAAATGCCAAGCCCCTTAAGAGACAAAGAGCCGGGCGTGGTGGCGCACGCTTGTAATCCCCGCGCTTGGGAGGCGGAGACAGGAGGATCGCACAGGTTCGAAGCCAGCCACGTGCGCTGGCTTAGGAGACCCTGTTTCCAAATAAAAATGTAAAAATAGGTCTGGGAGTGTAGCCCGGAGGTAGAAGGGCTTCCAGGAACCCCAGTATGAGAGAGAGAGAGAGAGAGAGAGAGAGAGAGAGAGAGAAGAGAGAAGAGAGAAGAGAGAAGAGAGAAGAGAGAAGAGAGAAGAGAGAAGAGAGAAGAGAGAAGAGAGAAGAGAGAAGAGAGAAGAGAGAAGAGAGAAGAGAGAAGAGAGAAGAGAGAAGAGAGAAGAGAGAAGAGAGAAGAGAGAAGAGAGAAGAGAGAAGAGAGAAGAGAGAGCCATTAAAAATCCAGAATTGATCCAAGCATAATAATGGTGGTGCATGCCTGTAATTCCAGTATTTGGGAGAATCACAGGTTTGAAGACAGCCTTAGCAATGTAGTGAGGTTCTCAAGAATTTAATGAGACAGTTTTAAAATTTTAAAAATAAGATAAAAAGGGCTGGAAGGAGAGTTTGTAGCTCAGAAGTAAAATGCCTCTGGGTTCAATCCCTAGTACTACACACACACATACCCCCCCAAAAAAGTAGCATACATTTTCCTGTCTTTCATAGCCTTTCTCTTACACAATCATGTTTTTGTTTGTTTGTTTTTGCTATTTAATGTCATACTCTCATAGGCACCCTTAGATGACAGGGAAACTTGGTACATCTCTGATTCTTGCCAACTCCTTCCTAAGCCACCTCGGTAAGGCAAATCAGACTGGGCTCTTCCCCTTCCCACAGACTGCTACCCCAACCCATGGTGGGTCATCAAAAGCCAAGAGCTTTTCAACCTCTACACCAGGAGGTGCAAGTACCTGGGTCAGGATTGGACACTCCGCCTGGTCTCACTAAGTCACCTACTGCAAGGATAGACACTGCCATGCCAACCCAGGACACCATGGGCACATATACCTACCCAACCCTCCCCCAAGGGGTCAAAGAGTAGCAGCGAATACAGATCCAGGAAGGAAGAAGGAAGGACAGTGGGACACTGGGTAGTACCTGGGGTTCCAGGAAACAGGGTAAAAGAAACAGGTGGCCAAGATACACTTCTGGGATGGTGAGTCATGGATAAGGCAGGGCTCTAAAAACTCCAGCCCATGATCCGTTTTCCCATTCACTGCACTTTTACAAACATAAAGGTAAAATTATTAGGAATTTCTAGACTATGGCCACAGAGCATCAGACACCAAGCATAGGACCCTTTATCTGCATGGACAGGATCAGCTCCAGAAGTCAGTCCTGTCCACACTCAAAGCCCAGATTTTGTCACAGACCCATAGTTTTGCTTATGCTGATCCCCTGCCTTTCATAAAGTCCCTTCCTGCCTAGTCAGTCTAACGAACGCCTCCTCGTCCTTCAAAGCCCATGGGGACATAACCTTTCCTATGAAGTCTTTCCCATCTTCTCTTCCCTGGGAACTGATCACATCTCCTGTGTATCACTGTATTATCTTGGGCAAATTTCTAACCTATTTCCAACTTTATTTGCATTTATTTCAATCTATCTTTCCCATGAGCCCATAAGACACTTGAAAGCAAGGCCTAGTGCATATTCGTGTTTGGATCCCCAAAGCATAGTGAGCCCTCAACTCTCAAAGTCCTCTGTGGCCTTTGGGATAGAATATCTTTCTAGTGTTCTACCCGTCGCATGTTGACCTGGCCCTGTTCACACTGTGGCATCTGCCAACAGAAGCATGTGGACAGTTATGATCTCTTTGCTAGCATAGCTCATCACTCTGAGGTCTGCACACAACTCTAGCTTAATCTGGGAAGTTATCCTACAGCCCAGGATGCCCCTTCTGACAGCACTGACTGCCACGTACCAACCACCACCCGTGTACCTTCACAAGGCTCAGGGGAGTTTCTGATACATTTATAGCACACAGGAGACTAAACAGCCTTTTTTTTTTTCAGTACTGGGGATGGAACCCAGGGGCATTCTACCTCCAAGCTACACCCCGGCCCTATTTTTTATTCTTTATTTCAAAACAGGGTCTCACTATGTTGCAAAGGGCCTCACCAAGAAGCTGAAGCTGGCCGCAAACTGTGATCCTCCTGTCTCAGCCTCCCAAGTACTGGGATTACAAGTGTGCGCCACCACGCTCGGCTCCAAAAGAGACTTTTCAAAGCCAAGTGAGGCCAGGGCTACGACAGAGAGCAACTGGATGGAGAGTGCGATCCCAGCCATCAGTGGGAGTGGTTACCAGTGGAGCTGTGTGCACAACTCCTGCAGCTTGACATCACTAGTCTGTGGCAGAGCCTCCTCTGCCTAATCGCATCAGTGACCATGTTCTCTGATATGGAGGGGTATCCTACGAGTCTGTTTCCTGGAAAACTCCATCTACTTCCCACTTTAAATGTATCTAATACTTTCTTCCTTCGGGATTTCGACCACGGTCAGCAACAGGAAAGTAATCATCGCGCCTCAACCCCAGTGACCACGTGCTTTTGCCTCAGACTTCCTTCCCGCAGCCAGTGCAGAGGGGAGGGCAAGTTGTGTTCCAGTCTCGCTGCTCTGCGCCCACATTATATCCTAACCTTCGCAGAGACGCTAAGCCTGAGAGGGAAGGAACATCCTCTCCACGCTGTGAGGGAAGTCTCCAACCAATGACTTAGGTCTCCATGTGTGAGCAAGGTTACTGAGAAATCCTTTCTCTACCAATGACTTAGGTAACCTCTATTATTTTTCTCTGGACTAATCAAAGCCTTCCCTGGGAGTCAACACTGACTATGGAGGAGGGCTCTAAACCATGAGGGTAAACAGTAGACTAGAGCAGACTACCAGGGCTCCTCTTGTTCCCTGTGTAAGGCTCTGAGGAAGACTAAATTAACATGTGTAAAGCCCAGAAAACAGTAACTGGCACTAGAAAGTACTGTACAAGACCTCTACAACAAAAACTATAAAACATTAAAGAAAGAAATTGAAGAAGACGTTGGAAGATGGAAAGATCTCCTGTGCTCATGGATAGGCAGAATAAATATCATCAAAATGGCCATTCTGCCAAAACTGATCTATAAGTTCAATGCAATTCCCATTAAAATAACAGCGACATTCTTCAGAGACCTAGAAAAATCAATTGTGAACTTCATATGGAGAAAGAAAAGACCTAGAATAGCCAAAGCAATTCTCAACAATAAGAAACATGCAGGAGGCATTACAATCCCAGACTTCAAACTATACTATAGAGCAATAGTAGTAAAAACAGCATGGTACTGGCACAATAACAGATATACTGACCAGTGGATTAGAATAGAAGATACAGAAACAAAACCACACATCTTTAGTCAATTAATCTTTGACAAAGGGGCCAAACACATACGCTGGAGAAAAGACAGCCTTTTCAACAAATGGTTCTGGGAGAACTGGCTAACCATTTGTAAAAAGATGAATCTAAACCCCTATAATCTCACCAAACACAGGAATCAACTCAAGATGGATCAAAGACTTAGAAATTAGACCTGAGACTGTGAAGTTAGTAGAGGAGAGCATAGGTTCAACACTACAACATACTGGCACAGGCAGTAACTTTCTCAACCTCCAAAACTCAGGAAATTAAAGCAAGAATAAACAAGTGGGATAGCATCAAACTAAAAAGTTTCTTCTCATCAAAGGAAACTATCAATAACCTAAAGAGGAAGCCTACAGAATGGGAAAGGATCTTTACCAGCCACCATTCTGATAGAGGGCTAATATCCAGAGTATACAAAGAGCTCAAAAGACTCTACACTAGCAAAACAAACAACCCAATCAAGAAATGGGCAAATGAACTAAATAGACACTTCACAAAAGAAGAGATACAAAGGGCCAATAGATACATGAAAAGATGTTCTTCATCACTGGCCATCAGGGAGATGCAAATCAAAACTACACTGAGATTCCATCTAACCCCAGTCAGAGTGGCAAGCATAAAGAAATCAAACAACAACAAATGCTGGCGAGGATGTGGGGAAAGAGGAACTCTTTTACACTGTTGGTGGGAATGCAAACTAGTTCAACCACTATGGATATCTGTGTGGAGATTCCTAAGAAAGGTGGGAATAGATCTACCATATGACCCAGCTATACCACTCCTGGGTATCTTTCCAAAGGGGTTGAATTCAGAGAAATACAGCAACATATGCATACCTATGTTCATAGCAGCACAATTTGTAATAGCCAAAATATGGAACCAACCCAGATCACCATCAACAGATGAATGGATAGCAAAACTGTGGGAAATATACACAATGGAATTCTATTCAGCCATAAAGAAGAACAAAATTATATCATTTGCAAGAAGATGGAAAGCCCTAGAGAACATTATGTTAAGTGAGATCAGCCAAGCACAGAAAGGAGAAGGTACATATGTTTCCTCTAATATGCCCAAACTAGGAAACACAGAGGATACCAGTGGGACTCCAGATAATGGAGGGGAAATACCAGCAAAGTTTGAATGGAAAGATAGGAGAGGAGGAAGGCTGATCTTGATTAATGAGGGTCTACATCTGAACATGTGTAAAATTATGAATAAGACATGGCTAACCTGGACAACCATTGGTGGGAGGGGGGAAGGAAAAATGGGGGCGGGAGAGGAGAGGGCACCAAATATAGTTTAAATGTATACTATTTATGTTCAATAAAAAAATTGTTAAAAGAAAAAAAATAAAGTCAAATTACATAACTAGGAAAAGTATATAAATATTTACACCTGTATTTTAAAAAATTGTTATGTAAAATAAATGAGAAATTATTTTAATAAGAATAAATAATGAGTAATATAAAAAAAAAGAAAGCACTGTAGAAATGGCAGCTGCTATCACTGGTGCGCTCTTTCTCTTAGCATTCCTTCTGTATCTATTGCAAATAACATGACTATTATTACACCCATTACTGTTATACATTATCTCATTGAACATTCAGAAAGTTAAAGACAGTGTTGCCGTGGCATAAGGACTGGTCGAGGGCCCAGTGGAACTCTGGGGAGTCCTACTGAGATGTGATAGACAGTTAATGTTCATTATTTCCATACACTTGCACACTGGCCTACTCTTTAAAACTTGTTGGTAACCCCCAAATCAGTACTTGGGCACGTCAGCAGTCGTGTGTGCGCGTGCATGAATGGTGACAACGGGGCCAGCCTGAGCACATCTTCTCAGCAACAAGGCCATTCATGAGCTCGTGGTCTCAGCCCTCGTGCTAAAGGCAAGTGCCCTCCTCACGGTGTTTAGTGCCACACTCTTCTCGTGTGTGTGTGTGTGTGTGTGTGTGTGTGTGTGTGTACTTTTTGTTGCTGGCTTTGCTGTTTGAAATGGCCCTGGCCATAGTGCTGAAGTGGTGGCTAGAATTCCTAGGCACATGAAGGCAGAGACGTGCCTGACAGAGAAAAGCCAAGTGTCCGGGAATCTGCTTTGCCGCAGATGCCATGGTGCTGTTGATTGTGAGCTCAGAGCTGAAAGATCAAAAACAGGTATTAAATAATACTAAGTAAAGTGTCTCTGAACAGAAACACAAAGCAGGGCTGTGTGTTGATTGGTGGGTAAAAATACTGTAACCGGAAACTCACAGGAGTCCTGGTATTATCCCTTGTGACAATTCTTCAATATTTGCTAATTCAATGTTCCTAGTGACCTTGAAGAACATAACTACTGTGATAATAAAGAATGTATGTGTATGGATAAAGTGAGTGTGTCTGTGTGTCTCACAAGGAGCAGATGGCCAGCAGATGATCAATATTAACATCATCAACCTCACTTAAAAATGAGGAAAGTGAGTCTAATAATGTTAAATACCTTATTTAAAACTGTCCAGGTAGCTATCATAATAATAGCTGCTCTAATGACCCGTTGCTGCACAAAACCACCACATTTTGCTCACGGGTTCTCTGGGGTCAAGAGCTGGCAGGGCACACAGGGAACATGATGTATGCTTGCTTCTGCTTTCACCAAGAAACAAAGGACTGTTTAAGAAGAAACTATACTATCTTGTGAGGGCCATGTTGTGAAGATTTTTATCAAGGCCCAGACTTTTCCATGTGATGGGGTTTGAATAGTAGAACCTATAATACCAAAAAAAGATCTGCAGGAAAATAGAATAAACTCAGTTAAAATGAACATGCAAATGCCTCAGGGGAACCTTGTTTTGTTTTTGTGTTTGTTTTACTTCTTCATTTTTGGTACTGGGAATAGAACCCAGGGCCATTCTACCTCTGAGATACACCCCTCGCCCTTTTTATTTTTTATTTTGAAACAGGGCCCTACTAAGTTGCCAAAGATCTTTCTAAATTGCTAAGGTTAGCCTTGAACCTGTGATCCTCCTGTCTCAGCTTTCCAAGTACTAGGATTACAAGTGTGCGCCACCATGCCCAGAATACTGTTTCTTGAATTTCACAATTTTCCAGCTGTGATTCTTCCTTACAAAGAAGTGGGTGGCAGGTTGGGACATTCGTGTTCTTGGGAAAACTTAACTTTGAAATGCAAGTGTAAATGGGTTCTCTCTCCATAAAGCCCAAGATAGCATGCCTCTCATGGCAGGTGATGGCTTAGTCTTCTAACATGGGTTTATGTTGTCAGTTCTTATCAATACAGGACCAATCTGAAGAGATTAGTTAGGTGTTGTCAAGATTCTTGCCCAACAATTACAATTTAGAACTTGAAAGCATGCTGTCTTGCTCTGTATCAACACCACTGTGCAATAACATTGAATAAATACAGCCAAAAAAGAATTTTTGACATGCAAGTTTAAATATAACAAAGGAAAACCTTTTAAGATGTCACTGTATTCAGATAAGAAAACACATCTTTTATCAGTCTGACCATGTGCCTGTGGATGTTTTTCAAGTACTAAAAACCTCCAGGTAAAGTTTCTAATTTTTAAAAAGAAGACATTATTAGCTCACAAAAGAAAGAAATTTCACTTTTCGCCAACTTAATCCAAATGTGCTTTGGAATATTTGATACTTTCATTCATGTTCCTTTTAGTCGCACCTTCAGCCAGAGCCAGTGAAATCTGTACCTATTCCATCAGAAACTGGGTGTCTTGTTGCATGCAGCCCCTTGGCCCCCAGAGCTTCAGAAGTTGAAACGCCTCCTGAAGAAGCTGCCTTGGGTCATTTTACAAACCTCTGTCCAGATAGAACCCAAAAACAGTATCTCAAGGGAGAGAAAAGACTTCCCTTGGCTGCCAACATCCTGACCAAAAAGTCATCCCTGAGATATCATTGGATCCAACAGTTCCTAGCTTTAACATCTGTTATATCTGTGGTTTTCACTGCCTACAGCAAAAGGTCTAGCCTCCCTACCCTGTTCTAAAAGGCCTTTTGTAATCCAACCTCTGCTTCCAATCTCTGCCCCATCAAGAATACTGCATCCTGGCCACAGAGAGTTGCCTATTGTTCTCCGAATATCCCCATGGCCCTATAAGATTTCCTCAGTCTTGCCATTCTCTCTGCCAGGAGCTTCCTTCACCAACTTCCCCAGCATATGTGAAGACTATGGTGCCCCCCTACTGGTGCTTGCACACTCTTGCACCCCTCCAGGCAATTCACACAAGTGTACCCCTCCTCTATGTTGCTGTCACCTTTGCCCAGAGCCTCTAATATGCTTGTCACACTGGATTGTAATTATGGGATCACAGTTTATTTCTCTTTAACCCCTAGATGCAGGAAGCACCACTCATGCACTGACTCAAAAACAGTCACTGGGTATCTGTAATTGCAGTGCCCAACCCCCTAGGGCATCATCCTGAATGCTATGGGATGCAGTGTACATCCTGAGGACCTCCTCCTAACCACGTCTGCAGGGAACATCTGCTCCAAGCGAACCAGGGAAACCCTGGCACGTTTTCAGAGCTGAGGGGAACATCAGGAATTATCAGATGTTGCCCCACTCTTGTAGATAAAGGAAACCGAGGCCAGAGACAGGAAACAACATGCTTAAGCTCAACAAAGAAAATTAGTGGCCGTTCTGGGGCTAGGACACACACTTCTCCTGAATCCCACCAAGTTTAGGGTTCATTTTTAAGTCTTCCACTACAATTTGTCCTTTCAAACATTTTAAACCACTTCTAAACATCAAATCCGCTACTACTGGGTGAAAATACTCAGGAGATTTGAAAGATTGTGCCTCCAGTCCTACAGTTGCTTCCAAACAAAACAGCAAAGAATAACAATACAACTGCCTATAAACTAGGGCATTCAGTCATAAGCAGGAGAAACCAACTCTGGCTGATTTGGGGGGAAAAAATTGATTGAGAGGATTTAAGATGGCTCAGAGAACTTCCAGAAAGTCTGGAGAATCAATCTCAGAAAAAGAAAAAAATGCAAAAACAGGACAGATTAGGAGACACCAGAATGAAGCTCGAATCACAAAGCAGGAGGCAGCCGGACGGAACTGGCCGACAGCTCTGCTGTCACCCCAGACTCTGTATACAGCTGCAGCCACCTCTGCTTCCAGAGCGAATCCTCCACTGGCCCCTCTTCTCTACAGCACTCTTTCTAAGGGCCAAGCTCTGGGCTCGAGAGTCTGACAGGCCGACCATGAGCACATCACGTAAGTCACACACACAGGCCTCAGTGGCCAGAAGGAGCAGTGCTGTTGCTGTCCACTGCTGCCTGCAAGCCCTCTCGAACCTCAGGGTCCTTACATCTGAAGGTTGGACTTGTTGGAGATTTAAGGCTCACTCCCCAGCTGGCAGGAGTCATTAGCTGTTGACCAGAGGAACTACACATGGCCTTGTCATCCTGTGGCCTGTGCAGTGGGCTAGATTCTGAGAGGAAGTACCCCAAAGTGAGCTTTACCAGAGATCAAAGCAGAAGCTGCAAGGCCCAACATAACTCAGCCTCAGAAGTCACATGGTGTCGCTTCTAGCAGAGTCTGTTCCTTTCAGGCGAATAGTGGGTCCAGTCCTAATTCAAAGGGCGAGAGCCACACAAGGATGATGTGTTAGTTTTCACCTGAGAAACAGAACCAACAGGAGGTAGACAGAGACCAAGGACAGAGGGAGGAGGAAGAGGAGGAGGAGGAGGAGGAGGAAGAGGAGGAGGAGGAGGAACAGGAGGAGGAGGAGGAAGGAAGGAAGGAAGGAAGGAAGGAAGGAAGGAAGGAAGGAAGGAAAGAGAGGAAAATGAGAGGTATAAGAAGAGATTTGCTGCAGAAATTGGCTCACACAATTATGTAGGCCAAGAAGCCCCACAGTCTGCCATCCGCAAGGTGGAGACCAGGAACACAGGCGGTGGTGTTCCAAGTCACCCCATTTGTGGAACCTGGTTATAGCAGCCCTAGGAAACTATTATCACTTTCATGACTCAATGTTTTTAAATCTCAGTGAAGAGCCAGGTGTAGTGGGGCACACTTGTAATCGCCGCGCTTGGAAGGCTGAGACAGAAGGATGGCGCAGGTTTGAAGCCATCCGCGCTGGCTTAAGAGACCCTAATTACAAATAAAAATATAAAATAGGTCTGGGAGTGTAACCCAGAGGTAGAAGGGTTTCCAGGAACCCCAGTACCACAAAAAAAGAAAAATTCAGTAAAGATAGTTTTAGTTTACTTTTCAACAACTGGCTATTTTAAAAACATTTTGAGGAAGACAAGTATTTAAAATGGTTATAAATTAGAACCAAAAAGGTTGAATGGAAAGAAAAAGAGAAAGAAGGTCACGTGGTGTGTATAAAAAGTGTTGTAAAAACCCTGGAAAGCACTTTTTTTTGTGGTACTGGGGGTGGAACCCAGAGGCTTTTCTACCTACATGCTACACTCCCAGACCTATTTTATACTTTATTTGGAAACAGGGTCTCACTAAGTTGCTGAGAGCCTCACTAAGTAGCTGAGGCTGGCTTTGAACCTGTGAGATCCTCCTCCCAAGCGCTGGGATTAGAAGCCTGCGCCAGCACACCTGGCTTTGCAAAGCATTTTTGTAAAAAATGAAATAAGGTGTCAAACGATAATAGAGAAAAATCAATAATACCAAAGCCGGTTTGTTAGAAAGATCAACAAAATCGACAAAATTTTAGCTAAACTGACCACAAAAAAAGTAAAGAGTTAAATTACTAAAGTGAGAAAGAATAGAAGCAAAATTCATTAAGGACAGAAAAAAAAAAAAAAACAGGAATCAAGAGAATACTATGAAAAGCCAGGCACGGTGGCATACACTTGTAATCCCAATACTTGGGCAGCTGAGACAGGAGAATCACGGTTCTCAGACCACCTTAGCTACTTGAGGAAGCCCTCCCCAACTCAGTGAGACCTTGTTTCAGGATATAGCTCAGAGGTAGAATGCCCCTGGGTTCAATCTCCAGAAAAAATAAAAATACTATAAACCACTACACACCACAAATTAGACAACATAGATGAAATGGACAAATTTTTACCAAGATTAACATTTTTGGAACTTTTTCAAGAAATGAAAACATAATAAATCTATAAGAAAAGAGAGTAAGTTATAAATTTTAAAACTCACAAAGAACACTGGGCATGATGGCGCACACTTGTAATCCAAGGATTCAGGAGGCTGAGACAGGAGGATCATGGTTTGCGGACAGCCTTAGGTACTTAGTGAGGCCCTTTGGAACTCAGTGAGACCCTGTTTCAAAAATAAAAAAAAAATACGGCTAGGGGTGTAGCTCAGAGGTAGAATGCCTCCAGGTTCCATCCCAAGAGAACTTCCAGGAAGTCTGGAGAATCAAACTCAAAAAAAAAAAAAAAAAGACAGAAACAGGACAGACTAGGAGGCACCAGAATGAAGCAAAAACCAAAAACAAAACTCACAAAGAAATGTTCAGCTAAGCATGATGACGCATGCTTATAATCCCAGCATTTTGGAGGCCAAGACAGAAGGATCCTGGTTTATGAATAGCCTCAGCTACTTAGTGAAGCCCTTTGCAACTAAGTGAAAAATAAAAAATAAAAAATAAAAAATAGGGCTGGGGGTATACCTCAAAGGTAGAATGCCTCTGGGTTCAATCTCCAGTACCACACACACACACACACACACACACACACACACGCACACACACACACAAAAAAAAAAATGTTCAAGTATGTATGGCTTCATTGGTGAATTAAATCAAACACTTAGCCGGGCGTAGTGGCGCACGCTTGTAATCCCAGCATTTGGGAGGCTGAGACTGGAGGATCATGGTTCGCGGACAGCCTCAGCTACTTAGTGAGGCTCTCTGCAATTCAGTGAGACCCAGTTTCAAAATAAAGAATAAAAAAATAGGGCAGGGGGTATAGCTCGGAGGTCAAATGCCCCTGGGTTCCATCCCTAGACCTGCAAAAAATAAAAAATAAAAATAATAAATCAAACACTTAAATTTATGTTGGCCTTTCACAAACCCTTCTAAGATAAAATTCTCAATTCATCCATGAGACTAGTATTATCCAGATACTAGAGACAATACCAGACAAAACTATCATAAAGAAAAGAAACTTTTAGGCCAATTATCTCTTATGAATATAGAACCAATAGTCCCCAACAAAATATTAGCAAAATAAATCCATAAACATATAAAAAGTATTTTTCAGTGTGATCAATGGGAATTTACCCCATAAATGCAAGATTGTTTAACATCCAATAAATATACCACATCAATATAATAAAACCCATATGATTATCTCAGTAAATGCAGAAAAAGCTTTGACAAAATTCAATGTGCCTTCCTGATAAAACTCTCAACCCAGGAATAAAAAGGAGCTTTCTCAACATGATAAAAGTCATCTATAAAAAAAATCAGAGATAAAATTATACTTGATAGCTAAAGAATGAATGCTTTTCACCTAAGACTGTGAACCAGACAAGAATGTCCACATTCTTTACTTCTAGAAAACATTGTGCTGGATTCTATCCAAGGCAATTATGGAGTGAAATGAAATAAAGGGTCTCAATACTAGAAAGGAGAAATAAAACTATATTCACAGAGGACATGATTATGTAGACAGCAAATATTATATAATCTACTAAAAATCTATTTGAATTAATGAGTGAGTTCAGGGAGATTACAGGATACAAGATCAATATACAAAAATCAATTGCCTATCTACCTCAGCAATAAGCAACCTAAATGTGAAATTAATAAAACACCCCGCTTATAAGTTTTTAAATAATACTTTCAAATAGAGCATAAAACTTCATATTCTGAAAACTAAAAGACATTAGTGAAAGAAATTCAAGAAGACCTAAGTAAATGGAAAGATAACTGTTCATAAATCAGAAAACTTAGTAATGTTAAAATGGCAATAGTCTCCAAACTGAACTACAGACTCAACACAATCTCTTTCAAAATCTCAGCTGGATTTCTTGCAGAAAGTTGTAAGTGATCCCTAGATTCACATGGGAGTGCAAGCAACCCAGAATAGCCATAGTAACGATCTTGAAACAGAAGAAAAAGTTGGAAGACTTACACCTCGTAACTTCAAAACTTACTAACAAATTATAGTAATCAAAACAGTGTGCCGTTGGCAAACAGGCATATAGTTTAATGTAATAAAATTAAGAGTCCAGAATTAAGTGCTCCCAATGGTGGCCAATTGATGTTAGACAAAATGCCAAGACATTTCAGGAGGGAAATGATAGTATTTTCAACAAATAGTGCTTGAACAACATGAAAAAGGGTGAATGTTGGATCATTATCTCAGAGCATCTCTCTCTCTCTCTCTCTCTCTCTCTCTCTCTCTCTCTCTCTCACACACACACACACACACACACACACACATATCCAATTAATTTTTTTCTTTAGTCATTTCATTAGTCTTAAGAGAAATGCAAATCAAAAGCACTTCACACCAATTAGGATGGATAAAATTAAAACAGTAATAATAGATTGTGTCAGTAAGGATATGGAGAAATAGCAACTCCCATTTTAATTTGGTGGAAATGTAAAATGGTCCAGATGTTTTAACAGACAGACTGGCAGTCCTTCAAATGGTTAACCAGAGATACCATCTGACTCAACAATTTCACTCCTCTGTATATACCCAAGAAAAAATTTAAAAAAAAAAACATGTGTTCACAGAAAAACTTACATACAAACATTTATAGCAGTATTATTCATAATAGCCAAAAGGTAGAAGTAACCCAAACATTCATCAGCTGATAGATGGATAAATGTGATATACACACACAATAGAATATTGTTTGGCAATAAAATTAAATGCTGATACATGCTAAAACTTAGATGAACTTTGAAAACATTCTGCTCAGTGAAATAAAGTGAAACTTTTAAAATAGTCTGCTCAGTCACAAAAGACTACTTATTGTCTGATTCTGTCCATATGATATATGCTAAATAGGCAAATCTGTAAAGAAACCATGTACCTAGATACAGATATAGATATATCTAGATATAGACTACTGATGGGTATAATATTTCTTTGGGGGATGATGAAAATACCTAAATTTAGACTAGAGTGATGGTTACACAATACTTACAGACCCAACCCCTTAAATTATACACTTAAACTAATGACCATATATGGTATGTGAATTATTTCAAGAAAGGTGGGGGGTACTGGGGATTTAACCCAGTGGCATCCTACCTCTTAGCTATATTCCCAGCCTTATTTTATTTTTATTTTGAAACAAGGTCTCTTTAGGTTGATGAGTCTCATTATTTGCTGAGGTTTTCCTCGAATTTGTGATTGTCCTGTCTCATCCTCCCAAGTATGGGGATTACAGACATACACCACCACACCTGTTAACAAGGGTTTTGTTTTGGTTTATTTTTCAATGACCTAGAACCACTTGGCAGAAAGATGGGAAGAGGATGTACCACAGGCACAGAATTTTCAAGCAAAGACAATGGACTACAAACTCAATACAATCTCCATTAAAATTCCAGTCCAGAACAGAAATACTCACGGGGCTCACATGACAGCAATGTAGTCATCAAGGGTGAAGAGTGAGAGAATATACTGAAAATACAAGTTAGGGTCAGCAGAGAGGCCCCGACGTGGCAGATGGAGATGTTTTGTGTATTTTCCTATCAATGGTGGAGGGCAGGTGAACATTATATCAGCTCTGCAACATTTTTCCCCCTCAAAGAAACACAGCAGTTAACTTTCCAAGACAAACTTCAAGGAGCTACGACAAGGATGGAATTATCTTTCAGAAACAGAGGACTTAGTAAAACAATCTCTCTATTAACAAGTACATTCCTGTAGTAGTTTCAGATTTATTTATTTTCCCCTTATCCAGCTGCCCACATTCTTCTAACTCAGACTTTACCCACATGGATAAACACTCCAGAACCCTTTGCTTGGGGAATAGAAGGTTTTATTTACACAGAAAATGGCAGAAACAAAATAACTGGGCGAGAGAAAGCAGTTTGCTCTTATCCTAACTTCCCCGCCCCCATTACTAAACTAAACTATATTGGCTTCCTTTTCTTTTACCTCCCCTAAGAAATAGCACCAGTCATAAATAGTGTAGCTGTCCCCTAGACTCTGGCTGACATTTCATGCAAAATTCATTTTAAAGAACATCCACCTTTTCGTGATTTATAGCTAAAGTGTTAGGGCTCTCGGAAAGCAAAAGATTTGAAATACAACCCAACGAAGACCTCACCTTGCCAGTCACTGTGCTCTTTTCCGGTGGGTGGTGGTGCATCGGAGACTTAGTGTTCTGAAATTAGAAACAGAACAGAACAAAACCTTTATGCTCTTGTGGAAGGGATTTCACGGTCATTGTACAAAAGATAGGAAGGAAAATGCCTGTCTGCCATGCTACCAACCTGAGGGCTGAATATTTCAGGATGGGAGAAACGCCACCTCTTAAGGGGACCCCAGTTACACCTGAGGACAAGATGTAACTGCACAGACTCAGTGGGAATTTGCTGACAGTTCTTTTAATAGGGATGAGGTGAAAGGGCAGGGCTTGTGGAAACTAAAGTCCAAGGAATTCTTGTTTCTAGTTGGAATGCTAAACCAAGCAACTTCAGTCCTCACTTGTAGAATGCAAATCACCAACTAACCTATCTTGTGCTGCACAGAATCATTTAGAGCAAACAGAAAGGCATAAACGACCAACAATCGGCCTATAGAAAGTGGCTCTGTCACCTGAGGAAGCTCTGGGCAATGTCAACATATGCCCCAAGAGCAGTCGGAGGTTATATTTTCATACATGTTCTCATTCGTTCTCTCTCTCTCTCTCTCTCTCTCTCTCTCTCTCTCTCTCTCTCTTTATAAAGAACCAAGAGAGCTGCACGTAGGATGTTCAGAAACCCCCTGACTATGAATGTACTCTCACATAACCTTCTTAGCCTTGACTTGCCTGCCCCTTTAAATATTGAGCCATTAACAAAAGCACTTGAACACCTGCAGTACAGAGAGAATGTTTCATTTCCCTACTAGAAAAACAATCAAGCAAATTTAAATAAATCACTTCAGTGTATCTCCAGCAATGGACCAGCTGCCTGGTTATTTTTCCCTGCTTTGCCATTGCATTTAACATATCCATGGCCTGGTAGATTTATCTAACAATAGCACAGCGTATCTCTGGCATTCTTTAGAGTAAGAAGAACCCTGGAAAAGCCAGCTGTAAGAGGAAAGAAGGAAAGTGACTTTTGCTGTAGCTTAGAGGGAATCTCTGTACATCCTCCACCTCTCTCCAAACCATTTTCTTCCTTGCACATACAACAAAATGCTGTGGTGCTGTGGTGCTCTGTGTGAGCTTTCCAGACCAGCAGCAGCAGCGGCACTGCAGATCTTGTCTGAGATGCAAAGGCCCCTCCCAAGACCTAAATCAGAAACTCTGTGAGTGGATCTCAGAAATCTGTGGCTCAGCAATCCCTCTGGGTGATTCTGATTCATGCTCAAACTGAAGAGACAGTTGAATTGTGGAAGATCATCACACCTCCCTCCAATCTCCTTTTCAGAAAGCCCACCTATTCGGCTTATCACCCGGGACCGTTGAAAGTCCCCCTTAATTTGAGGAGTTTCCTTTGTATTTGTAAAACAATGATGAACCTGGGAAGAAATTAAAGACTATTTGAGTTATGCAGTTTCAGCTTATATTTTCCTGCATTCATAATTCTACTGTCACATAAACCATGCAGATAGAGCAGGATTCCCCCTATCAAAAGAAAGAGAGCTCGCTGAGGTCACCACATGCTCTAAGCACAGGCACAAAGCAGTTTTCCCAGGATCTTGCCCCCTAAGCCTCTTTAGCCCAGATGTGGTCATGAAGAAGAAGGAGAAGGCTGCTCCCACTGGGGAGAGCCTGATCCATTCACAGGCGTCACCTAGTGGGCGTTGAGGGCCTGGAAGCAGCCGGTTCCCTGACAACCTGCAAAGCAGCTGCTACGGAGACCCGCTGCACTACAAGGTCTTGAGGCAGAAGGATAACCAGGCTGGCTAGCGAGGGAAGCTGGGATTCAAATGGGGCGGTGCTAAGTTGCTCTTGTGCAAGCTGGAAAGAGGAAAAAGTATCTCTAAAGAGGAACAGTCTTTAAAAATCACGCTCAAACACAAAATCTGAGAAGCTTATCATATGCTGACTCTCAGGTTTCAGAAGCAAGAGCCATCACACTAGAGACATGCATCTCTGACTCAGGTCGAGCCAAATAACACAGCCCTGGCTTCATATCACTATCTGTCCTGTAAGAATTGCCAAATCGGCCTGTCCGCTTTGTTCTTAACCCTTGTGATTCCCCCACAGTGCCTTGATGTGGGAATTAATCCATGACTCCTCAGCCCCTCTTACCCCTTCAGTGGGGTCTCCACCTGCAGCCCTCCACCAGCTGCCTCCCAGGCCTCTGCTTCTCTGTGACTCATCAGTGCTATAAACTTGGTTTAAAGTACCACTCATACTCAACTCCAGCCAAGCGAGAGAGCACACCACATTCTTTGGTGATATGGGGTTGTTTTATGTGAAACCCTGGGGTGATAGTCACAAAGGTAAAGAGGGGACTTCTACATGGTGAGACACATTCCTGGTGAATGGGGATGCTTCCCTACATGCACTGCAGCTGTGTTACCAGAGACTGTCACAGGAAATATAATGGTGGCATCACATACTACCAAATTTAACTTTAGTGCCTATAAATTTGGAAGTGCAGTCTCTCCCAAATTTGCAGGTTAAAATGGAAGCAAACTGACATCTTAATGGCTTGAGTTTTTTAAATAGTTAAAGAGAAAACAATTTAAAAAAAAAACTTTCCTACTGATTTTGTAATAAAGACTTGCTGAAACTGCAAAAAAAATTTAGCAGGCTAGAATGTTAAATTATAATTACTCATTATCAGGAGATAGGGTGACTACCTCCATGGGGAGAGGGGGAATCTCAAACAGACCAAACAGAAACCTTGGCAATAATTTGTGATCCAAATTCTTTCATAATTTAATGAAGAATACAGGCCTTGAAGACAGATGGAGCTCAGTACAAATTTATATAAATGCTTGTATTCACGGCATTGATAGTACCTTCAAAATGCCCTGTGTACCCTTCTCTCTACTGCCCCCCAAAATATGAGCTGTGGCTCTCTCTGCCCAAAATTCAACTCAACCATCCAGGCTAAGCAATTCAGCACTTTAAGGAGGACACCTGCTGTATTCATTGGCCAGCAGAGGTCATACGTGAGGATTCAAAACCAGGCTTCTAGTTTTGAGCTGTCCCATTCTTGAATACCTTGACCCTAGATTTTTCCTAACCTTTGACCTTATTGCCAACCCACTGCCTTATTTTGAGCACAGAGATCAATGTATTATCTGCTTTCTGACCCAGGGCTTCTGAGTATTCCCCAGCCAAACCTGTTTTTGAGACTGGCCTCAGGCCTTTCTTTCCCAACCATGCCTCAGTTCTTCCACGCTGAACCCAGTCCCCACCTCTCTTCAAGGTCTCCATATGATGCCAATCAGAGGTGGCTAAGCTCACCCTCGGGCTGAATGGGCAGGGACAGTAGAAGACAGAGAGGGAGGAAGGCCCCTGGGACAGAAGACAAAGATGATGAGTTGCGGACCTAAAGAGAAACCTCCCCTCTTTGGGCATGTTAGTACAGGGACAGTTAAAACTTAACCTGACTCCTTCACCAACAAAGCACTGTGTTCGACTTTAGGTCTACCATTCTGGACTAGAACACTATCCATTTACTTTAAAACTACAAAGCTATACACAGGTTATTGAGTTTTCAAGGGTGCATCTTTAGCACAACAGAGATAGCTATTTCTTGTTTTGTTGTTGTTCCACCTTTACTTGCCCCTTCTCTCCATCAATCCCCTATACACCAGCATCTCACTCGTATGTCCTTGGGGCCATTTATATGGTGCCAAGTCCACACAGTCGAATGAAACCATCTGGCCTGCAGTAATGAAACCGGCCTGTCTTTAGCACCACAGGACCTGCCAGGGGAAGGAGGAGACCTGGCCTATGCCCAGGAGATGTTTGCAAGATACCACAGATATAAAGTCAACCTAATTAAATACAAGTGAGAGTACAGAGTGTGGAGCTGAAACTTATATAAGGCCAATTATAGTTGTATCGCTATTAAAACCCTATGGCAAGTGATCTCAAAGTGTGCCCCCCCCCGCAGTGTATCACTTTAGAACTTGTTACAAAGGCAAATTCTCAGACTCCTTCCAGACCCATTAAATCAGAAATTGAAAGAGGTAGGTGGAGAGAGTGAGAAAGTGAGTAATCTGTTAAACAAACCTTCCAGATGATTCTGATGCCCGCTAAATCTGAGGCCCACTGCTCCAGGGCTGGGTCTCTCAACCTTGGCACCACTGACTTTTGGGGCCAGATAACTGTAGTCATCAGGCTATCCTGTGCATTGTAACACGTCTGGCAGCATCCCTGACTGCCAAGAGCAACGCCCTCCAGTCATGACAATAAAAGAGGGCTCTAGACACTGTGATATGTCCCCAAACACACACCAGGGCAAAATTGTTCCCATTAATAACTATCACTTTAGGATAAAGTATTCTCTGGTGTGATTGGAATTATTGTGGACAACAGAATATCAATAATGGCTTACAAAACAAGATAATATAGTTATACCTATCTATAATACTTAAGGAAAACAAAGTTCTGTAAAGACCCACAGAGAACAAACATCAACTCAACACACACTCCTAGAAAAGCTATAGCTCCTGGATATTTTTCCATTATGGGATTACAGATGGCTATTATTTTCTTCTCTGCAAGCTTTTTATTTTGTTTCCAAAAGTTCCACTCAATATATGTACTATAAAAATAACAGAACAAGAGGACTTACACAAAATAAAATAAAAATGAAGCCAGGGATAATGGCACATGCCTGTAATCCCAGTACTTGGGAGGCCCAGATAGGAAGATTCCAAGTTTAAGACCGCCTCAGCAATTTAGTTAGAGCTCTAGCAACTTAGTAGGACCCTGTTTCAAAATTAAAAATTAATAAAGGGATGGGAACCTAAAGGTATAACCAAAAAAAGAAAAATGAAATAAAAACTGGGAATTTTTACCTCAGTATTTATTCCTTTACTTCAACATAGAAAAAAAGGATGCATCCCAGATGACATGCGTGCCTCCTTGCCAAACCTGCTCCCACCCAACATCTAAATATATAACATTTGTAAGCAGTGCTGTATAAGCCACTCATTGCTTTCACGTGTGTCTATTGTTTCATTACCACAACAATCTTTTAAGAGAACCTAGATCACAGATTCTTGCCTCCAATAAGTTTCTTATCTATAAACTATAAACAGATGATCATTCCAAGCATTTTCTGTACCTGAAATTATAATCATTTACTTCATGATAACAACTAAAATCCTTTGTGTTCTTGGTTGACCAGCCCTAAAATAGACCTATAGCCTAGACCCTTGCTAAACAAAGCAAGGTACTCAGATCTCCTTAGAAACAGAATCGCAGGCCCACTTCAGACCTAGTTGATAAGATTCTGCACTTTAGGGAGAGACCCAGATGATATCCATACACACTGAAGTTCAAAGATCACTGATATGAAACACTGAGCTGATAAGCATCCGAAGGTTAGAATCAAATCCTATTCATCTTTATGCTTCTTAATCCATCCCACCACTTGGTACTTGTTCCAATGTATTAGTTAGTCGTTGCTGCTGTAACCAATTACAATCTGCTTAGTGGCTTAAAACAAAACAGGTGCATTGCCTTGGAGTTCGGGTGGTTATAAGTCCCAATCTTGCTCCCTGGGCTAAAATCAGGTGTTATGAGGGCTGTTCCCTTCTGGAAGCTGCTGAAGAGGATCTCTTCTCATGTAGCTTCTAGAATCAACCTGCATCTTACATTCCTTGGTATGCCCCTTTTTCCTGTTTCAAAGTCAGCAGTAAGCACCTTCCTATCAAATACCATGCTTTCAACACTCTCTCCCTTCTTCCCCCTTTGCCTCCCTCTTTCACTTATAAAAACTTCTAATTACAGTGGGCCCACTTGGATAGTCCAAAATAATCCTCTATCTCAACATCACTAATTCAACAGGCCCTCACAGTCCTTTGTACCACATAGGGCAACATATTCACAGGCTCCAGGATTAGGGAATGAAAGGGAAGGGCCATTCTTCTATATATGACTCTCAAAATTTGCTGAATTCAATGCAAATATACCAATAAACCAATGTACGGCAGCTTACTCCTACTTTCTCAGGAACATCATCCCCCTTCTAGGCACTGGGTGCTTTTTGACAATGACCTCCCTGTCGCCATCTCCTGCACTGTTTTATGCCTGGACCACAGCACAGTGCTCTTTTGCTCACAGCCCTCTTCTGCTGCTTTTCGACACTAGACTTAGCAAGACTGTTGGTGTCAGCTCTCATTTCCTCCCGCTCCAGCTCACCTGCCCAGGCCTGTGCACTAGCCACTGTGTATATTTTCCCACGGCTACTCCCTTTTTTCCACTATCTTCCCCATAACCCAAGCCTGAAGCTACCTGCCCACCATCAGCCTCTCAGCCCACCTATCACCTTTCCTTCTGTCAAATCCTTCTGAACATTTACTTTTTTCAAAAACATTTAATTTTTTGCGGTACTGGGAATGGAACCCAGGTGCATTCTCTCTCCAAACTAAACCCCCAGCTCTATTTTTTTATTATTTCTTGACTAAGAATAATATTCTTTACTCTTTATTTTCACTGTCCTCAAACTGTGATCCTCCTATCTCAGCCTCCCAAATGCTGGGATTACAAGCATGTGCCACCACACCTGGCTACAAAAACACTTTTAATGTTACCTTCTTGGTAAGATCTTTCTCCACTCTCCATCAAGCTCACAAGAAAGAAAAGGAAAACCCAGCCAGGCATGGTGGCACACGCTTGTAATCCCCATGCTTGGGAGGCAGAGACAGGAGGATTGAGCAAGTTCGAAGCCAGCCTCGCTGGCTTAAGAGACCCTGTTTCCAAATAAAAAAATATAAGATAGGTCTGGGAGTGTAGCCTGGAGGTAGAAGAGTTTCCAGGAACCCCAGTACCACCAAAAAAATAAAAAGAAAAGGAAAAACCACAAATCAATATATGATTTTGTGTTTGGAAGTACATTTCCAAGGAGATTCTCAAGAATGTATGAGCAGGACTTTATTAGTACCTCAACTTCATGGTGAGTGGATTAAGAGACAAAGATAATTATTTACCTCTGGCTGAAAACACAGACTGAAAAAATTGCCCATACAGTGATAGCTGAGGTTTATTTTTCAAGCTTAACTTCTTAGTGTGTTTTTACTAAGAATCAGTCCATCCGATTTGCACAATCGCCACTACAGTCCCTAAAGACAATGGAACACTGGAAAGATTGGGATATTGAATAGGAAATTTGAAAAGCATGCCATATTCTGGAAGAAACCAAAATGTGATAACGTACTCCATAAACTTAGATGACAAGATAGTAGGATTCAGAAGAAACAAAGAGAAAAGAAGCCAGCATTCCCATATCCAACAGGCAAAACTACCTCTCAAAGTGACCCAGAGAAACAACTGAGATAATATGAGCTGCAAGTACTCTGAAAGTTTCAATCTGCCATACTGTGGGGAGCCATTAAGGCTTCCCCCTAGATTAATGTTTCTGACTCAGCTGACTGTCCTTAGCCCAGAGTCAACAAGGTTTGGGGTCATGAAGAATTTAAAGTAAAAGGTCTGGGAGATCAGATGGTGACGGCACGAGGGTACTGATTGACCTATCTGTAATATATGTGCTTTGGATTGGTCTTTAGTGTATTCTGGTGGTGGTAGCACGAGGATGTTGATTGACCTGTAACTGTATAAATACCCCTGGAAAAACAAACCCAGCATTGGTAAATAGACAATACTGACCCAGGAGTAGTCATCGGCGCAACAGAGAATACTGACCCAGGAGTAGTCGTCGACCAGTAGAGATATTGACCCAGGAGCAGTGGTCAGCTAGTAGAGATAGTAGGCTGGCACCTCCCCCCACACTTTAGAATAAATTAAATATTCTGATAATCAAATTCTTAGAATTAAATTCTTCATCCTCACGCCTCTCTTAAGAACCCGTACTTTTGCCGGCTGGCTCCGGCACCATACACATTAAATACTAATGAGGACAACCATCTAACTCCAGTTAGAACGGAAACCAAGAATACAAACAATAATAAATCCTGGAGAAGATAGAGGGAAATAGAAGCATTTATACACCCTTGGTGGGATTACAAATTTGTGCAGCTGCTATGGAGATCAGTATGACGGTTCCTCAGAAAACTGGGAGTAGAAACACCATACAAACCAGCTGTACCACTCCTGGGTATCTTTCCCAAAAACTGAAGTCAGAATACTATAGTAATACAGGCACATCCATGTTTATAGAAGCACAATTTGTAATAGCCAAACTATGGAACCAGCCTCTGGTTCCATATACACAATGGAATTTCCTCACCTATAAAGAAGAACAAAATTATATCATTTTCAGGGAAATGAATGGAATTAGAAAATATGTTGAAATTAGCCAGTTCCAAAAAGTGAAAGATCATATGTTTTCTCTTATATGTGGAAGAGAGAAATTGGGAAACGAAAAGGACTTTGGATAAATGAGTGAGACCAGTTAGAATAATGGAAGGAGATTTGGGGAGGGAGATAAGGATGGGGGAAAGAAAACTTGATGATGTAAACAGCTCAAATAATGCTCTTTATCTATGACATTATCAATACAACTCAATATGTATAAGGAGTGAGGTGGGATCTGGGGAGTAACACACCAAGTGCGGTGTGCATATATGTTTCTATAACTCTAAACCTCATTCTGATGTATATTTACAATGACCTACTGAATCAGAAACTCTAAATGTGGGTGCAGAAATCTGTGCATTAAAAAGCCTTGCAGGCAGCTCAAATGTGGACTGAAGTCTAAGAACCACTGCAATATAGTATACATGTTTTTCCGGTAAAGAAATCGACGTACTTTGAAATCGTCAATTTCTTTACCGGAAATCGATTACAATGACTTATCAGAGGCCTCATAGTCATGCACTGGAGACAGACCCTGGCTCAAGCTCAGGGTCTTTGCACTACATACCATCGACTGTCTCATTCTAGAGAAAGTTATCATTGCAATAAAAAAAGAAAATCGTATAAACTGATTACTGGTAATATTTCGGTTTTCCTTTTGAAGGGAATTTATATTTAAAAGAAATACGCTGGTCTGGAGATAGAGCTCAGTGATAAAGTGCTTGCCTAGCATGAGTAAAGCCCTGGATTCCATCCTCAGCACTACAAAAAAATAAAAAAGAAAGGAGTGAGCTCAAATCATGAGATGCCACTTCACATCCATTAGGATGGCCATAATCAAAAAAGAAAGAAGAAAAACATAAAAGAACGTGCTGCTGAGAATGTGGAGAAACTTCTGGTGGTAAAAATATAAAATGCTGCAATTGCTATAGAAATCAGTATGGCATTTCCTGGAAAATTAAAAATAGAATTACTATATCACCTAGAAATTCCATTTTTGGGTATATTGCAAAAACTAAAACTGAAAACGGTTACTCAAAGAGAACTTTGTGCACCAGTGTTCACAATGGCACTATTACAATAGCCAAAAAGTGGATGCAACCGAAATGTCTGTTGATGAATGAAAAAGCAAACTGGCTTATACACACAATGGAATGTTATTTGGCCTTAATAGGGAAATTCTGACAATGCTGCTGCTACCACATGGACAAACCATGGAGACATTAGGTTAAGTGAAATAAACCAGTAACAAAACAACAAATATGATTAGATGATTCCACTTACAGAAGATACCTAGAGAAGTGGAATCCATAGAGACAGGAAGTAGATGGTGGTTGTCATGGTCTAGGAAAGGGGGGTCTGAGAGTAATTTTGAGATGAGATAGTTTCAGATGTGCAAGATGGAGAGCTCTGTAGATGAATGGTGGTGGGAGCAGCACAGCAACGTAAATATGATTAATGTCACTGAGCTGTACAATTAAAACTAGTTGAGGTGGTAAATTCTATGATATATACAACTTTCAATTTTTAAATGTATTTTAAACAAAAAAGAGATTCAACTCAACTTGTAAAATTCCCATTCATACCAAATAACAATAAATGTTGGCAAAGCTGTGGGGAAACAGGCACTCTTCTACATTTTTAGTGGGACTGCAAATTAGTCCAGCCACTGTGGAAATCAGATGGAGAGTCCTTAGAAGACTGGGAATGGATCCACCATATAATCCAGCCATACCACTACTGGGTATCTTTCCAAAGCGGTTGAAACCAGAGAACTACAGTAATATATGCACACCCATGTCCACAGCAGCACAATTCACAATAGCTAAACTACGGAATCAACCTAGGTGTCCATCAGCAGATGAAGCCGGGCGTGGTGGCGCACGTTTGTAATCCCTGCGCTTGGGAGGCTGAGATAGGAGGATCGCACGGGTTCAAAGCCAGCCTCAGCTACTTAGTGAGGCTTTCAGCAACTTAGTGAGACCCTGTTTCCAAATAAAATATAAAAAAGTTCTGGGAGTATAGCCCAGAGGTAGAAAGCCTCTGGGTTCCACCCCCAATACCACCAAAAAAAAAAAAAAAAAAATATATATATATATATATATATATATATATATATATGTGAAATATGCATAAGTAAATTCTACTCAGCAATAAAGAGCAAAATTATGTCATTTGCAAGAAAATGGAAGGATCTAGAGAAAATTATGTTAAGTGAGATTAGCCAATCACAGAGAGTGAAGGTCAATAGTTTTCTTCAATATGTGAGGATAGAGAGTGGTTGGGATACAAGAGAGACTCCAGATGATGAGGAGAAAACTTGGGGGAACCAGGGAGGAGATATAAGGATAGGGGTGGAGGAAGACCTAGGTTCATTAATAGAAATAATACCATAGACTATGTGTATACATGTGATTTCTTTAAAAGAAATAGAGGTGATCCGGGCGTGGTGGCGCACACTTGTAATCCCGCGTTTGGGAGGCAGAGACAGAAGGATCGCTCTGGTTCGGAGCCAGCCTCGCTGGCTTAATAGACCCTGTTTCCACATTTAAAAAAAGTTAAAAAATAAGTCTGGGAATGTAGCCCGTGGGAGTGTATCCCAGAGGTAGAAGGGCTCCCAGGAACCCCAGTACCACCAAAAAAGAAAAAAAGAAATAGAGGTGATTTCTTAAAAAGTATTATTCTAAATTTATCATGGTGGGAAGTGGTAATGTGAGAGTCTTGGTAAAACTGAAATTGTTGACTTCGGCATACCTTGTTTTGGGTAAGGAGATTGATGAAACCTTTTATCCAATGACAATTGCCTCCTTTCCTTATAATAGTGTTTTCAAATTTAGAACTGTAAAATAACAGTTAAGCCAACAAGAAGAGCTCTGCTCCTGATCAGTGAGTCTTGAGGGGAAATAGGCCTGTGCGGGGTGCTCTTAACCTTGGGGAACTAGGGAAGTATTGGTCAAAAGCTGGCTGCCAAAATTCATCTGTATTCTTCATAAATGGCCACACTTACAGTTTCCCCAACTTTTTTCAATTCTGAAATAATTTCATACTTACTGAAAACATGCAAAAATCATTCAGAGGACTTTCATATTCCCTTTATTCAATTTCACTAACTTTTACCATATTGCCATACATACTTGCTCTTCTACTTTTAAACTTCTTTTCTAACTATTGAGAATACTACTTTTCTCCTAGGTACTTCGGCATATATTTCTTAGGAATAAGGGTATACTTTTATGATGCTAAAGTATTCTCCAATTCAGGAAACTAGTAAACATAGTTTAACCTACAGTCCGTAATTGAGTTTTGTCAATTGTATCAATAATTAATGATTGTGATGATGATGGGTGTGTGGTGCCAGGGATTGAACCAGGGGGATTTTACCTCCAAACTACATCCCCAGCCCTGTATTTTTAATAAAAAATAAAAGTTGCCGAGGGCCTCACTAAGTTGCTGAGGCTGGCTTTGAACCTCTGATCCTCTTATCTTTGCCTCCCAGGTACTACTATGTTGCAGAAATACACACCATGCCCAGCTCATCATCATCATCATCATCATCATCATCATTACTATTAATTATTATTATTATATTATTATTATTAGGGTGGAACATAGAGCCATTCTACCACAAAGATACACTCCAGCCCTTCCTATTTTTTATTTTGAAACAAGGCCCTGCTATATTACTAAGGGCCTTGATAAATTGCCAAGTCTGGCCTTAAGCCTGTGATCCAACCATCAGTAATGTCTTCTAAAATTTTTCCCTCTCCATTACATAATCCTGTCAAGGATGTCATATTGGATTTTATATGTTGTATCTTGTTAATGGTTTTTGTGTATGTGTGGTATTGGGGTTCCTGGAAGCCCTTCTACCTCCAGGTTACACTCCCAGACTTACTTTTTATATTTTTATTTGGAAACAAGGTCTCTTAAACCAGTACAACTGGCTTCGAACCTGCACAATCCTCCTGTCTCTGCCTCCCAAGCGCGGGGATTACAAGCGTGCCCCACCATGCCCGGCGCTTGTTAATGGTTTTAAGTCTAGGACAGTTCCTCAGTCTTTCAGTAGCGCCAGCTATCCTGTGCACTGCTCCTCAGTTTGGGCTGGTATTTCAACCAGGATGCTACAGAAAGCAATGTGTGTCCATTCCCAACATCACAGGGGTCAGTCACTGGGGACATTAACTTCTAGTACTAAGACAAGGCACTGTCCAGTTTCTTCATTGTATAGTTACTGTTTTCTTCCCTTGTAGCCAATAAATAACCTTTGGAGAAACATTTTGAGACCATGTCTCAAATGTATATGTATCATGATCTATGCCTAAACTTATACCCTACATGGAGCACCTTTAATAATTCAAGGCTAATACCAGCTCTGCTCTGATGATTTTAAAATAGTGATTTTAGCTGGATGTGGTGGCACACCCTTGTAATCCCAGTACTTGGGAGGCTGAGACAGGAAGATCACAGGTTTGTGGCCAGCCTCAGCTACTTAGTAAGGCCCCCACAACTCAGTGAGACTCTGTTTAAAAAATAAAAAATAGGGCTGGGGTGTAGCTCAGAGGTAGAACGCCTCTGGGTTCAATCCACAGTACAGTCAAAAATATATAAAAATAAATAAATGGTGATTTTTTTCCCAACTACTCTACCCACACACACATTCATCATTTGGTATTTTACCTCAGGGAAGAACCTTCTTTTTCTTCCTATTTTTATTTATTATCAATATTGATTCATGGGTTCTTGTCAATGAATTCCTATTCTTATTTCTTTCAGTGCTCAACTTTTTATAGACTTGGTTAGCTGGAGCCCTTCAATCTGGTGCCTATACTCCTTTTGACAGGTCTCCATAATTTTTTAGGAGGACTTGTTTGCTTTCTGACATGATAACATATTCCAAAAATATCTTGTACCTTCTCTCTTCTAGTACTGCAGTCATTCATTTCTCCAAGAAGCTCTGGTTCCCCTTCTTTATCCCAGATTTGCACCACATTGAGATGGGACTGCTTTGTTGTTGACAACTGTCTTTCATTGTCATGTCTGAGACATCTATGGGGTTACTGTTATTTGATATATCTTAAGGCTCATGAGATGATGTGGGGAAATAGAAAAGAGCCACGCTGAAACACTGGCTCTATTGGTTGCCAGCTGCAAGGATCTGAGTGAGTTACTTAACTTCCTTAAGTTTTTATTTCCCTATCTCAAAACAGGGTAGATAATGTCCACTTTGCAGGACTGTTATGATGTATAAGGGACATAGCTTAAAATTGTTCAACTCAGAGCCTAACACATAATAAATTTGCATTGATACTTTCATCTTTTAATAATAGTATTGCATAATTTTAATGTGTCTTAAATTTCTTTTTCTTTTTTTTTTTTTTTTTTTTTGGTAGGGAGTAGTTACCAGGGATTGAAACTAGGGTCACTCTACCTCTAAGCTGCAGCCCTAGCTCTATTTTGGGGGGGCAGGTCTACGGATGGAACCCAGAAGCATTCAACCTCCGAGCTACACCCCTGCCCTATTTTTTATTCTTTTATTTTGTAACAGGATCTCATTAAGTTGCGGAGGGCCTCGCTAAGTAGCTGAGGCTGTCCGCGAACAGCGATCTTCCGGTCTCAGCCTCCCAAATGCTGGGATTACAAGCGTGCACCACCACGCCTGGCTTTATTTTTTATTTTGAAACGGGGTCATGCTAAATTGTTGAGGGTCTCACTAAATTGCTGAGGCTGACCTTTAACCTGTGATCCTCCTATTTCAACCTCCCAATTACCGGGACTACAGGCAGGCATGTGCTACCATGTCCAGCTAATGTGGATGTTTTCCTCTCATAACCCCTTTAATTTCTTTCCAGGAAGCCCTTTGAAACCACAGATTAGCGTGTGTGGTGGTGCATTCCTGTAACCCCAGTACCTGAGCGGCTGAGACAGGAGGATAAGCAGGTTTGCAACCAGTCTCGGCAACTTAACAAGGCCCTCCACCACTTAGATCCTATTTCAAAATAAATAATAAAATAGAGCTGGTGTGTCATTCTGAGGTAGAATGACCCTGTGTTCAATCCACAGTGCCCCCCAAAAAACAAAAGATTACTGACAACAACATTGTTCACTAAAATCTGCCCATAATCTCCAATTCTCACTCTATCCTACGAGGAGTCTTTGGCCTCGGAGAGATGTTTAATGATCATTCTCTCTCTCCTTTTGTTCTTTAGAGTGAAAGGCAATACGACATGGAAGACAAAAATTACTTGATTATCCAAGAATATGCAAAGCATTTGACAAAGTTCAATTAACCCAGAGAATTACACATATAAGGAAACCTCGTAAGCTTCAAATAGGTGTCCTACCCAAAGCTTCCTTTAAGTGTCATATACAAGAGAAAAATTTGTAAACAATTTGTAACCAATCATATTGTATACAAAAAATCATCATCCTTCCATTTAAAATAGTTCAAGAGGAACTTAACTCTAGATGCAAGAAGAAGACGTATGAAGTATAAGGATTAGATGGGAAAGGTAAAATTTACTCAGATCAAGGTATTATCCACATGGAAAGCTTAAGAGAACAATTCTTTTAGAATGTAGGTTGATAGAAACAAGATTGATAAGATAGATTTACAAAGTGAGGCTTGGTGGCGCACACCTATGCCTATGATCGCAGTACTTAGGTGGCTGAGACAAGAGGATCATAGGTGTGAGACCAGCCTCCGTAGTTTAGCAAGACTCTTAGCAACCTAGCAAGACCTTGTTTCAAAAAACTAAATCTAAGTGGGCGTGGTGGCGCACACTTGTAAGCCCCCCGCTTGGGAGGCAGAGACAGGAGAATCATGCAGGATCGAAGCCAGCCTTGCTGGCTTAAGAGACCCTGTTTCCAAATAAAAAGTATAAAAATAGATCTGGGCGTGTAGCCCGGAGGTAGAAGGGTTTCCAGGAACCCCGGTACCATCAAAGAAGGAGGAGGAGGAGGAGGAGGAGAAGGAGGAGGAGGAGGAAGAGGAGGAGGAGGAGGAGGAGGAGGAGGACATAAAGAAAAGTCTGGGTAGATGTAGAAATATCAGTTCTTCAATTTATGTGATATATCAAAATAAAGGTATTAGTGTTCTCCAAATTAATCTGTATACTCAAGGCAACCTCATCAATTTCCAAGTAGAATTCTTAGGGAATGCCACAACCCCATTCTAAAATGGGGAAAAGTTGCTGCAAATAAGCCAGGCCTGGTGGCACACAACTGTAATCCCAGAACTTGGGAGGCTGAGATAGGAGGATCACAGGTTCTCGGCCAGCCTCAGCAACTTAGAGAGACCCTATTTCAAGATTAAAAAATAAAATAAAATAAGGGCTCAGAATGTAGCCCAGAGGTAGAATGCCCCTGGGGGTTCAATGCCCCTGGGGGTTCAATCCTCAAGAAAGAAGAAAAGAAAGAAAGAAAGAAAGAAAGAAAGAAAGAAAGAAAGAAAGAAAGAAAGAAAGAAAGACATTCTGCAAGTGTCTAAGGCAATTTTTGAAATAGATAAGCAAGGAGGAGACCCCACCAGACATGAAGACCTATCCTGAAGCCATAAAAACACCACAGTACTGAATCCAGAAAAGGAAAATCAACCACTGGAAAAGAATAGTGTTCTTAGAAGTAGTGTCCCTCATATACAGGAACTTCATCTAAGATAAAGTTGGTTCCTCAAAACAATGGAAAAAGGACAGATTGCACATTATGATAGGAAAGTGGATCACTATGATGAGAAAACACAAGGCTGGACCTAATAATGTACATAAAACTACTCATCAGGTAGATTAAAGACATAAATATGAGAGGTAAAATTATAAATAAAATATAGAAAAATATGAAGAAACAAACAAATATAAAGATAATGCACAGCAATATGTTTTGAAGAGTTGTTTAACTTCTCTAAGGAATTGGGGAAATACCTCTGGAATAAGAGGCTAAAAACACAAACGTGAAGATTTAAGAAATGACAAATTTGATTCTGTCAAAATACAAAACATAGACAAAAAAAATCTAATAGATAAATTTGGAAGAAAACATGTGTTACAACCAAAACCAGCAAGTATTTAGTACCTATAACATACAAAGAACTCCTGAAGATCAACATGAAACAAAGGGCAAAGCTCTACTTTAAAATATACAAAGTATGCGCTGGGCGTGGTGGCACACGCTTGTAATCCCCGCGCTTGGGAGGCAGAGACTGGAGGATCACGCAGGTTCGAATCCAGCTGCGCTGTCTTAAGAGACCCTGTTTCCAAATAAAAATATAAAATAGGTCTGGGAGTGTAGCCCAGAGGTAGAAGGGTTTCCAGGAACCCCAGTACCCGATAGATAGATTAGATAGATGGATGGATAGATAGATAGATAGATAGATAGATAGATAGATAGATAGATAGATAGATAGATGTAGAAGGGTTTCCAGGAACCCCAGTACCATATATATAGTATTAAATAGGCAATGCTCAGAAAATGGATGCTCAAGCAACTAATAAGAATGTTAAGAAATGCTCAAACTCTTTAGTAAACAGAATCTCAATAGTAAAACTATCAGAATGGAAAACAAACTGAAAGGTAATTCCAGGGATAGTAGAATGTAACAAGATGGGAACTTGGCATGCTGTCGAGGGCATTATAAATTAGTACAGTCATTCGAGAAAGCAATGCTTCCTCTTTGTCTCCAAGATTCCCTACTGAGAATGCACGTCAGAGAAATTCTTGCACAACTTCACAGGGAGATCTGGCTTTGGTGTGGTTTGTGGTTGTGGGTCTTGAAGACAACCTCGGTGTCTATCAAATACAGCCATGCAGTGGTGATTGCCAAGGGCTTGGGGTGAGAAGGAATGACGAGTTAGTATTTAATGGTTATAGAAAAGCTCAATTTGTGAAGATGGAAAAGTTCTGGAGATGGAGGGAGTGATGGTTGTGGAACAGTGTAAGTTAACTTAATGCCAAGAACTGCACATGTAAAAATGGCAGAAGTGATAAATTTTATTGTGTATATTTTGCCATGATTTTTTAAAGATTTTAAAAATAGAATGAATGCATACTATGGAATACCTTATAAACACTTAAAAATAATGACCTAACTACAGTTAACAATATCAATATTAAAGTAGGATTGAATGATAAATTAAAAGCAGAAACATGTCCTAAACAACACTCAATATTTCACTAGTACACATGCATTTTTAAAGATTAATTATCAACATATTGGTTTGTAAACTCATTGGATAGAGGGGGCTAGAAATGAAGATTGGGGAATAAGGGAAAATAATAGAATAAGAAGACTGTTATATGAACTGATAATAAATGACAATAAGGTATTGTGAACTGAGAGGTTTGCACTTCTAGCTAAAAAGGAATTACATCATACACATGAAAACCCTTGAGGTTTTACAGTTTATAGTTTATTATTTCCTTCATTAGAAGTGAAGTGAAATGGATCAAAATAGATTGTGTTCCTGATACGTTGGATCTTCAGCATGTTCTGAAAAGTGGTGACTTACACATTGGCTAAGCATCATACGTTGGAAATCCATCTATATTTCGTGAGCTTTTAAATACCTCCAGTGACCTCTCATTGCCACAAATGTCTTCTTTCTTCTTTTTTGTCCTGTATTTCATGCAGATCCAACTCGAGGGGTGGGTCCGACAGGAGTTGCCTGGGGTGCTAGTATTTAAGAGGTGCTAAAAATATCACCAGAATTATAGCAAAATGGAAAAAATTATTTTTCCTAGCACTCCTGTTACAGGAGAGTACTTTGTGAGGTTAAAAAGAATCCAGTAATAAATTGTGTGGGGCGGGGCTGTGTGTGGCCCTTCTCCCAGGGAAATAATGTTTAATAATAAGAGTTTTTTAAACTCAGGGTCATAAGGCCACAATGCAGAGTTGTGTACAACTCCAACAGATGTCCACAGCGCCTCGATAAACTTCCTCCTTAGGAGTGTGACTTAGCCATTTGAATGAACAAAGATCCCACTCAATCAGTCAGAATGCAGGGCTTTTGTTTCACAGGTTGGATAATTGTGTTTGAGACTGGAGTTGAATTGTTTGCAGAAAAGAAAAGAGAAGCTGAACATGACTTGCAGGGATTCATCCTTCCCCCATGCATTCTAGATAAATATGAGAGGCGTATTTAAAGAAAACCAAGGCACCGAGTTATGGGGCTGCCTGAGGAGCCATCTGCTCGTGCATGGCTCCACTTCTGAACAAGGAGGACAAGATTACAGAAGTCTCTTTAGAATGCTGGAGCCCAGCTGCCTCTCAGGGGGCAGGCCTTTGGTGTCTAACTGCATCCTCCATTTGGCAATCCTACCACAAGTGGCAGGAAGAGGAGTGGTGGGCGGCTGGTGAAGGGGTTCTCTGTGGGTTCCGTCTGCTAAGGGAACAAAGCCAAAGCCCTTGCCTAAAGCCAGGCCAGGAATCTTGATCTGATGCACAAAAGAGTACTTCTCAGAAGAGAGACAAACACCTTCGTTTTTGTTGTTGTTGTTGTTTTTTTTTTTTTTTAATCCCAATGCTTAGAAAAAGGAATTCGACCACTATACTTTCGAAGACATTTTGGGAATACCAAGAAAATTGTTTGTTTAAATATGTTTGCATAGGATATTTGGCAATTCATTATTCCTTAATTCTTTGTTCTCATGTCATTGAACGCAATCTGAGATGTGAAGTAAGAATCTAGAGAAGTCTTTTCTGGTTTCTGTAGAATAAATTAGGGCTCTGACTATGTTCTCATATGTCAATTAACACTTTTCCATAATATCCCAATTTTCTTGCTCACTTCACATATTAAGCTGATTAATGTGTCATGCATTAAACAGTTCACAATATTATATTCACTGTTTCCTCAGAAAGACTTATAAACTGAAACATAAAGCAAAACAATGTTCACCTCATATATATATACATATACATATATATGTATATATACATATACATATATATGTATATATACATATACATATATATGTATATATACATATACATATATATGTATATATACATATACATATATATGTATATATACATATATATTTTATATATGCATATATTATATATATATATATACATATATATTTTTTGGCAGTATCTGGAATGGAACCCAGGGGCATTCTACCTCCAAGCTACACTCCCAACCCTATTGTGTGTGTGGGGGGGGGTACTGGGGGTGAAACCCAGGGGCTTTTCTACCTCCTGGCTATACTCCCAGACCTTTTTTATATTTTATTTGGAAACAGGGTCTCACTGAGTTGCTGAGAGCCTCACTAGGTAGCTGAGGCTGGCTTCAAACCTGTGTGATCCTCTTGTTTCAACCTCCCAAGCGCGGGGATTCCAAGCGTGCGCCACCACATCCAACGCCAACCCTATTTTTAATTCTTTATTTTAAAACAGGGTCTCACTGAGTTACAAAGGGCCTGACTAAGTAGGTGAAGCTGTCCATGAACTGCGATCCTCCTGTCTCAGCCTCCCAAATGCTGGGATGACAAGTGTGCGCCCGGCTCAGTGTTTTATTCCGTTGGCATATCTAGCTTGCCTCGAATTCTTTCACCAGTCGAACAAATCTTCACTGCATGTCAGGCCATGCTGGACACAGCTTTGAAGGCCCCGCTCTGGAGGCAATAGAGTCTTGCCACAGAGTGCTTTCCGAGAGCACTGGGCTAAGGTTGGCCTATCCAGACACTATGGGCTGCACTGATCACCGTTTCCTGGGGAAAAGCCACTGCCCATCTGAAAACAAAGATGAGGGTGGGCGCCGGGGATTGGACCCAGGGGCAGTCTAACTCCAAACTACACCCCCAGCCATTTAAAATTTTTGTTTTGAAACAGGGCCTGACTAGGTTGCTGACAGTCTCAATACATTGCCAAGGCTGCCCTTGAACCTGTATTCTTTGTGTCTCCACCTCCCAGGTGCTGGGATTGCAAGTGCACACCACTACACCCAGCTCGTCTCCAGCTTTTGAACTTCAAACCTTGATTGCCCCTTTAATAAAATGCCAACTTTCTTACATGTAGTGAGTTTTTATTTAAAATAATAATAAAGCCAAAAATTTATACTTATTCCAGACAGAGTCGGTTGTAGGGCAAAAAAGCATTTTTGAAAACAGAATGAAATCTATACTGATGGAAGATTCAGTTTTTCAGGGTGACATAGCAGTTCCAAATGTTTGAACTTCATAACTCGGCTTATCACATGTATTTAAAGCAAAAATCGGTCAACTTCAAAGAGTAGACAATCCGCGGTATAGTGGAAATCACAGTCACCTCTCCATTGTGTGCAAAGAGAGGGAAGTGTAGAATAAAGAGACAATAAACAAGTAAAGCCAGAGCAAAGTAATGAATGGACAAGAGACCTTCGTTGTCAGCTTAATAGCAAGAAAGCAGAATGTCCCCAGGTGCTGACATAAACTACCAGAAGCTGGGAACGGTCTGAGAAAGGAAGTATGGAGAGAAGATGGTTAACAAGATCAGGGACAAAGTTGGACAAGCAGAATGGAATGACTTCCAGTGTTCCATAACACAGCAGGGTAACTATGGTTGGCAATAATTATTGTTGTATATTTCAAAATACATAATTAAGAGGATTGAGGATTTTTCCAACACAAATAATAAGTGTTTGAGATGATGGGTAAATGAATTATTCTGATGTGATCTTTATACATTGTATAAATATATCAAAATAGTTCACTTATAAGCAAAACGCATGTATGTGTGTGCATGTGTCTGTGTGTATGTGATGAAAAACTAAAAGAAGAAATTTTAAAAACTTAAAACAGACACAACCCTGAAATCACTAAGCTAAGCATTTTACACACGGTTTTTTTGTTTGTTTGTTTGTTTGTTTGTGGTACTGGGGGTGGAACCCAGAGGCTTTCTACCTCCGGGCTATACTCCCAGACCTTTTTAATATTTTAGTTTGGAAACAGGGTCTCACTAAGTTGCTGAGAGCCTCACTAAGTAGCTGAGGCTGGCTACAAACCTGTGCGATCCTCCTGTCTCAGCCTCCCAAGCGCGGGGATTACAAGCGTGCACCACCACGCCCGGCACACACAGTATTTTCTTATTCATTCATTCATTCATTCATTCATTCATTCATTCATTCATTCTCCCAACAGTCCTCTGAAGTCAGCACTTACATCCCCAGTTTTCAGAGCATAAAGCTGTGAGGGCCTTCCTAAAGCCACACAGCTAGCAAAGAGTGGGATGGAACGCTACTCAGGAACTCTGGGACAGAACTCCAGGCCATACACTGTCTTTGCCTTTTCTAACAGACCCTGAGGTTGCCCCTAGGGGTCAGTAGTATCGTGTCTGGGCCCTTCTGTGACCTACCAGCCATGCAGCCTTAGTGATGCAGTTCTGAGCAGTTCCACCACTCACTTCCTCCCTAGGAACCACACAACCTCCTTAGGAGGATTCCTAGGTACCTTGCTCCAGCCAACTGAGCGAGCCAGGAACTGTGCCCAAGGCTGGGAAGACCAGTGACCGACCAGCGCCGCGCATGCTCCTGGACGCTCTCCCCATTGAGCATGGAGAGGCGTTCTCATAATTTACATGCCCCATTTGATGCATAGATGCTGAAGCACCAAAGTTATACATCTGCTCCCTTGACTTTTTAACCAAAGAGTGCTAGTTTATTGCTGAGCTTAAGGATAAAAGAAGCAAGAAATGAGAGTTGGGTTGGCGGGGTTTTTTTAAGTTTCCTCCCCACTGCTAAGTACAATCAGATGTTGTATTCTCAGCGCGACGCAGAGTGGATGTCTCGCTTTGCTCTGCCTCTCAGTTTATCAGCTCGTTTTCTGAGGTAACGCTTTTCATCACAAAAGAAAAGTGAAGGGTCCTAAACAAATATTTTCAGTTAAACGCATCAAACAGCCCCAATTTTGTGGTGCCAGGAAAAGTAAAATGAAACAGGAATGATATCTAAACTGATTTATGAGCGTTTGTAGGGAAACAACTGTCCTTTCATCTCTTCATACAGGGTTTATCTTTGACCCTGGCGGACTCACTGGAATTCTGGGAGAAGGACACCTATTCAGAAATAATCTATCCAAGACCTGAGGAGCGCCATCACGAACCAGAGATCAAACGCCTTTTATGTTCCTTCAGGTCCAGGATTAAAACTGCAGACCTATTATATTTTAATGCACAAATAAAGGATCAATCAGGGGAATCTGCTGCCTCAGCAAACACTTTCATCCAGGAGAACAACTTATTTGTGATGTAAAGCTCAGTGTCTCTACTGAGCATCTCAAAGTGGGAGAGAAGGAGTGAGGCTCTTTTGAAGGGCAGTGAGGTCAATGAGCGAGTGGGTGGTTTGACAGTCTTTCATGAGCAAGAGGAAATACCAGCGTACCTACTCTGGCTCTAAGAAACGCATGCGCCTCTGGACTACATGGCACAAAGAACTTCCCTACACCTCTCCCACACTTTCCGCTTTGGCCAAGAGACTCCTTCCCTCTGGACCCAGGATTTAAATGTAGGCCGCAGGTGTCTCACCCAGAGTTCCTCCAAGTTTCTGCTCTGAGTAATGAGACCAGAAGCATATCAGATGAGGTGCACAAGGCGTTTTCAGGGAATGTGAAGAGATACTAGGTTATCTGGAAAGAACTAGGACCAGCACACCGGGGTGAGTACCACAGAGGATCTACCTAGAGAGGGATCTCCTCTCTAGTCTCCAGTAGTCTCCTATTATCCTATGTCTTCATCTTCCTGGTCAAGGTTGGTTGGTTCAAGGATGCTGCTTTAGCCAAACCTGCCCAGAGTTCTTTTCCCAGGATTTTTAAATGGAACAAGAACAGGAATTCAGTATTCTCAGGAGTGAACAATATTAAATATGAAGCTTGGGAGGAACTTGGTCTGCAATGAGAGAGAAGGATAGAAATACAACAGAAGAGAAGGCAGATAACACAGAGAGAGAATCCTGCCTGGAAATAAAGGTCGTTGTTTTAGTTGTTTCTGAGACTTGGATATTTCCTTACCTTTTCTGATATCTTATTTCCAAATCCTTCTTCAACCCTTTAGATTCCAAAAATCCTCATTTTTGCTTAAGCTGGATGATTAAGGGTTGTATTCCTGTCACTTGCAACCCATATCCAAAGGATTTTAACATAGTAGCCAAGACAGAATCCTACACACAAAATATGATGCATGGTCATTCTTCCTAGCTCATATCTGCTTATGGAGCGTGATGCTGTTTCTGTAAACATGAACTTCCAGTCTACAGTAGTGAATAAAGTATCCCTACATCCACAGAATATACTGTCACAATTGCTTAAGACAAATCAAGTTTTGAGAACAAGCATGAATAGATGATGAACATGCCTTCCTCGCCCCCTCTCCATGTCCTCAGTTCAATGGCTTTGCTTCACCTGTGTGATCAGGGCTTAGGTCTTCCCATGAGAAACAAAAGAGAAATCTATTGATTACAGTAGCAATCTGAATAAAAGGCATATTTCAAGTCTGTCCTGATTTTGCAGTATTTACTTTCTGACATTCTAATCAATTATTAATTCATTAGCAGAAAGTTAAATACTGACTCAATATTCAATGAAATTATTTTATTCTTAGAAATCTAAGGTTTTCTAGTAATGATTTCTGGAAAATACTGATTAAGTATTTATTTTATATGCTTTTATTAGCATATTATGGTCTCACATCATAATGTAAATCATGTTGACAGTGACATACAAGCATATATCCCTTCCTATTAGGTATTTAAAAACAAAAATAATACACTCTGGGAAGCACATCTTGTTGAAAAGTCAGCAGTAGGTTCTGAAGTGAGAGAGAACTCTATTTGTTTTGGATACTTTTATTTTATTTATTTATTTATTTATTTTGTGGTACTAGGGATGGAACCCTTCTACCTCTGGGCTACACTCCCAGACACCTATTTTTTTATATTTTTATTTGGAAACAGGGTCTCTTAGGCCAGCGAGGCTGGCTTCGAACCTGCGCAATCCTCCTGTCTCCGCCTCCCAAGCGCGGGGATTACAAGCGTGCGCCACCATGCCTGGCTGCTTTGGGTACTTATATTATCAAAATATAAGTACAAAATATAAGAAAGATGGGTTACAAGCTAAAAGACCTTTCTACAAGTAGAAAAGGCAGATTAGAAGGTAGATTGTAACTGCTAGGGAAATCCCCTCTTAGAAAATTACAAACATAAAACCAGTAACTCTTCAAAGTTTTCACTAATATTTATTGAGTTCATGTAGTACAAACCTAATTTAATCTGTGCAGCATTCCCCCTTGATGTGTCTATAAGTATTTATACTATGTGGATAAGAAGAAAGTGTATAGAATACTAATAGCTGTGCAAAATCATACAAAAACTGTGTACATCCCGAGGAGAAGGAACAGCATATGCAAAGGCCCTGTAAGATCAAAATTAAAACAAATGCTTTCTAGAAGATTCAGAAATCTCAAAAGCCTGAAACCCAAGCCACATTTCTCAGAATAATTTTTAAATTTAAGCGGGAGTTTAAGATATGTTTTTGCTAATGAAAAAATTAGAGTGGTCAAAGCAATGACTGAGCAAAAAGCCTTATGAAACTTTTCCCTGGATGTCTGTGTTTCTTGAAATCTTTCTCATTTTTGGCACTGTGCAGATTATTTACTTTAAAAGTAAAATGATGGCCGGGCGTGGTGGCGCGTGCTTGTAATACCCGCGCTTGGGAGGCGGAGACAGGAGGATCCCGCAGGTTCAAAGCCAACCGTACTGGCTTAAGAGACCCTGTTTCCAAATAAAAATATAAAAAATAGGTCTGGGAGTGTAGCCTGGAGGTAGAAGGGCTTCCAAGAACCCCAGTACCACCAAAAAATAAAAATAAATAAGATGATGCCAGGTGTGGTGGCACATGCTAGTACTTGGGAGGCTGTTTCAGGAGGGTCTCAGGTTCTCAGCCAGCCTCAGCTACTTAGTGAGGCCCTCTGCAACTTAATGAGACCCTGTTTCAAAATAAAGAATAAAAAGATAGGGCTGGGGGTGTCTCAGAGACAGAATGCCCCTGGTTTCAATCCCCAGTACTGCAAAATAATTTGTTTAAATAAAATGATAAAAATTATTAGGGTTTAATAAAGAGCTTGCTGTTAATAGAAGCTTAGTTAAATGGAAAACCATTTTAATTTATGTTTCTGGTAGCCATCTGACCCACAGACCATAGTAGTTGCCCACACCTGGTAGCAAATAAAGCAAAAGGCAAATTGCAAACTTAAACCCCTATGCGGGTGGGAGAAAGTCAGCAAAAGTTGTGAGTTATGAGGACCTCAATTTAGGAAGGAATAGATGGTATTTTACACCTTAAAATACCCGCTATAAGTGACTGGGAGCACGAGGAGCAGATGTAGCTTTTGGAATGCTGCCTGCGTCGGCCTTGTGTCTGGAGTCCAGGGGTGGCCTGGCTCCTCGTTGCCACTTAGCTAAGATACTCAGAGAAGAATTGAGCAGTTCTCATTTCTATAGCGCTTAGGAAAAATTAAAAAGGCAGTAACTATTATATTACTCTTGTCATTTTCATCTTTAATTTGGCCCAGTGGGAAGGTACTAAACCTGTTGTTGTTGTTGTTGTTGTTGTTGTTGTTGTTGTTGTTGTTTTGATGTTTTGTTTTTTGCTTTTGTACTGGGAATTGAACCCAGGGGCACTCTATCTCTGGCTACACCCCCAGCCCTCTTTTATAAGATTATTTTTTATGTTGAAACAGGGTCTGATTAAGTTGCTGAGGCTGGTCTCTAACCTGCAATCCTCCTATCCCAGCCTCCCAAGTACTGGGATTACAGGCATAGGCCACCACGCCCAGCTCCAAGCCTGCTTTTTAAAAATAAGTTTTTCTAGGTTATCACTTATATATAATAAAATTCACTAATTCTAAGCGTACATTTCAATTTATGGTTTCTTTTTCGGTACTAAAGATTGAACCCAGGGGCATATTACCTCTAAGCTACATCCCCAGCCCAGTTTCATTCTTTATTTTGAAACAGGGTCTCACTAAGCTGCAGAGGGCCTCACTAAATAGCTGAGGCTGGTCGCAAACTCAGACCCCGTGTCTCAGAGTCCCAATTACTGGAATTACATGCGTGTGCCACCACGCCCGGCTCAATTTATGGTTTTTAATGTGCTCTTTTTGAAACCACTTTATTGAGATATTAATGGCATAAGATAGCTATACATATTTAATATATACAACTTGAAAAATCTGTGAATAAGTATATACTTGTGAAACAATCTATGTCATAATCTATATCCATCAACTCCAAAATCTTTCGTCCACTTTATTATTTTTATTATTTTATTATCATTTTGTGCTAAGAATGCATAAAACCTACTCTTTTACAAATTTCTAAGTATACAAAGCCATATTGTTCACTCTAAGAACTGGCTGTAAAGCAGATGTCTAGGACTTGTACATTTGTATAACTGAAACTTTGTGCCCTTTGACTAATACCTCTTATATTCCCCTCCCTCCATCCACTGCCACCATCACGATATGCACAATTTTTGAGTTTGTGGGTCTGGGGATGGACCGCATTTGACCTCCTAGCTACACCCCCTGCCCTATTTTTTTATTCTTTATTTTGAAAATTTTTTTATCACTTCTAAAGCTTCCTTCCTTTGTGCCGCTTTGCAGTCAGTCAGCAGCCCTCCACTTTGGCCCCTGGCCACCCCTGATATGTTTTCTGTTGCCATAGTTGTACTCACAACCTAGGCAGCATCCAGAAGCATCTAATAACTTGCCTTATTATTTCAGAAAGACTATTTCTTTCAGTCTAATCAAAGGCCCATGTTGAACCTCTGTCTGCATATTTATCCTATAAGAGCTAATGACTTTAAGCATGTGATATTGATTCATGTGTGAAACACAAAGACACCACAATGGGAGACAAATCCAGTTATTAGGGGATTAATTGATGGTTAATCTATATTTCCATTCAACAGCAGGCTATTTAAATAAGTCTTGGCACTTTCAAATAAAGGAAGGAATGCACATTACATATTGATATGGATGTTCTCAAAGGTATATTGTTAGAGAAAGATAGGATGAGGGAGGGAGGATCATTTGCTATCATTTTTATTGAAAGGAGTAAGAAGACTATCTCTATGCATTTCATGTGTACACTGAAAATTCTATGGAAGACTATTCAGATTGCTCCTGAAGAGGTCGACCAGTTAGCCAGAGGAAATAGTCAAGAAGACGAGTTTTCATTGTACACATTTTCATATGGTGCTTAAACATGGAAATACGTTAAAAGTTCAATAAATATTTAATTAAGCCCAGCGTGGTGGCGCATGCTTGTCATCCCAGCATTCAGGAGGCTGAGATCAGAGGATCACGGTTCACAGACAGCCTCAGCTAGTTAGTGAGTCCCCCCACAACTCAGTGAGACCCTGTTTCAAAATAAAGAATAAAAAATAGGGCTGAGAGTGTAGCTCAGAGGTAGAATGCCCCTGAGTTCCATCCCCAGTACTGCAAAAAAAAAGTTTAATTAAACACAAACGGCATAAAACATTGTTAACTGCAGTGTAGCAATCCTGAGCCTAAAACTTGTTGGTGTGGAATATAATCAATTTGAATAATTTTTTATAATCTCTATTCTCTCAGTTTCTATACCACTTATTGTCTCATCATTTATTTGGCTAGTCATAATATTCCATTTTATATTTTACCTTTAATTGTTAAGAAGTGTTCAAAAAATTTATTATTGCAATTCATACTTGAAGGTGTAAATCCACACACCAAGGCCACAGTGTTCTGTCTTTGTAATAAAAGGCTATACCAGATTTTCTCTCTTTTTTTGTGTGGTACTGAGGTTCCTGGAAGCCCTTCTACCTCCAGGCTACACTCCCAGACCTATTTTATATATGTTTATTTGGAAACAGGGTCTCTTAAGCCAGCGCAGCTGGCTTCGAACCTGCGCGATCCTCCTGTCTTTGCCTCCCAAGCGCGGGGATTACAAGCGTGCGCCACCACGCCCGGCAATATACTAGATTTTCTCTAACAACATGTCCAAGAAAACCAGGCCCTGAGTCCACAAAAAAAAAAAAAAACAGCTCCTATGAAGTGGTATGGAGTGCCCTCCAAGATATGCTGCTAAGTGAAAAAAATTTTCAGAATCATGCACATAGCATACTCTCCTTCATCTAAAATAAAGGCTTACTATGCATATGTGTTCACAGACTTTGTGGGGTGGGGACATAGAGGAAGTGTGGACAGTAGTTACTTCTGAAGAAGGGATTTGGAACACGAACAAAACTATTTACTTTGTGCGATATACAGTTAGTAGTCTTATACCATGACCGATCCTCACCTGTTCTTTAAATAATGACAAACTCTAGAAAGAGGTCCACATTCCAAGTAGGTAAAAAATGACTAAATTTGCCAGGCATGTTGGCATATGCTTGTAATCCCAGTACTTGGGAGGCTGAGACAGGAGGATGGCAGTTTCGTGAACAGACTCAACTACTTAGTGAGGTCCTTTGCAACTCAGTGAGATCCCGTTTCAAAATAAAGAATAAAAAATAGGGCTAGGGGTGTTGCTCAAAGGTGGAATGCCCCTGGGTTCCATTCCCAGTACTTCAAGACAAAAAGATAAATTTTACCATAGTGTATTGCCACCTACCTGCTGACCTGTAATTTGTTTTCATAATCATATTATGTTTTTTTTTCTATTTTTTTGTTTTTTTGCAGGTCTGGAGGTGGAACCCAGGCGTATTCGACCTCGGAGCTACACCTCCTGCCCTATTTTTTATTCTTTATTTTGAAACCGGGTCTCACTGAGTTGCAGAGGGCTTCACTAAGTAGTTGAGGCTGTCCACTAACCGCGATCCTACAGTCTCACCCTCCCAAATGCTGGAATTACAAGCATGTGCCGCCATGCCCGGCTTTTTATTTTATTTTATTTTATTTTATTTTATTGCAGTGCTAAGGATTGAACCCCAAGGTATTCTGTCTCCAAGCTATACCCCAGCCCTTCTTTCTTTTTTTTCTTTCTTTTTTTTTTTTTTTCAGAAACAAGGTCTCACTAGATTCCTGAGAGTCTCACTAAATTGCTGAGGCTGGTCTTGAACCTGCAATCCCCTCTCAGCCTTCCAAGGACTGGGATTACAGGCATGCACCACCACGCCTAGCTGATTATTTTAACATTTAAAAAACAGACGATATAAGCCGCAGTTTTATGGAAACATGAAGCTGCCGTTTTCCACTAATACTTATTCCTCAAAACCATTTGATTCTCCTAGTGAACTGTGCGGTTACAGGTTCTTGGTGAGAAGGCAGTACCACCTGGGGGAGGCCACAGACCAAAAGTGAGAGAAGGAGCCTCGTTAGGAATCAGGCACTTCACATACATCATCTCATTTAGTCCTAAAGTGTCTGTGCTTGGCCCAAGGGGCACTACTGGAATCAACTGAACTCGTTATATCTTACTTTTAGATTTGAATGGACTTTCAGTATGAGGGAATAGTAGGTAATAGACCCAGAAGTCCAAAGAAAATAATGAAACACACAGAAAAAAAATCATGAAGGGAAGCTACAAGGGGAAGGGAAACCGAGAAGAATCAGTGGGGACCACAGGAAAGGCAGGTGCCGGCGGTAGAATCCTTCTTTCTCATCCAGCTGCTTGTAACCAAGACCCGATGATAATGGCTTTTGCAGCTAAAGAGTTGCGTATCCCCTACAAAACATGAACAAGCAAAAGAAAGCCATCCGGGGCCAGCAGCAGGTCCTCAAAGGGCACAGGCGCCCAGCCTCCTTGGACTCTTCTCCAATCTGCTTTGAACATGGCTGCCAACCTTAAGGTCACATAGGACGCTAAAAGAGATCCAAATTCCAGAAAGAAAAAAAGCAAAAAATGAAAAATAAAATCAAAAGGCTTGTCTCCTTGCTATTTAGGTCCCTCTTCTTTAAGAAGAGTTTCTAAAGCCCCACCCTTAGCCAGCCACCTGTACCTCAAAGGCCACACCTACATGCAAAGTAGCCTGGGAAATGCTGCCTTTGGGCTGGGCACATTGCCAGTCCAAATAAAATTGGGCTCTGTCAGTAACAAAGAGGAGGGTGGATGTTGAGGAGGCAACTAGGAGTTTCTGGTACTCTCCCCAGTCACACATTCAGTTGTGTGCCAAGGGAACAAAAAGGAGGTGAGACTGCTGGAACAGATTAGAGCCACCTTCTAGGACCCAGACCAAGTTCTAGCCCTTGAGAGGCCTGCTAAGTGTTGAGATCCCGTTTTCCTTTTTCCTGTCTCTCCTTTTAAAATGATTTTTTAAATAGTGTTAGATTCTGATTTTTTTTCTACTTAGAAAAACCTAAACAACACATAAAACCCAGCTTTGAGCAGGTATCTGGCATATAGAAGGTTCTCAATAAATATTTAGTTAATATTTAGTTAATATCAAACTGAATTCATGAGCTCAGGAGCAGCCACAGCTCTGTCACCTGCCCACCTGCTCTGTCCGCCCTGAGCCACAGGCACGTTACCTCAGAAGACAATGCTGGGGGCCTTGTGGTTGTTTGTTACTGGGACTTTGCAAATGTTCCATGCAAAATCTTCGCTATTAAGTCCCCCCCCCCGCCCCTTGGTGCAGGAGATCAAACAAAATCATTATTCATAGCGAGCATTTAGGAACTTCTGGCAGGAGAGAATCACACTGAGCTCCTAGTAGTTCCAGGATATGGACTGAAGAATGACTGTTCTTTATTTTATGACCCTAGTCACCAACCTTTAGTTTCATAGCAAATCGGAGCAACTGAGATAAAAGATGCCACTTCCTTGTAGGGAACTTTTTTTTTTTTTTTTGGTGGTACTGGGGGTGGAACCCAGAGTCTCTCTACCTCCGGGCTATACTCCCAGACCTTTTTTATATTTTATTTGGAAACAGCGTCTCACTAAGTTGCTGAAAGCCTCACTAAGTAGCTGAGGCTGGCTTCAAACCCGTGCGATCCTCCTGTCTCAGCCTCCCAAGCGCAGGGATTACGAGCGTGCGCCACCACGCCCAGCTACAAGTTTCATTTTAAAGCTCTGATCACAGTAAAACAAGGAGAGAGGGAGAATGAAAGAGAGCTGAGTCACACCCAAACAATTCATTCCTGGAACAACAAGGAATAACTGTGAGGCGGGCGTGGTTGTGCATGCTTGTAATATCAGCATTCAGGAAGCTGAAGTCAGAGGACTGCGGTTCGCAGACAGCCTCAGCTACATAGTGAAGCCCTCTGCAACTTATTGAGACCGTTTCAAAATAAAGAATAAAAAATAGGACAGAGGGTGTAGCTCAGAGGTCGAATGCCCCTGGGTTCTATCCACAGACCTACAAAAAAAGAAAGAAGAAAGAAAGAAAGAAAGAAAGAAAGAAAGAAAGAAAGAAAGAAAGAAAGAAAGAAAGAAAGAAAGAAAGAAAGAGAGAAAAGAAGGAAAGAAAGAAAGGGAGAGAGAAAAAGAAAGAAAGAAAGAAAGAGAGAGAGAAAGAAAGAAAGAAAGAAAGAAAGAAAGAAAGGGAGAGGGAGAGAAAGAAAGAAAGAAAGAGAAAGAAAGAAAGAAAGAAAGAAAGAAAGAAAGAAAGGGAGAGGGAGAGAAAGAAAGAAAGAGAAAGAAAGAAAGAAAGAAAGAAAGAAAGAAAGAAAGAAAGAAAGAAAGAACTGTGGACTGTCTTCCAGCACAAGACTTAGGAAGCTGGGAAGCGCAAAAGAGTTGCCCATATTCAGAAAATATGTGGAGAGAACCCACATGGCAGCACACACCTTTAATCCCAGTACTTGGGAAGCTGAGACAGGACGATCACAGGTTTGAGACCACCCTCAGAAATTTAGTGAAACTCTCAGCAACATAGCAAGACCCTGCTTCAAAACAAAACCTTACAAAAGGGGGATAGGGTTATAGCTTGGAGGTAGAATGCACCTGGGTTCAATTCCCAGGACCACAAAAAAAATAAATAAATAAAAAAATAAATAAATAAAAATATATATATGTATATATATACATATATATATATATATATATATATATATATATCTTTCTCAATCAAGACAAAACTTGTCTGTGACATCCTCCTAATACTTCTTCAGTAAGCTTATCAAAAGAGGAAATGATCTTAGTTTGGCTTCACAGCTTTATCATGTCTCAGATATGTCTGTAAGATAACATTCCATTAAAACAATTTGGGGATGACTCAGTGCTAGCACAACTCCTCAGGCCATGCTGCTTAACAGCATCCAGCCACATACTCGTCAGTAAGATGGTGCTTCAGCCCCTGCCAGCAGCCACCTTGAATAGCCTGGCTCCAGCTGAGATAGATGTCAGGTTGAAAATAGAGTTAGGGAGTTTAGGAGGGAGGTAAAAACACCAACCAGGCTATCAGAGACCGCAGATTCAGACCCGGCACCCTCCAGAGAGTCAGCCAGCTGTGGGGGAAGGGACCAATGAGCCACACGTCTGGAGAGTTGCACATAGTCCTGAGCGGCGGCCGGCTGAGTCACGTGGGGGATCGGAGGCACCGCTGTTTTATAGGCATGCTGATTCTCTCGCGACATCTGTAGCATCGCAATGTTTGGAGTCTTGAGGCACCTGGAGTCTCGCAATATCTCTGCTTCTGGCTTCCGCTGCGAGATCACGTAGGGGAGGGACCCAACTTATCGTCCCGGCCTTTTGGTGATAATGGGTGGAGACCGAGAGTCTTAAGCTACTTCCTGCTGTCAGGGGGCGTCGTAGGGGGGAACCCCTTGGCCAGGAGAGGTCGGGTCCTCCAGAAGTGGGCAGATAGGAGTAGAGCTGCTAAATCAGCAGTCTCTGATAACCCGGTTGGTGTTTTTGCCTTCCTCCTAAACCCCCTAACTCTATTTTCAACTATTCAATAGATGAACTCACTTCTCTAATTTCCTTTTTTTTTTCCTAAAAGAAAAGTACATATGAAGTCATTGTGCCATTCTCTGCCATTCCCTATCCCCCAGTTTGTATCAGTGACTTTGATTGCAGTCATCAAATTCAAGTGACCTTGCCGGACGTGGTGGTGCACACTTGTAATCCCCACATTTGGGAGGTGGAGACAGGAGGATCGCACAGGTTCAAAGACAGCTGCCCTGGCTTAGGAGACCCTGTTTCCAAATAAAAAATATAAAAATAGGTCTGGGAGTGTAGCCCAGAGGTAGAAGTGTTTCCAGGAACCCCAGTACCATCAAAAAAAAAAAAAAATTCAAGTGACCTTAACTCAGAAAAAGAAAATAATAACAACATATATGCAGTATATAATATACATAACTATGTAACCTATTATATATACATATATGTGTGCATATATATTTTTTCAAAGGGTAGAAAGAGAGCAACTTACCTGATTGGTCAGTCTAGGATAGACAAAGGGCACGGGTAGCTCTTCCCATTCCTCTCTCCGTCCTCCCAAGAGCTAACCTGCGTACAGAGAATACAGCCCCTCAACCATCCCCATATCAAGGGAAGGTATTGTGGGTCAGCTGCTTCTGGGTGGTAGTCTGTGTCATTTAGGAATTCAGTATTAGGAATTTCCCTTCTTCTAGAAATAAGTCACATTTTCCAATGTAATAGCTATCAGTAATAATGATAATCTAATCTCTGATTACCAATCCCTCTGTCTTATGTCTTTATTAGTTCAGAACCCTAGGTATGGAACAGAGGGGCTCGTCAAACATTTATAACAATATTCTTTGGATGGGGAGTTCACCAGACAAGGATGCCTGTTAGAGGAGTCCCATGACAGAGCAAAAATGGTTTCTTTCTAGCAACCCTGGTCTACTCAGTCATAAACTGGAGGAAGCCCAGGGAACGTGGACCCTTGGTATGAATGTCACAGTCGGCCCAAAGGTGTGGCAGCTCAAGCTACCAGTCAATAGTGCTTCCCAAGTAGGTTCTCTCCCCCATTCTTATCTCAGTAGGGAAATTATGCTCACATGGTACTGGTGTGTGTGTGCGTGCGTGTGTTTTAATGAAGGTAAAACAAGTAGGCACATGTTTCTACATAGAGATACATGCAGTCATACAAGTACAATTATTCAAATATAATGTACCTTATGAATTCCATATGAACATTAGATGTATTTAACATTTATATATAAAAGTTTAAAGACAAATTAAGCCCTCTCAAAGCATTTTGTATATTGGAGGAACTCCCAAATTTATGTATACACACATACACACACACATATGCACATGGAAATGTAGGCACAACTCTTTATTTGGCCATTTGCCGAATTTTTAGAGAATTTGCATGATGAATATAAGAAATAATACATGCAAATGCACCCTGTAAATTGGAACATTCTAAATTTGTTATTATTATTATATTACACATTTACCATTTTACCAGATGCTAACCTATTTCAAGGGGTCCTTATTCGGTGTACCCTAAATGTATTTAAATTTAACATGTAGAAACCGAAAGAACTAAGGTATAAAGCATGATTTAAAAATAAACTTACTGAGCCTCGATATGATGTATGGCTATAATGCACCGACAAAAGTATGTCTTTAAAAATCTTGGTATAATTATTAAGATAAATGAAAGTGGGTGCCCCAAGTCCAGGTTTATATAACGCAGGGTCCAGGATCCTAGAGGTAGAAATAAGCCTAAGCTCGTAGATGTAGAATAAAAATAAGGAAAATTAACCCAAGATTAATAAATCAGGCAGGCCTGTAATAATTCTATTCCAAATTAAAAACCCATCCTTCATACCAAATTATGTCTTTATTATTCTACAGGGAATGGTGAGTTCTCTTAATTTCTTCATCTTGACCTTCTTTGCTCTTAAGCACTTCTGAGACTCTGCTCAAGGAATTCTGGAGTATTTCTTAATACAAGTTACAGTCTTTCATTACACAACTGGAATTGAGCTTTTAAGTACAGACATTCTGATAACACACTCACTTAAACTCATATTAAAAAGTACACAAGTGATTTTGGAGCATCTCTGGGTGATAGCAGTGTTTAGAGGAACTGTCCCATGCGCTAGGGTAGAGGGACAGTGCAGGAGGGCTGTGCCCTGGAGAAACTCAGTTCCTAAGGACAGGAGACAAGTGAGATTAGACAGTGAAGGATTCAGAGCCTAGGCTTACTCTTTTTGTAACAACTTTCTCTTGTTTGAATTCATTTTGCATCATTAAAACTATATTAATCCTTTCTGAGGGTGGGGCCTCCATTGACCTTAACTGACTTCTTTAGGCCCCACCTCTTCGTAAATTTCCACTATAACACCTTAGCACTACCACACTAGGGACTAGGTTCCCTTCCCTGGATGAAGGACAGAGAGCATATATAACTCAAACAAGTTGAATATAGGGGTTCAGAGAGGTATTTGCACGGTGCTACGGTTTGAATATAGTTTGAGTGTGTCCCCAAAGTTTCCTGTGCTGGGAACTTGGTCCCTCATGTGGTAGTAGTACGGTATAGTGGAAATTTATGAAGAGGTGGAGGTTGCCCAATCTTAGGCTTTCAGCCTCCAAAACTATGAGATAAATAAATTTTTCTTTATAAATTATCTGACCTCATATATTTTGTCATAGCAACAGAAAATGCACTAATACGCACACCCATTTTCGCAGCAGCATGATTCACAATACTTAAAAGTTGGAACTAACTTAAGTATCTACTAATAAATAAGTAGATAAATAAACTGTAATGTGTAGGGCTGGGTGTGCTGGTGCATGCTTATAATCCCAGTGTTTGGGAGGCTGAGACAAGAGGATTGCAGGTTCGCCACCAGCCCCAGCTATGTAGTGAAGCCCCCTACAATTTAGTGAGGCCCTGTTTCAAAATAAAAAATAAAATAGGGCTAGGGACGTAACTTGAACGTAGAATGTCCCTGAGTTCCATCCCCAGTACAGCAAAATAAAAGTTGTGTATGTGTGTTAGAAAATTATTCAGCCTTAAAAAGGAAGGAAATTCTAACACATGCCACAACACAGATGATCTTTGAGGATATTTTACTAAGTAAAATAAGCCAGTCACAAAGAAGCAATGATATAATTCCATAGAGAAAATGGAGTGGTGGTTGCCAGAAGCTAGAAGGGGGACAGTTATTGCTTATAGGCACAGAGTTTCAGTTTAAAGGATGAAAGAACTTCAGAGATAATGGCAGTGATGGCAGTACAACAGTGTGGATATATTTAATGGCAATGAACTGTATGCTTAAACATGGTTAACTGTACACTTAAACATGGTACATTTTATGCTATGTATATTTCTCCACCATCAAAAATAAAATATATTAGCCGAATGTGGTGGTGCACGCTTATAATCCCAGCATTTGGGAGGCTGAGACTGGAGGATCGTGGTTCGAGGACAACCTCAGCTGCTACTTAGTGAGGCCCTTTGCAACTCAGTGAGACCTTGTTTCAAAATAGAGAATAAAAAAATAGTGCTAGGAGTGTAGCTCGAAGGTAGAATGGCCCTGGGTTTCATTACCGGTACTGCAAAAATCAAAATAAAATAATAAATTAAATTAAATATATTTATAGATTTTTTTTTTTTTTTTGCAGGTCTGGGGATGGAACCCAGAAACATTCAACCTCCGAGCTACACCCCTGCCCTATTTTTTATTCTTTATTTTGAAACCGGATCTCACTGAGTTGCAGACGGCCTCACTAAGTAGCTGAGGCTGTCCACAAACCGCGATCTTCCAGTCTCAGTCTCCCGAATGCTGGGATTACAAGCATGAGCCACCATGCCCGGCGATATTTATAGATTTTTAACAAAATTAAAACAACTGTATTTGGGGGGTAAAAAAATAAAGAGTGAAGGGGAACAAACCTTGTGTACTGTGTGCCTTTACCTAGATCTTGTCCTACTTCAACCACCAAAGGGTTAAGAGAAAGGGAAATAGGTTATTTTAAAATATTCATGCATATTACATTATTCATGCTATATTATTATTGCATTAGAACCCACAATCCACAGCACCTTGTTTAAATGTAGAGTAAAATAACAGGAATTATTATTGCTTCTCATAGTGTGGTCTGAAGACCAGCAGTAGCAATAGGGCCTGGAAGTTTGTGATAAATGAAGAGCCTCGGGCCCAGCCAGGCCTGTGGGATTCAAATCTGCATTTTATCATGCTCCCCTGGGGGGTTCACTGTCCACTAATATTTAAGAAGTGGTGCTACAAATGTTTATGAACTGCAGTTCTTAAAACATAACACTTGCTCGGTTGAGACAGAAGTCGTTAAAGCTACATTATTGTATTGTGAGTTAAGACGGAGAAAAGGTGCATGTTTAACTATTTTTACGTTTAACTATTTTTAGGTTCTCAAAAAAATGATTAAAGTTAAATTCACTTTTTTGTCTTTAACATAGAAGATGCTTAAGTTGATCCAGACCTGGTAACAGACATTAGCAGTCCCAGTACTTGGGAGGCTGAGACAGGAGGGTCACAGTTTCAAGGCCAGTTCCAGCAACTTAGCAAGGCCTTCTGCAACTTAGCGAGACCTTGTTTCAAAATAAAAAATAAAATAGGGCCATGGATGTAGCTCAGAGGTAGAATGTCCCGGGTTCAATCCCCAGTACCACAAAAAATGATCATAATAAATAAACAAATATAGAGCTGGGGGTATAGATCAGAGTACAACACTCCTGGGTTTGATCCCTGGTGCCACAAAAAAAAATACTTAAATTGAACCACAAGTTTTATTTAATGTCAATGACAGCGTTTGTTGAAGACTATAGTAGTTCTCAGGGACGTTAAAATTTTGGAAAGCAAAGAGTCAAGCACGAAGCCCTTGTTAAGTGGCCTCTGGTAGACATGTGTAGGTTGGAAATTCCACAAAATCATCATTCCAGCAGAACAAATACATGGAACATTCATAAATTTGCCAGGGAAGGTACTGACCCTTAGAAATATTTAAGAAAAATAGAATTCTAGTCACTCATGATGTGAGAGGAACCACTAATACCCACAGCTAGATTCACTTAATGGGATTAAAAGGATATAGAGACAGGATAGAAAAGAAGTTCCAGTAATATTCATTGAAAACAAAAGGTGAAAACTGTCAGATGCAAGTATTTAAAAATACAAAATGGAGTAAGAAAGAGAAACAACCCATGTTTGGATTAAGGCCTTCTCATTGGGATTGTTTTATGTTGTTTTAGTCCGATGTATAGCCCCGCATTGCCTCTGAAACACAGTGATTCAATGCTAAGTTTACATTAACAGCTTGGGAACTGAACCCAACGGCCTTCTAACTCTGAGCCACATCCCCAGCCCTTTTTATTTACTTCAAAATAAATCTCACTAAACTACTACCTGCTAGGCTTGAACCCGCAATCCTCCTGATTCAGTCTTCCAGGGATTGGGATTATAGGTGTGTGCCACCACACCCATTTTACACTTAACATTTGACACAAAAAATAAATTTTTGATAGAAAGACAAAAAAAATTAGTCACTGGATAGATCAAAACAGAGATAAGTGGAAGGAAAAACTAAAGTTGGATTCTCTCTAACACCAGGGCATACAAAGTTGACGGGAGAACACTTTTCCACTTACTGATAACCTTCAGAAGTTAGTGGAATCTCTGCCTGCTTTCATTTTCTCTCTGGCAAACTTCCATTCACTCTGGCTTTTGCAATGGTAAAAATAAATAAATTTGGCTCAACAAAACCGAGTATTATTTTACAAGTACAAACTGAAAATCAACCTAAATTTTGGCTTGTTGTTCTTGAAATTGAAGCTAATGTTAAGCAACAATTCAGAGAGCCCCTGGAGGTTTATGTGAGCTCATCAGTAGAAAAAAAAAATTAAGTAATTGCAAGTGTTTTCAAGAGCGAGAGAGAAAATCTCTAAAGTGCTGAAGCACTTGGCACACTCCCCGTCCTCCCCAGTGCTCCCGTTACCCCAAGCTCAGTTCACATCAGCACTGTGGTAGATGTTTGCCTCCTTGTTTCTGCATTGAGATGGCTGAGCTATCTTAGAACATGATTTGAGGCTCACAGGTAAGATTTACAGGAATGAATTTCATACTCTTACAAATGTCTCGCTTTTATTTTACCGCTCATATGTAACTTTAGCTAACATTTTGTTGAGCAAAAGGGTAACAAGGAACTTAAAAAGAAGGGGGGAAAAGTGTAAGACTGAAGAAGCTCCCCCACACTGTGATAAGTATCTGCAGGCTTCAGCACTGTCCGCTGAAGCGATCTGAGTCCTCACTGGTTTTAATCTCAGAAGAAAGTAATTCAGAAAGCCTCTGACACTGGCACAAACGCATAGGCATAAAGCAGGTTCTCAGGACCAGCTGAGAGTTGCCAATGGGCCAACAGGTAAAGGCCTGTTATCACCAGTCCTACTAAAACTGTAGACTAACACAGAGCTCAGTGAGGTCCCGGAATAATCACAGCTCCACTGACTGCACCCAACAGGGGATTTGCTTTGTGCCTCTAAGACCTAAAATCATGGAACCAGAAATGTTCAAGGGGATGTTCCTTTCCTAGAAAAGAGGTTTGAGGGAACCACCCCAGCAGAGGAAGTGGAGCCCAGAGAGTTAAAAGAAGTCCATTCCAAGGACCCACAGTATTACATAAATGAGATGTTACACTTGATTTCCCTTTAAATTAATTCAACTTCATCCAACCACATGAAATTATGGTTCTATAAATATGCAAAAAATGCAAACATTCTAATGTTGTCCATAAATCTATTTTTGCCTCAGTTAGGAACAGCTCAATTTATATGTCCTTCACAAGGCGAAACTACAGCCAGGGATGTAACTCAGTGACCGAGTACTCGCTTAAGTTTGATCCCCAACACCACACACAAAAAAAGCAAAACCAAAGCATTATAAGAATTCTCCTAGGACTTTCAGTGACCATTAAGAGCACTTGAAAATACACAGAATGATAGAAAAATAAAGAATACATTTCACAAACACAAACTTTTTTCATCTCAACAGAGACAACCATTTGTTTCAGCAAATACTGAGTATTTTGGAAGACAGTGTTAATTTTATTGCTTTGTAGGAAATGCTGTGTGAAGCATAGAACTTTGCAATTTGACAAGAAGCAGCTTCCATCCTTAAGTTTAAATATATTTATGTGATAAGAAAAGGTACATGCGTATGAATATATAGAATTTTTAGAAATCATCGTTATTTACATTAGAAATTTCTTTACACAATGTCTTCACTTTAGAAAATAAAAAAAAAAAACATGACAGAAACTGAAACTGCAGAAAATCCAGCTTTTCACTTAAGCAGCCCTCACTGAGAGACGTGAGTGACGGCAGACGAAGGCCTTTTAAGAATAGACTCGACAGAAAATGACAGCGGTTCATTCACCGAGAGTTTTGTTCCAACTTGCTTGGCTACAAAAAGGTCTTTGGCGCATCTGTCTATTGTAAATGAGTATTTCTGATGCTCCTTGACCAAATACTCTCTGTGCTTCTTTGGGGTCTCTTCAAAGGCCTCTCTGACAAATGGTGTTTTCAACTCAGGACCTGATTTGTCATTAAGCGTCTGCGGGAAGAGTGAGTGGAATGGATTATGCTTAAGTGGCAGAGGGTGCCTGGTGTTTTCCTTGCTGATCTTGGTTAAGATGTGCCCTTGGGCTGCCAGGGGGTCCATATCAACAATGGGAGAGAAATTCCGTTGGGGTGGGGAGAAGGCAGACCTCTCTGGAACAGCCTGGTGACCCTGAAGGTCACTCCTGGAGGTCTGGACCTCAGGAACTGGAGGCAGCACCAGGGAGCCTTCCGGTTTCGGTGGCATCATGTCGCGCTCTGCACCCAGCCCGTCCTGGACTCCTGCTCCCTTCAAGTCCCAGCTGGCCCCGGGCTTCAGGGCTTGGACTGAGGCGGTAGCATTTAGCAGGCACTGCTGGTAGAGGAAGGTATCACTAATAGGCCCACACTTGGGCCAAACTAAAAATCTTGAGGACAAGGGGTACTGTCTGTAAGTGGTGGCCACACTGACGTTCGAAGAAATTAGTTCCATATTCCCAGACCCTGAATACTGCATGGTGAGATCCAGGCAGGTGGGCAGAAAATTGCAGAAGTCCTTGCTCGGCGGTTCCCCTGGGGTGGGGCTGTAGGCGCTTTTGTAGGAGCTGTATTCAGGTCCAGGGACCATGCGGTTGGGCAGGAATAAAGTAGCAGCTTGGGAAGTTTCCAACATCTCCCTTTCTTTATATTCTCTCTCCAGCATAATGTTCTCCAGCTCTTTGTCAGCAAAGGCCCTTCTTTTCCTCATTCTGTCACTAACTGGGGGAGGTAGAGGCAGGGTCCCTCCCAGGTAAGTCTCCGCTGTTATGGGGCGATAGCCTAAAATAAGCAAACATTGCACAGGAAAGAGATTAACTAGGGAAGACAAGCGTGGAAATCCAGAAGGCGAAAGAAACACCACAAATCTGCAGAACAACTGTTTATGGTTCTATGTCACAAAATGTTTTTATACAGAAAGCAAAACTACAGGCTCAATTTAAAAGAGAAGGATATTATAACTGTATGTCACTGTTATTTTGGTTGGTTTAGGTTTATTTGCTTCTTTGCTTCCACAGTTGTACTTTACTTTCTGATACTTTAATCTTGTTCCCAGGCCCCTACATATTAGCAAACAAGGCTGCCCGTCTTGCTTCAATCAATATTTCATCCATATCATCTTTTTTCATTATTAAAAAAAGATATCTATACCTAGAGCTGATGTCACTTTTATTTTCTAAAGATGGCTCATTATGTACACATTGTTACAGTTGTAGAGTAATCCAAGGAGAACTAGGAAAAAAGAAAAAGAAAGAAAGTTAAAGGAGATTAGTGAGGAGAAAAGGGGAAAAAAAGACTTGAGGAAATAGAGAAGCATAGAAAATCGAAAAGAGCTGTTAACTAGTCAAATGCGCTCTGCAGTGAAGAGTTTAACCAGGCCTTCCCCTGACTACCAGTAAAAATAAAACAAAACAAAACAAAATGGGACGGGGTGGGGAATACTCCCTTCTGTATTGAAAATAACAGGTTTAGAGCATTTTTCCCAAGCTCCAATAATGTTGGCCAAATACCAAAATAGTTAAACAAGTAATCATTAGAACAGAGATTAAGCCACGGCACATTTCACGAATAGAGACAAAGTCAAAAACAAAGATTAGTGTTACATAAATAGAATTCCTGGCAGCAAGAAATACTTTGAGTATTTCATCATCCCCACTTAGCACTATTAGGTTTGTCTGAAGGATCCATTGTGATATCGGTGTTTACACAGTGACAAACCCACCACACTCATTTGCAAATAAAATAAAATTTGAAAATTAATGTTTCCATCTCTCTGCTAAGTGTTTGCCAGGAAGTTATTTACTTGAATTTACTATTCCATTTAGTTCTCAAACTTCTCAAGTTGCTTTGGCAGAATTTCAACTTATCAACGTGGTCCCTATGGTTCTAAATCCGTTTATCCAGTTTGTAACCAAATTCATTTTAAATTCATGAGAACCCACTCGGAGGTCAGATGTGCACAGCACAGTGCAAAACTTTCAAACGTGCCCAAAACCAACTAAATTCAGACGCCACATAAAAATAAAAAAAGCAGAACTCAAGTATCTACTTTAAGAAAAAAATCTACTTTTCAAAAAGAACTTTATGAAGTGTCAGTGAATAAAGCAAATGCAGACTTCTGTTAGTTAAATTTAAAAGAAAACTTACGAAATAGTAAAGATAGACAGCATGTAACTAATAAATAAATTCCATACTCAAATGAAATATTTTTTAAAAATCAGTAAGATATTCAGAAAAATGAATGCATCCTTTGGCTTTAGAGAAAGTAAAACTGGAGATATTTTATATTTGGTCAAATTCAACTTCTAACATGTTCATTGGATTCAAAACCCAAAGATTCTACAGCTTCCATCATAAAAAATATATAATAAAATGAAGTGTGAAGTAACAGCAGCCACCTAAATACTTAAAAAATTTGTACAGTGAAAAAGTATGGAATCTGAGATTGAGCCTCAGACTAGAAGTCTTTATTGGTCATGAGTTAACTGTCCATTTAGTTGTTACTACAACTAAAGAAGAGGTGTGTGTGCGTGTGTGTGTGCACGTGTGTGTTAATTTCTTTCTTCCTTTCTAGGACATTTGCTCCAAAATCACTCAGGGGTATATCTTTCCAAATCCTTCACACTGGTGCAAATTTCACATCTGCTCCATCTTAACCCATTAACTTATTAAGCAGATGACAAAACTATTAGGATTCTTAAACTGATGGTGACAAAAGTCCTTGGCAGGTATATGAGTTTCATTTTCCTGGGTCCTGGCTTCCTTCCTAGAAGAAAATTTTCTAATAAAAAAAGTACCTCAGATAGCTCCTTCAGAGGTTAATAGATATGTCCTGTGCCTGAGTGATGAGAGTCACTCAGCTGGGTTTAAAAGGCTAAAGGATAATTTGGCATTGCTTTACCTTCTAAAATGCTCTTGGCCAGCAAACTAGGTGCTCTGACTTGCCTCTGGTACACTGCTTTGCGCTCGAAATTATTCTGTTTGCCAGAAAGCCCCTTCTTGTCCTGTAAACACACACCAAAAAAAAAAAAAAAAACATAATAATGTCCTGAAAGACATGTGAGAGAGAAGGGAAAAGGAATGGGCATCAACAAAGTGTCTAGAAACCCTCCCCCAGCCTATATATGCTTATGTGACCATCCTATGTGAAAAGTGATTCTAAGCAAATTAATATGGGCACCCTTCACCCCAGGCAAAGAGCTGGGAGCTCTGATCCAGGCCTGTGCATGGTGAGCAGCTGTCCCTCCCCCTGCCCAGCTCTCAATGTCTCCAGCCACCCCAGATTCTAAGGCAGGACACCTTAGAATCTTAGTGGCCAGAGGTGAGGGGGCATCTTGAAGGGAGGTGAAATTCATAGTGGGGGACCACTGGAACCTGGAGAGAGGAGTGAATCCTGAGGCACTGGGAAGCTAACAAGAACTTCTGGAGGCCTCGGACCACCCCCAGATCAAGGCCATATCAGGCCCTTCCAAGCCCATGGCCAAAGCACGGGCCAGCAGCGGAAGTGGAGGAAAGCATGACTCAGGATGACCCACAGCGGCCCTCAAGGAGGCTGAACACAAAGGGGACCGCCACCACTGGACCCTGCGCTCTCTCTTGGGTTCTGAGGATGCTTTCCTTTGGGATCCTTAACTTTGGTATGTTTGGTGAAACTCTTCCCAGTCCGTCTCCAACAAAAAGTAAAATCAAAAGCCCTCCCTAGGGCAGGAGACTTAGGTGAGCGTAGAGCCTTGCCTAGATTGCTTGAGGCTGAGTTTAATCTCCTATTCCTACACCACAAATAAAAATTTAAAAAACACTTCCTTGCCCTGAGTCTGGGAAGAGGTTCCTGGAAGCCTGGCTTAGCGGAGCCCACTCCAAGTGCAGGAATGCACAGAAATACAACCTCGGAGACTTCAAGGGCTCTCCTCAATCTGAATCCCCTCGGTGGACGCTGCACCGAGGAACCACTGATTCTCTGTTAATTTGCACAGACACTAGCTTCGGGCTTCAGGCCCCCAGACTGCTGTGATCACTAACTCCCTATGCGCTTTCTGTCTCAAATGCAGAGCGTCTCCAAGGGCCCCGCGACAGCGGAACACCAAGGGCAGGGTGCGCGCTCTGAGCTCGGCCAGCAGCCGGGTCCCCTCGGCTCCCGCGGCGGCGGCTACGCACCTCGGTGGCCTGCTGCCTCCGGAGCGCCACCTGGGCGGCCATCACGCGCTGGCGCTCCACCACCAGCAGGCAGTTGGCACACTGGCAGTCTCGCCAGCGACAGAAGCGCTTGTGGCCCTTGAGGCAGGACACCACGCCGTGGTTGCGGCAGCGCGCACACTTGGGCGTGCGGCTCAGCTTGCGGGGCTCGGCGGCGCCGGCCGGGGCGCTGCGCTCGGGGGGCCCGGGCGCCGTGGGCAGCGCGGGGGGCGCGGGCGGCGGCCTGGGCGGCGGCCCCCGCTGCAGCTCCGGCCCGCCGGGCACCTCGCCATCGCCCTCCTCCTCCGCCTCGTCGTCCTCCTCGTCCTCCTCGTCGTCCTCCTCGCCATCCCCGTCTGCAGGCGGCGGGCTGGGCCCGGGCGGCGTGGGCGCGGGCGCCCCGCAGCTGTCCTCCTCCAGCTCCAGGCTCTCCACGTCGATCTCCCAGTCCCCCGGGCCTGCCTGCCGGTCGGCCATAGCGCGCGGAGCCTCGCCTGGCTCAGCTGTCCACACTCTGGGGAGACACAAAGAGGCCCAAGGACCCACCTGCCGCCGTCAGGGGCCAGCCGGAGCTTCTGGGGTACCCGGCTCTCTACGCATCCCCCGCACCCGGACCACACGGATCTCTAGGGGCCCCGGAAATCCACAACCCAACGAGGGTTTTATTTTATTAATTCCAAGTGTAAGCACCTGACCTTGAACCGCCAGCAGCCCGCTTTGGCTTTACACGGGCTTTCCTTGGTGACTACTGACTCCACTCGCGAGAGTATTGCGTTCAGCGAGGCCAGCCTAGGCCACTCGCCGCGCTTCCCCACACCCCGCTAGATGGCAATAATGAATATAATAGGGATGGTGGAAGAATTATTCTCTTTGCATTACAGGGGACCCTTCAGATCCAGGGAAGTACCGCTCCGCGCTTCCGAATGCCCTCCTCGGCCCACACCACCACAAGGACTCCCCGTGGCCAAGAAGAGGTCTTCCCGTCTCTCCCCTCCTCTACTGAAAAGCCGGCGCTCTGCTGCCATTGGAGGGGCACTGGGCATAGAGGCAGGTCCCCAACCAGCCTCTGTAGTACTGGATCCAATGGGACTGGGTTGCAGGAGCTCGGGGTTGTTTAGGGCTGGATTTACATCTTTAAGTCAAAGCATTCAAGTAAAAGAGAAAAGATAAAGGGAAAGGATTCGCGCCCTCCCTGACACCCGGCGCGTCTGCAGAGCACTCACCTAGACTTCGCGGCCAGACCAGCAGCCGTATCAAAGGCTATCCAACCTTGGGGTCTGGCTCCTAGGCTGCAGGCTGTGCATGCAAACAGAAATCGGGGTCACCACCCCTTGCCACGAAATCCAGAGAGTGACGGCTGGAGGCCAGGAGCCCCCTGGACAGCGGGGAGTAGGGGAGGGGAGGAGGGGAGTCAAGTCCTCCACAACCGTGCCCGGCGCATCCCAAACTCTGCAAAGTTCTGGCCGCAGTCTGGAGCGCGGCACTCCGCTGAGGCCGCTTTAGGCTTCCTCCGACCCAAGCTAGGCGGGAAAGATGGGGCAGCCCCCGGCCGCGCTCGGATCTCGGGCTCCCGGGGCTCGCACCCGCAGCTGCTTTCCGCGCAGCGCTACTCCTCGCGGTTTCCAGCCTCAGCTCCCCTTTCCAGTATTATTCACTCGTCCCGGAGCTTCCGGCCTCTGATTGGCTGGTTGTCAGACGGTGTGCACGCTGATTGGCCCAGGCGCGCCGCCCCGGCGCTCCCCCCTCCCTGCGGCGGACGCGCTCCTCCCGCGGCGCTCAGCCGGAATCCGCGCGCTGGGCCCTTCGGTGTAGCCGGGCTTCCACCAGAAACTAAACCTGAAGTGTGATCGCGCCTGCGGGAGAGGAGTCCCCTTTATCTCAAGGACTAGGAAAGAAGCAGAGACACTCTTACGAATCGCGTTGTCCACGAGAGAAGGTAAAAAAAAATAAATAAATAAAATAACGAGGCAGAAACCAGAAACGCTAACATTGTTCTCTACGTCATCCGCAACATTTCTGGGACTCAATCATTGACCCAAAGCCAGGCGCGGAGATGAGGCCACTGCATTGGGGCCCAGAGTGGCAAATCAATGGTTATCTTGTAACCCAGAGACCAGTGTACAAATGACCTGGAAATGTTTTTGTAGATCGCTCCACCGATCCTCGAAATGCAAAATAGTTCATTAACTTTCCCCAAGCTTATGAGGCAGGTGGCCAAGTCAACTACAAGTCACTTACATTTTCTGCTGTGTCCATAGCTCTTATCGTCCATTTTAAAGACAACGGAAATGCATGCCTTTAAGAAAATTAAGTACAATATATTCACTGTATCTATTTTTAAATAAAAAGATAGTGCTTTGGTGTGCATAAAATGTATTTATAAGGAAAAAGAACTTTCTTTTGTCGCCCTCGAAAATCCTTCACAAAAATATATTTTTAAAAAATCCAACAAATTGAAAGAAGGAATCGGTCCCCGAATTCAACTTTGCGTTCTGTTTATTGAGCTAAATATAAAATCACGTAGATGCTTTTCTAGCTGTGCCTTTAAACAACCAAGCCCTCTCGAATAGGATTGGTTTAGGAAACAGGTTAAGAAACTAGATCTCATCGTACTGAGATCATAGTAGGCCTGCAACAGATTCTATTGTTACTTTTCTCTGAGCCTGTCAGAATGTCAGAAGTTATCCAGGCTCTCAGAGAACTGGGCACAAAGGCAGTTTAGGAGTGACAGTAAAGCTCTGCGACCTGGCTCGGTATTCTGGAGCCCTCGGTGGCCCTGGGAAATTCTTCCTTGGTAAGTTTCCATTTGTGGGGTCCTTCTCGCCCGACGCCCAGAGAAAGACGTAGAGATGCGGTCCTGCTTATTCCTGTGCACTTTGCGGTCTTTCCTTTCAGTCTTGACTTGGGAGTCGTGGGCGCTGGCTGGTTCTTGAGACAAAGGGTCACACAGCCTTCGTGCCTCTCCCTTCGCCACAGCTAAGGACACCAGTGCGCTTTGCGTTTTGCGTAGCTTATTTCAACGAAGCGCACTTTTTCATTTCCGTTGGAGCGTTTGACTCCTTGAGCACAGCAGAAAAGTGTTTTTAATCCCTGTTTTTGCAAGGACAAAACTAAGGCTCAGATATGAGCCCCGGATCACTCAGGAGTCTCAGGGAAGCCAGGAACTTGGCGTGAACACCTTGGTCCTAGGTCAGAAATGTCGTCAAGCCCCAGCTTGGGAGGGGAAGGTATTTTTGCTTTTGCTTTAAAAAAAAAAAAAAAAAAACCCACTTCCCTGTACTACTCTGGTTTTAGCGCCTGGAGTTAGGAATGGCACTCCTGTAACAGAACCTAGCACGGTTTTTGTTTTTTGCTTTTGGTGGGGGTTTTGTGTGGTTTTTAATCAAATCATTCTAGGGTAGTTTTTTTTTTTTTTTCAGCATCTCCGCTGCTAGCTACTTTTTTGCCTTTACTAAAGCATTTCAGTGCTTCACCCTGAGACTACAAGAAACTATTATCCCCAGCACCTTCAGCTGTGTCAATGCAGACTTGGCAGTCTGGGTTTTATTAATAAATAATTGCTTTAATGGCTGGATGTGAGGATAAGATGAAATCATTAGCCCTTCCTCAGTAAATTTAAATATTAAAGTTATTTTTTAAAGACACAGGTTTGCTACCTTGGGGAAACCAGGTTGAGGGGAAGGGACCAGGAGGGAAGAAGAGAAAGAAATGGCTTAAGCCACTGTTTTCTAAACTGAAAGTAAACCACTAGCAAGCAGCCCCTGAACTAGTTAGGAGGAAGCATGGAATTGGCGTGCAGTTAAACCGCGCTGGATGAACCCAAGACAGGAGAGGGGACCCAGGGACGAGGAACTGCATCCTAGGACCCTGGCTGAGTAGCGGGAGAGAAGAGGCTCGGGGTTGTTCTGGCCGAAATCCACTTGCCTTCCGCCGACTTGGGAAAGACAGCGCCCTGGTGTTCATTCACAGGAGGAGCTGGGTTCCAGAAATGTGTCCTCAGGACACTCCCTGCTTTTCAGCAAAACCACATGGGAGCCAGCCCCTGCTCTCCCCACCTGCTCCTGCCCCACCCGTCACACCCTTCCCTACACACCCAGTTGAATTACACTCTACCCACCAGCCCCAAGGCCACCAAACTGCGCTCCCGCCTGTCCCTGGGGAGTGAGTGAGCCCGGGGTTGGGGAGGCAGGCAGGGTTTATCCTGGGATGTATGGGACATCAGGAAGTCCAAGCTTCCATACTGAATGTGGAAATGATGTGCAGTTTTCCTGCGGAAAAACCATCATACCCTATATCAGATTGTGAAAAGAGTCCCTAGCCGCACAAACTGTTTGCTAAATTAAAATATTCAGAGGGAATGGAAGTCCGAGAGCCTGGATTCAGCTAGTTGATCCTCAGACCCTCAGTTGCTGCGTCTGCAGAATGGGAAGGGTGGCGTTTCTTGGCTCCCGGTGAAGTCAGTAATAATGAAGGTGGAGTGTGTTCACAGAGGAGGGGCTCCAGTTTCCTTGGGAGTAGCAGCACTTGCAGCCCGGCAGCGCCTGTGACGCCAGCTCTGCTCCGCTCTCCATGTCCCTCTCTTAAAAGGGGTCAGGCCGTGACTGGGGATCTATTAGGTGAGGAAACAGAAGTCCTTTTAGTTTGTAAACCGACACCAAATTACCAAGTACAATTCGGAGCCACTCTTGTAAATTACAAAACCAGAGGGAGCCCAGGTTGGGTGGCTCCAGGGGTGGAGCGTGGTGGGGGACTTGGGTGGGGCTAGGAATGCCCCCCCCAGGCTTCCCTCTCCCCTCTCTTTCCCCAAAATCCTCCTCGCCCAGGACCCCTTCCCCATCCCTGCCTGCCCTGTGAGAACCTTCAGGGAGTCAGGCTTGGAAAGCTGAACACAAGAGCAAGAAAGAGAACGGCGTTCTTTTTGTTTCTTTTCCTGCTAAGTGTGGCTTTCTCTTTTTTTTTTTCTCCCTCCGAACACCTCTCCAAAAAAGTTATTTTTTTAATTAATTAAAAGAAAGAAGCACACTGCAGACTAGTTCCCGCTCACTCATGTACTTCTACACTGTGTTCAAACACACTGTCCCCACGCCTCTGGTCCCTCAGCACAAAGACCCAGGCTTCCCGGCCTGGCCAGCCAGCCACCTTCGCCCCTGCTGCAGCCGCTACAGGGGAGCCGACCCTGACCCTGTCCTGGGCCACATCTTCTCACCACTGGACCCAAGTTCCTAAACTTGCTATTCCTGGACTGGGAAGAGGGAGGAACCTTTACCTTCCTCTGTACCACCTTTTCCCAACTGCAAAATGAAGTTAAACAAGTAAGTGACCATCTGCCAGGGACTCTAATCACCTTGCTAGACCAAACTGCCTGCAGTGCCAGGGTGGTGACTTGCTGTTCAGAAACTTCTGGGCATCTTGGCAGGAGGGCTTTGCTGTGGCTAGTTATGGCTCTGGTTCCTCCAGAGATGACCTCGAATCCACCTCCTCCAGTGGAAAGCTACTCTTCACATTATAAGGTGCCACGACTTTGACCAGCTGTGGACGGCGAAATAAATAATCCCAGATGGGACTGTAGAGATATGATTTCCCAATTTACTTTGCATAATCAAATATATGACCTGTCATAATCAACGAGGGTGGAGGTGAGAGAGAGAAGAGATTGTGGGAGATAAATGTCCTCCACCAGGCTGGGCTCCGCATGTCCAAAAGGCAAAGGACAAGGTGACCTGGGCTTTCATCCCTCCTCCCGGGAGGCAGGTTTAAATCTGAGACTCTCTGGAAAGCCCTAAGGGCTGCTTGTAGCCCATGCCCCTGCATTTACAGATGGAAAGGAAAACGGACTCGGGTCTAAGGGAGGACTTGATGGGGGCAGGACCACACAGCTGCACAGAAGCCTTGAGGAACCAAGGAGGCCACAGTTACTTTCCCCCCATGCCTTCATATAGGTGTTATTTTGTGGTACTGGAGAATGAACACAGTGGCATTCTATCACTGACCCACACACACCCCCCCCCAGTCTTATTTTATTTTGTTTTGAAACAGTCTCGCTAAGTTACCCGGCACTGTCCTCAAACCTGTGCTCCTCCTGTCTCCACCTCCCAAGTACTGGGATTACAGGCATGCGCCATCACCCTGGCTTCATACCGTTTTTCCTTACGTGCCCTTTGCAGGGAGATGTGAAGTCAGATGCGCACACTCTGAGGCAATCATGCCAACATATCTGCAGGCTCCATCTGCCAGTCTTCCTGCCTCAGGCCTTAGGCAGCCACCATCCTCTGCCTGCGCTGGGAGAAGTGGCTCATTTCACTCCGGGGTCATGTGGCAGTCAGGAGATGAGGCAACTGCAGGCCTCCTTGACTTCTCAGTACCCATTCCAAATGGTCCTCAGGGGAGGCAGACACTGGGGGTTGTATTGGGGCTCGGGTTCCACCCTGGATGGTAACCTTGCTAGGGCAGGCAGCCCTAAGGGGGTGTGTGGCTTTTTGCCACTTTGGAAAAGTATTCTTGCAAACACTTCTTTTTCACTGCCACTAGGGGGCATTGGAACTGACTGAAACTGTAAACTCTTCCCTTGAACCCCCGCCCCCCCAACCATCCCATACTGGAGGTTAACACTCCAGGGGCAATTTTACCCACACCCAAATAACTCTTCATATTTTCTCAGCAGTCCAAAAACCAGGTAGAGAATAATCAAAAGAGGACGCCAGGTAGAAAAGAATCAAGACAAGGACAAGGCAAAGTGTTGGTGTGGCAAGCGCAGGGGTGAAAATTTAACTCTCCTTGTGTATAGATCATTGGGCAAATCTATTCACCTTCTGGGCCTCCGGCACCTTGACTGTAAAGTGAAGGAATAAAATTCAATGACTCTTCATTTCTTTCTCAAACATTAAGAGTTGCAACAAATTTTAGCCCCTGTCTGATGGACTGCTTGCTCAGGTGATAGAAGTCCAATAAACAACAACAACAACAACAACGAGGACGACAACAGGGGACAAGAAGGGAAAGAAGGAGAAACAAACTTTGGCGTTGATTTTGAGATTTCTGCTTCTCCAAGCTTCTGCTATTGATCCTATGCAATCAAAAGGCTCACCAAAAACTGCGAACCAATAAATCTTGTCAACTAGTAAGAGGGTGGGACCATGCAGCACTTTTACAAAGATGCCGTTTTCTAGAGCTTAGACCCAATAAGGATTGTTCAAGTGCAGAAAGGGTCCCCACAAGTCACAAAGGCCGATGACCCAGTGGCTTCTATAGTAGGTCTGTTCTGGCTGAGTTTGGGCTTTTGTTTGTTTCTTTGTTTATTTTGTACTAGGAATTGAATCCAGGGATATTCTACCTCTCAGGTACACTCCAACCCTTTTTATTTTTGTTTTGAAGCAGGGTCTTGCTACACTGCTGAGGCTGGCCTCAACCTGCAATCCTCCTCTCTCAGCCTCCCAAATACTGGGATTACAGGGATGTGCCATCACACCCTGCTTGGATGGATTTTTTTTTTTTTAGCAAAAAATTATCAGACCAATTTAACAGACATCCTTAACCCCGTCCTGTGGAACACTCACTTTGGTATCTATGCTTGGGCTCTAGAGAGAGCCAGAATGCCTCCTTTACTATTAACATAGGAAGTCTCTCTGGAAAGTATTCTTGTTGGGAGAAGGGATTCCTCCCATTTTCTACCAGAAACATCCCTATACTCATGTTTTCCACAGCCCAGAAAATAAACTGCTCAGAAGAGATGCTTCTGAGCATTTGTCATGATGAACTGGGTCTGGGAGTGCATAAGAAGAAGGGATCAGGCCGGTGTGGTGGTGCACCCTTGTAACCCCAGCATGTGAGAGGCTGAGACAGGAGGTTCTCGGACAGCCTACTTAGCGAGGCCCTTTGCAACTCAGTGAGACAAGGAGAAGGAGAAGGAGAAGAATGAGAAGAAGAGGAGGAGGAGGAGGAGGAGGAGGAGGAGGAGGAGGAGAAGAAGAAGAAGAAGAAGAAGAAGAAGAAGAAGAAGAAGAAGAAGAAGAAGAAGAAGAAGAAGAAGAAAAAGAAAAAGAAGGAGGAGGGTTTAAACTGTACTTGACTCTGTCCTTGGATAACAAGTGACCATCCATGACAGCCACGTGACAACTGCGATTCTTTATCTTGCAGCCAAGTGGCAAAAACAAACTCTTTAAAGAATATTTGACCTGCCTAAAGAAATGAAATAAGTAGAAAAAAGATGGGGGGGGATGTAGCCCAAAAATGCTCCCTAGGAAGCATTCCTGGCTTTGCCAACTAAAGTAACACTTGACCTTGGACCATTCTCGCCATCACCCCACCCGGGTTCTGCAAAATGAAATGGTTAAGGTGGAAAGCTAACGCATCATCTCTAAAGTCCTTTCTTGCATACATATGTGTGTATATATATATATATATATATATATATATATATATTCTTTTAGGTGGAGTGAAAAAAATGGGAAAGGCGTGTGTGCACGTTTCCCCTGCAGATTATTGAGCGGAGGGAGAGGGGGAAGGAGAGACCCGAGCCAGCTGGAGCTACGCAATCTTTAAGGGCTGGAGGAAATCGCTTTGAAAACGCTAACCCTAAAAGCGGGGTTACAAAGGAGTGTTCCAAAAGAGGAGATGAGTCCTTGGAGAGGGGCGGGCAAGGGGGAGATGTCATTTGCTTTGCAGTGATTTAACGTGGCCGGGGCACAGGTCCAAGAAACTGCCAGCTTTTTCTCCAAGCCACCAAGAGCCCTCTGCCCTCCACACCGGCCCCTTCTTTTGCAGAAAATTTATTGACAAGGTGAAGCCAGGCTAACAAAACTGCAACCTCAGGCGTTTGGGCTCCACAAGAATGCTTTGATTCTCCCCCGTCCCCCCGCCCGGTGCCTAGAGTCCCAGCGACTGGGTTGCCAAATGCCAGGGATCCCGGCAGAGGGTCAGAGGGTCCCTCCGGGCTACAGAGGCCACGCGGGGGCGCTGGTGGCGGTCGCGCTCCATTACCAAGCATGAGACCCGCACGCCGGGTCCTACTGCCTGGGGAACCCAAACGCACCAGCTCCCTGCTTAAGTACTTGCCCCGGCCCTCCAGCTTCCAGGGTCGGCGGGTCGTGGCGAACCTTAACTTTGGAGGGAGCCAGGCGTGAATGGCGCAGGTTTGTAACCCCAGCATTCGGGAGGCTGAGACAGGAGGATCGCGGTTCGCCGACAGCCTCAGCTAGGTTCTCTGCAACTCAGTGAGACTGTTTCAAAAATTTAAAAAAAGACTAAAAAATAGGGCTTGGGTGTTGTTCAGAGGTAGAATGCCCCTGGGTTCCATTCCCGGTAACCCCCCCCCAAAAAAATTGGAAGGTCATCGGTAAAAGAAGGGGATGATTGTGGGAGTCCTCCGTTTCTCTGGGGGGCTTTGGTCACTGATCCTGCCAGCCTTAAAGCCTCCCCTGGGAAGATGTGCTGATTCTTGGAGTGGCTTTGACAAGAAGGAAAAAGGGAAGAAAACGCCGCTTTGAGGGAATCTTAAATTTCACAATGGAAGAAGTAGGTTCCAAGAGCTATCCTGTGCAGGGCACAGGGCTGGGAGCAACAGAACTCAGATCTCAATTCCAAGCCTCCTGGACAAGCGGACTTCCCAGAGGAGTAAGCTAGTGAGGCCCTAAAGAAAAGCCATCCTCCAACCTCTACCCCAGGTCTCCAGCTCCCCGGAGAGTTTTCTTCAAGAAGCTAATTTCAACTGGGCTGGTGGGCACAATCCCATAATCCCAGCATTCCGGAGGCTGAGACCCTATCGCGATTGGAGGACAGCCTCAGTTAATTAGGGAGGCCCTTTGCAACTCAGTGAGACCCTGTTTTAAAAATAAAAGGACTAGCCGGGCGTGGTGGCGCAGGCTTGTAATCCCCGCGCTTGGGAGGCGGAGACAGGAGGATCGCCCAGGTTCGAAGCCAGCCGCGCTGGTTTAAGAGCCCCTGTTTCCAAATAAAAATATAAAAAATGGGTCTGGGAGTGTAGCCCGGAGGTAGAAGGGCTTCCAGAAACCCCAGTAACAATAATAATAATAATAATAATAATAATAATAATAATAATAATAATAATAATAAATAGGCCTGGAGGTGGGTGTAGCTCGGATTCCATCCCCAGTACTGGGGAAAAAAAAAAACACAAACAGCTACCTTTATCTCACTGAACACACTCCAGCAGGCTTTATTTTCAGAACTGTCCTCCCCATGCCATCCCGGGTGCCCAGTCCCCTGTCCTTTTCCACTGGTCCCCTCAAGGACTGTGGCGGCTTTGCAAACCTCTCCATGCAGAAATGATCCTGCTGGGCAGAGGCCATTTCTGATGAAAAGCAAATATTCAGAATTGTACTCTGTAGCCTTAAGAACGAGTAAAGTTTGGTGGTAGAAAATAGACCAGTGATAAATCTGTATAAAGCACAGGCCACAGGAAGCTATGAAGGCCACTCTGGGCTCCGAAAACTCCACAACACTTCTGGAGCCCCTGAGAAATTCTACACGATTTACTTAGGTTCTCTAAACACTGGTTTCCTCATCTGTATAATGAAGATAATATTCTTCCTTGCTTACATCAGTAGTTGCCCTATTTCATAATGAAAAAATAAAACAAAAAAGTAATTGAAAGTCAGAAAGCATTTTGAGTACAGGATATTACAGAGGCCTCCCTTGTCTTATTTGGTTTGCTTTCAAATCAAGAATATCATGTGCTGAATAACAAGTTAATAAGGCCAAGAAAGATGTCCTGCATCAACAGCCACAGAAGAAAGGCAGATGCTTGAGCGGGGCATGGTGGTGCGCCTAATATATATATTAGGTCTGGGAATATAGCCTTGAGGTAGAAAACCTCTGAGTTCCACCCCCAGTACCAAAAAAAAAAAAAAAAAAAAAGAGCCGGGCGTGGTGGCGCACGCTTGTAATCCCAGCATTCGAGAGGCTGAGACCTGGAGGATCGCGGTTCGCAGACAGCCTCAGCTACTTAGTGAGGCCCTCTGCAACTCAGTGAGACCCGGTTTCAAAATAAAGAATAAAAAATAGGGCAGGGGGTGTAGCTCGGAGGTAGAATGCCCCTGGGTTCCATCCCAAGACCGGGAAAGAAAGAGAGAAAGAAGAAAGAAAGAAAGAAAGAAAGAAAGAAAGAAAGAAAGAAAGAAAGAAAGAAAGAAAGAAAGAGCTGTTTTATTGATGATTGTTCCAGCAATGATTGTCTCTCAAATGAAATTGCCATTATGATTCTCCATCTTCCAAATGAAAATCCAGCGCCTTGCCTTTCTCATGACCAATGCAAAACAAGGCTTTCCAATGTCTGTATAGATTTCTCTATCCTTATGGATGCATTGCAAGGAAATGCCATTCTCACTTGAATGTTTTGTTAACCTGCTAAATTATCAGGTTGACTCAATTGCTTTTCATTTCTCTTCCAAAGAAATGGCCAGGCTCTCGGCCCCTTCTCTCATGACTCAATCAGCTAAGGCTGGGTTCCAAGTGGAACCATAAGCTAGGCTGCTCTCTTTGCCTTATCTTTCATACTGAACATTTTTAACAGTACAAAAATAGGCCAAAATGCATGATATCACTAAGATAATCTATAGAATAATATCTGTGGTGCCTGTATATGAATATGTATACAATATCGATAGATTCGATAGTCAGATTGAATAATCATCAGGGCTGCTCCTCCTGCTCTCCCTACACCACTACATTTCTGTGGATTAAAACCTGCAGCCCTATTGACTGAGTTAGTAAGATTAGTTGTACCAATTGCTGGGGCCTTCCATCTGATACTTCCTAGAATTCACAACCTTATGATAAATCATTTGCGCAAGATACTTATTTTTATGGTTCAGATCTGGAATGTCTCCCAAAGGCCCATGTGTCGAAGGTTTGGTCTCTAAAGCAGGACTATTCATAGGTGGAGTTTTGGAAAAGAGATTGGAGTTTGAGGGCTCTGACTTCATGGATGAGTTCATAGCTAAGTGCACTAGGGAGATCAGGAAACTGCAGGAGGTGGACCTCGTTGAAGGGAGTGGGTGCCCTTGGAGACTATATTCTGTCTTCAGCTCTCTCTCTCTCTCTCTCTCTCTCTCTCTCTCTCTCTCTCTCTCTCTCCTCCACCCACCCCCCTCCTCTCCTCTCCTCTCCCTCTCTCTTTCCTCCTCTCTCTCCCCTCCACCCACCCTCCTCCTCTTCTCCTCTCTCTCTTTCTCTCTTTTTCTATTCTCCACCCACCCTCCTCCTCTCCTCTCCCTCTCTCCTTTCCTCCTCTCTCTTTCTCTCTCTCTCCTGCTGCCATAAGTTGAACAGCTTTCCTTTGCCATGCCCTCCCACCATTCCATTTCCTCCTCACTGCATGCCTCAAACCGTAGAGCCAGCTAACTATGTGCTGAAACCTCTAAAATCTTGAGCCAATAATTAATTGTTCCCCCTCTAAATTTATTTTTTCTCAGGTATTTTATCACAATAACAAAAAGCTAACTAACACAGAAATTCACTAATGGAACACTCAGCTTGATGCCAGTGGACTGGGAACAGGGACACAGGTAGTAGTCATGGATCACGGCTCTAGATTAGAAGCCGAATCCTTGTGCACCTGATCTTCTAACCAACTTGGACGATTTGCTCTAAAATACACAGTGATGACTCGCTCAAATGGTTCAGTGTTGTTTTACTGTTGGAGCCTAGAATTAGTTCTTTTAGCAGAGGATTTATGGGTTTAGGTTTATGGGTTTAGCACTGGGTTTAGACCTATGAACCTGTTCCACTCTTCTTTGCTCAGAGACTGACTCTTTATCCAGGTGTGAAAACACCTTGTGAGCCCAACATAAGAGCTCTACAACTCCATCACATGACCATCCAGTCAATGCCTAGCAATCTCAGAGAATGGGGTTTTTATGGGATTTTTTTATAGTTTTTCTTTATCCCAGTTTGCACAATGCACGCAGACATCTGTACACTTAACTTTCATCCACTTAAGCATTACAGAGTCAGTGGACTTGGCTTATCTTTTCCAAAAGAACTAGATCTGGCCTAAGCGTGCAGTCCAGTTCTTGAAAGCACATAATCAAGTCCCTGGTGGCAGCATTCTCTGTGGTATTCCCAGACGCTCTGTGTTGCTTGGCAAATCTATAATGTAAGAAAATAGTGATGATTTCCCTCACATGTGGTGTTAAGGTTTGCTCAGCCAAAAACAAACTTTTCTCTGCACTCACTTTTAAAAACATGTCACTAGAATGGTTGTCCTGAAATAAGTTTGTACTCTGGCAGCTTTATTTAAATGTCAACCAGATGCAAAATTTCACTACAGAGTTTTCCTACTTTTTAAATTTGTATATGTCCCTGTGGATTGTTGCTGTTTTACAACATTTTTCTTCTAACATCTTTGTCTATTTCTGACTGAAGATAAAATATTTTAAGTCAATGAACTTCCCCTTTTAAAACGTGTTTTAATTTTCCTTTTGAGCTATAGAATCACGGTTCCTGAATTTCAAATGTTTTTCAAGCCAAGACACTAGTAGAGAAACTGCCTAATTGAGCATGGCTTAATGTTTCTGTAATGGTGTCCTTTGCATCACAGCGGGGCCCTGTCTATTACAACCCTTTTACCCTCCCGTTCACAGTCACACACACGCTTCCTTCCAAAGCTCCTGTTTGTAATTCTTTCCAAAATATTATCCTTTCTGCTGTGAATTTTTTTCACACATAAAACTGATCATTTTTTTTTCAAGAAACTTTGAAAAAAAAAACTCTCAGTTATTTCAGAGAGTTAACAGATACACTGGTTTGTAAACCTAGATTTGTGTATGTTGATCATTAGATATTGAAAGAGGAGAAGAAGTCAAGTATTTAGCCTGCAGTGAGGACTCCTGAGTCCTCTGGAAGCTACCAAATACCTAGTAAAAGCAAGAGTGGTTTAGAAATCATTCTAGACAGTAGATTCTACAGCATTTATTAAATGTTTAGGCTGATGCTTATTTCCATTTCCCTGAGTTGCCAAACTTACAATAAGCACTCATTGCTACAGAACTGTATGTTTTGTATGTAGCTCAGATAAACACTATAATTTTGTTAACACAGCTTCAGAGGAGGTTTATTTGGTTTTGTTGCTGTTTTTAAAACAACTCCTCTATTTGAAAAAAAATGCACAAGGACATAAGAGCAGCATGTATACTCGTGATTCTATGTTGTACAGAAATGCAAAATAAGAACCCACAAATTCTCATATTGTAAAAACATGGCATTTCCCAGGAAGATATTAAGTCTTAAATATGAAAAATTAATCTAGAAATTTGGATACATTTACATTGTAATGGGGTGGACTTCACTTTTGCTCTTGTCTGTATATTGACAAAAAATAAACACCTTTTTAATCAAATTTTTCTTACTTGTTAGAAATCAGAAATAGAATTTAAAGGGGTTTTTTTTAAGAAGTGTAATTGGGCACTTGGGAAGCTGAGACAGGAGGGCCATAGGTTTGGGTATAGCCTCAGCATGTAGTAGGACTCTCAGCAACCTAACGAGATCCTGTTTCAAAACCAAAAAATACGATGGGCGTGGTGGTGCACGCTTGTAATCCCCACACTTGGAAGGCTAAGACAAGAGGATCACACAGGTTCGAAGCTTAGTGAGGCTCTCAGCAACTTAGTGAGACACTGTTTCCAAATAAAATATAAAATAGGTCTGGGAGTATAGCCTGGAGGTAGAAAAGCCCCTGGGTTCTACCCACAGTAGAAAAACCCCTAGGTTCCACCCCCCAGTACCACAAAAATAAAATAAAATAATAAAATAAAATAAAATACTAAGTCTGTGGCACCTGCCTTGAAATATCTCTGTGGAGCTAGCCATTTAATTTCTCTGTCTTAGTAAGTGTTCACAAAACTTTAAATGAAGACAACCAAAATGGACAATTTTTAAATTATTTAATAATTACAACATTCTAGCAAAGGAACTGGGAGAGCGATTCGGCATGCACACAGAGTTGTTCAGGAGTGAGAGGCAAGGGCTGTCACGGGATGCTGACTGTTTTATGTTACAGTGTTATCTGGTACCACCCTCAGGGACTCCTCCCAGTGCAATCTTCCCCTGATTCCTCATCCAACCAAGCAGGAAGTCATCTCAACCCAAGTCAGCCCTACTAAGCTCCAGCGCAGTCACACTGAAGTGTTGGGCAGATGCTTACAGAAGAACCAGAATGGAGAGAGAAACCACGCATAATACCAAGTCTACTGTGCACCCATTTTTTTTTTCTTTGAAAACAGGTCCCAGTGGGCTTTAGCAGGCATTTCTGAGAATGCATTTCTTTTCAGTCTTACTTGTGTTCTTACCATCTTGATCTACTCTGTAGTGAAAATCATCCACGGAGCTTCCTTTCTTTTGTATGTAGTGAGATCATCTTTTTAAAAAAAATCACCTGTCAGTCGAGCACAGTAGGGCAGGCCTATAATCTCAGTACCTGGGAGACCAAGACAGAAGCATCACAGATTCGAAACAAGTTCAACAATTTAGCAAGACTCTCAGCAACCCAGTGAGAACCTGTTTTAAAAAAAAAAAGATAAAAAGAAAAGAGAGAACTGAAGGTATAGCTTGAAGGTAGAATGCCTCTAAGTTCAATCTTCAGTACTACACATTTAGAAAAAAAATCATCTGTCATTAAATAATAAGGAAAATCTTAAGCCCAATTATTTTGATTGTCATTCCAAGATCACAAGTCATAACTCATTCTAATGTGTTTGAGAAATTAAATTCACACTCATCACATAGGTGTTACCAGGAAAGCACACAGAGGCTGGAGGTAGCCAGCTTTGTAATCCAGAGACCCAGGCTGCTCTATCTCCGTCCGTCCTTTGGTCTGGGGACTTGGAGGTGGGCAGGCCATGTCTCCAACAGACATGAATTCTTACAGGCACAAACAGTAGTTCATTGACCTGATAGGGCCTCAGAGACCAGCAAAACATTTGTTTAACTCCACTGTTATGCCTTGCCAGGAGCATTTGTCTAAGCACAGCACACTCTGAACACAGTAACAAAATAGCTAAAATAGTCTGGGGGACACAGAACCTTTGTTTCTGTCTCTCTGTACTTGGGACTGGAATAGGCAGGTGATTTGAACTAGCCTTGCAAAAGAGGAAGTCTGCTACATTTAAAATTTATAAAAACAAAATTTTATAAAGGTTAACATTTAGGATATTTATTTTTTAAATGTTTGTAAAATCTCTAGACCTGAATCTCTGCCCCTCTACACAAACCAATTGTGTGTGTGTGTGTGTGTGTGTGTGTGTGTGTGTGTGTGTGTGTTACTGGAGATTTGGTCCAATTTTTTTTCTTTGGAAACAGAGTCTCACTAGGTTGATGACAGTCTCATCACTTGCTGAGGCTTTCCTTGAACCTACAATCCTCCTGCCTCAGTCTTTCAAGTACAGGGATTACAGTCGTGCGCCACCATGCTCAGCTCAGCCCTAACTCTTGTGAAGCTTACAAAGCCATGCAGAAGCTCACTTCCTACTTTGCCTGTGAAAACCCACCCACATTGGGCTGGGATGCCCTCTACGACCCCTGAAGGTCCTTACTGACACCTCCACTTCCTCCTCCTGCCACCAGCCCTCCAGTTCTCCACTAATCACAATCTGCCATCTAGTGCTCAGATCCTAGGTTTTATCCCAAACCTTTTCTGCCCATCCCATCCAAGAAATACCTTCCTTCTCTGACCTCTGGCTTAGCTTACTATCTGAGCTTTTTTGTTGTGGAGGTACTGCGAATTGAACACAGGGGCATTTGATCTCTGAGCTAAACCTCTCATCCCTATTATTTTTTTAAAGCAGAATCTCACTAGGTTGCAGTGAGTCATGCTAAATCATTCCAGCTAACCTCAAACCTATGTTTCTCCTGTTTCAACATCCCAAGTACTAGGATCACAGGCATGAGGCACTGTGTCAACCTAAAATCTGTGTTCTTTATAATCTGCACTGTGTGAACCTAATATCTGTGTTCTTTATAATCTGCCACCTTTTGGGTTATTTTTATCTTGCTTTAGTTTTTATCATTTTGGTAAATCATTTTTCCAAATTTGGGGTTGCAAGTTCATTAACGATAGAAAATGGATCTTAAAAGCCTTCATGTTCCCAAGAGTACTAAAGCAATACCCCGAAGAAGGTGGCTAGTGAATGTGTGCTGGTTAAAGGAGCAGGTTATTAATCTGTGAGAGGAAAATAGAGGTCTTTCATTCATTAACCCAACAGACGTTTACTGAGTGCGTACTAAGCCTAACTCTATGCTCTGGAGACACAGTAGTTAACAAAACAAAGTTCCCTGAACTCAAGAGGGAAGACACACAATGAAGAGGTAAAAAAGTCGTTATATGTCAAATGGTGATAACAACCATGAAGAAATTCCTGAGTGTGAGACAGGAGAGGCTGCTCAAGGGCGGCTGTTTCATAGGGAGTGATGTGCTTTGGGTCTAGAGTGGCCCTCAGAGTCCCCTGGACTCAGAGGTGAGGCCTTTGGGGAGTGGTTGGACCACAGGGGTTCTGACCCTGTCAGTGGATTAATCCACTCCAGCCAAATGGACTCATGGGAGCTGGGACCTGGTTGGAGGAAGTGGGTCACTAAGGGCGTATTCTGGAAGGGTTTATCTTTTCTCTGGCCCCTTCTTTTCTCCTCTCCTCTCCTCTCCTCTCCTCTCTCTCTTGCTCGCTCGCTCTCTCACTCTCTTGTCCTCTCTCTCTCTCTCTCTCTCTCTCTCTCTCTCTCTCTCTCTCTCTCTCTCTCTCTCCTGTCTCTCTCCTGTCTCTCTATTTCTCTCCCTCTCTTCCCTTCCTTGTTACTGCAAGCTGAGCAGCTCTCCTTCACCACCACATCCTTCCACCATGATGTTCCCAGGCTCAGAGCCATGGGGCCTGCCAACTATGGACTAAATCCTTTGAAAGATGAGCCAAATGAATTCTTCCTTCTCTAAGTTGTTGTCATCAGGCATTTTTGTCACAGGGAGTAACACAAGTAATCTCATTGATAAGAGGACATCTGAGCAGAAATCTAAGGGAGGAGGAGTTGGTACCTGATGGAAGAACATTCCAGCTAGAGAAAATGGCAAGTGCAGAGACCCTGAAGTAGGAATGTTCCTGGAAAAAACAGAGAACAAGAGGTAGCAAATGCAGCTGGGTCTGAATGAGTAAGGTAGAAACAGGGATAAATGAACATTTGGTGAGCAAGGAGGGATGGATCCTAGAGAGCCCAGAGCTTTCACTCTGAAGGAAAGGGGGGATCTTTAGGGGATGGAAACAGCAATTTAATGTTACTTTTTACAAAAACAGAAATATAAAACAGTCAGTTTGTATCACTCTGCATGAATGTCAGTGTCCAAGGTCAAACCTGGACTTCAGCAATGTATGCAGAATGAAAACAGTACTACAGGCCGGGTGTGGAGGCACAGGTTTGTAATCCCAGCATTCGAGAGGTGGAAACTGGAGGATTGCTGTCTCCGGACAGCCTCAGCTACTCAGCGAGGCACTTCACAACTCAGTGAGACCCTGTTTCAAAAATAAAAAAGGACTAAGCCGGGCGTGGTGATGCACGCTTGTCGTCCCAGCATTCAGGAGGCTGAAACCCGAGGATACTGGTTCGCGGACAGCCTCAGCTACTTAGTGAGGCTCTCTTCAACTCAGTGAGACCCAGTTCCAAAATAAAGGATAAAAAATAGGGCAGGTAGTACAGCTCAGAGGTAGAATGCCCCTGGGTTCCATCCCCAGACCCACATTTTTTTTTAATTAAAAAAAATAAAGGACTAAAAAATAGTGCTAGGGGTATAGCTCGGAGGTACAATGGCCCTGGGTTCTAACCCCAATACCACAAAAAAAAAAAAGAAAGAAAAGAAAAGAAAACAGTACTACACAGATAGTGCTTAGAGCAGAGGCAGGAATAAATTATCTAACCCACTTATCAACCAACGTTCTGTGTGGTAGCCCTGGGTTCTCTATGCAGCAAAATAACAACCACAGAACAGTACTGTTGAGTCAAGATCATGTCCATTTTGTAGATGAATAACTAGAGTTACCGTGATTAAGAAACTTGTCCAAGGTCCCACCACTAATCAATTATTGACCCAGGCAGATTATACTCCGAAGTCCATTCTATTAATGGAAAGGCTGGTACCCCAGACATACATCCCATCTGAGGACATAATTGAGCACAGATGACTTGTACCTAAAACAGGTGATGTCACTGGTTTCAGTATTTCCTTTGTATTCAGTGTTTCAGAGTATCAAGGCAAATCTAAGTAGCGGGTAAGTCAACTAATAGTCACAACCAATCCAGGAATGATTTTAATCTGATGCGAGAAGTGTAAAGACTAAATAAATGAGATAGATAAATAGATATGTTGATAGAAAGAAATGTATCTTTAATGGATTCTTAACATTTAATCATGCTTGCATAAATAGTATAACAATTTCAAATCATAATGTTCTCTTAAAATATGAAGGAAGATTTTAATCTTGAAAAATACAGATTATAACCATTTATTTCAAACTGATGAAGAAAAAGCACCCAGATAGTTTTTTTTATTTTTTATTCCTTAGCATATTTTAACTACAAGGTATTTATGTGGCTATTTAGACATAATAGAATCAATTCATTTATGATGTTATAAAGTTAAGAAGAGAAATACTAAACAAATATAGTGCTTTCCTTCTTAAGAGTAAATAGCCATGTTTTTTAAAAATCTATTTTAAGCCAGGCATGAGGCTCATGCCTGTAATCTCAATATTTGAGAAGCTGAGACAGGAGGATTGCAGGTTCAAGGCCAGCCTCAGCAACTTAGCGAGACCCTGTTTCAAAATAAAAGTGCTGGGTTGTAGCTTGGAGGTAGAATGCCCCGAGTTTAATCCCTGGTACAGAAAACAAACAAACAAAAATATATTTTAAAATATATTTTTCCTACTACAACTGCCTAAAGTCAAATGCTTTTGAAATATCACTATAAAGTCACTGTACGAAGTCTATTGTCATGGCTGGCCCTTTACTATTAGGAAATAAAATACCACCACCAATAACAACAACAACAAAAAGATTAAAATCATGAACCTGGTGGTCCTGAAGTCTGTTTGGGCCATCATATTGATCAGGGAAGTTGTCTAGCTCTAACTTAATAACTGAAAGGCTCATTAGGTAAATATCTATCCAACAAATTCTTTGGGTGTTCTTATTTTTTATATTAGAATCATAAGACATTGCATCAGTTGGGTAAACTTCTGTTTAAGGGTCCAGACATATAAAGCAGCAGACACTGACAAGTATTCTACCAAACAAAAGGTGAGGAGGAAGCAGTGCAGAAGAACCCACTATCCACTGGATCAGAAACAAGGCAGTCAGAGGCAAGAGGGCAGATGGCTTTCCTTCCACTACTAATTCAGATAGACAGTGTGTGGCTCCCCGCAGCGCAGTGCTGTGAAAGGGATTGGAGTCTATGCAGGAAGACAGAGTGAGCAGCAGTGTGTACCCTGGGTGTACAGATGAAAAAACACGTGAGAATTACGTGGAAGAATGTCACGTTAGAGCAACAGGCATGGTTGCTCACACCTGTAATCTCATGTATTTGGGATGCAAAGGCAAGAGGATGGATAGCAAGTTCTAGGCCAGACAGGGCAACTCAGAGGCACCCTGCCTCAAAATAAAAACTGAAAAAGAGCTGGGGATGAGCACCAGAGTTCAGTCCCCAGGAGAGAGAAAGAGAGAGAGGGAGAGGGAGAGGGAGAGGGAAAGGGAGAGGGAGAGGGAGAGGGAGAGGGAGAGGGAGAGGGAGAGGGAGAGGGAGAGGGAGAGGGAAAGGAGGGAGGGAGGGAGGGAGGGAGGGAGGGAGGGAGGGAGGGAGAGAGAGAGAGAGAGAGAGAGAGAGAGAGAGAGAGAAAGAAGAAGAAGAAGGAGGAGGAGGAGGAGGAGGAGGAGGAGGAGGAGGAGAGGAACAATGCCATCACATTAAAGAAAGACATCCTACCTAATTTTAAAAAGAAATTATATGAAATATAAAATTTTATATTTAGCAGGTAGAAATAGATTCTGTACGCAAGCATAGGAACAGTGAACTATCAATAGAAAGTCTAGCCTTTCAGTGTTATTTCCTAAATTACCTGCATAATTCTGATGATTAAGAGAAATAAATTTAATTATCCTGTGGTTTATCAAATATATCATGGTTAATAAAGCTATATTTTAGTGTAATCTTCATGCCAATCAAGGTAGTCAACAATTAGTAAATTATCAAAGTGTCACTGTACTGACACTGTTATTCTGAATCTAATGAGCTGTTTATTTAACTGCTGGCTACTGTGTCTATTATGGGCTTTCAGGCTCTGATGTTTTTTGAACCTGAAAGTGTGACATTGTTTGCTTTTTTTGTCTCCATTCCCAAGGCTAGTTTTTTGGTTGGGTCTAATATTCTTTTGAAGTGCCTAGTTGTGGGACAGTTAAATAAACAAATTCTTAGGCTAAGAAGATGTTAACAAGAAGCCATCATCTATCAACATCCTGATCTTTAACACAAAAAAAAAATTAGGCAGAGAAAGACACAAACCAACCAATCATAGGTGGTCTTTCTATTGCCAGGCAACACAACTATTAGAACTATTTTTATTTTCTCATATATATTGGAAATATTTGTCATATATCCTTCTCAATATATTATAATAGCCAGGCATGGTGGTGCACATTTTTAATCTCAGTACTTGGGAAGTTGAGACAGGAGGGTTCAAGTTCTAGGATAGCTTCAGCAAGTAGTGAGAGTCTTATCAACCTAATGAAACCTTGTTTCAAAAATAAAAATAAAATAGGGCTAGGAGTGTAGCTCAGAGGTTGAATGTCCCTGAGTTCAATCCCCAGTATATATATATATATATATATATATATATATATATATATATATATGTGTGTGTGTGTGTGTGTGTGTGTGTGTATACATATATATACACATATAATATATATACATATATATACATATATATACATATATATATATGGAGGGGGAGAGAGAGAGAGAGAGAGAGAGAGAGAAAGAGAGAGGGTGTATCCTAGATGATGCGGAGCTCTTTTTGTTATTTTGGTTTGGGGGTGGTTTTTTATAGCAATGCTGGAGATCAAACCCAGGATCTTGAACATGCCAGGCAAAAGGTCTACCATTGAGCTACATCTATTGCCTTATTATTTTCTATTTCATATAACAAGTATATGATTTTTTAAATATTGCAATATTTTACATTATGCATAATATGATTTGTATGCATTACATGTCAGTCATACTTCACTGTAAAAAGACTCATGATTCTGAAGAGATAATAATGAACATTTCTCATGATAATCTGTACTCATGCGAGCATCTCCCAATGACAGACACATCAAACAGAGAACTGGGTGGGAGACATTAGAGACCATTTACGCAATGGTGACTTATTTAGCTCAAGAGCCTTTTCTACAAAAGTGAGCAGAATAGAAGGCTCCAAAGCACAAGAGTTAAATTCTGAGTCACCCTGATCAAAACAGAAATGAGAATCCTGAGCTACTCAGCTTCCCTCTGGACCCCCGGCCCAGCCCAGCACCGTGGTCCCTAAGTCAGGGACACCGATCCGGGAAAAGCGAGGCTTTGTCGGGCCCTGTGTGATACAACATTTCTTTGATGAACATTTCAACACCAGACTAGGAACAGTATCACACAGCCCTCACTCAGATCACCCCTCCAGGAGAGGCCTCTAAAGCAGGAAATGTTAACATTTTCATACCAATCACAGCTAGAACATAACATGTCAGCTTGAATGGGCTTTGAATGTGCACTTTGTAGTTTTGAAAATAACGTGTGTTTCTATCCATAGTCATTACATTAATGAGAATAATGTCATTAGACAATAATGGCCACAAGATTGACACACAGATTATGAGGGTCCTATTGGTCTCGGCATTTATTGCTTTATCTTGTTTTGATTTTAAGACATTCGTGAACTCCTGGTTTAGTCAGATAGGTAACTGCAAAAGCTGTTTTTCAAATTTAATAAAAATTAAGTGAGAATTTATACACAATGAAAAGCACAGGTATTAAGTGTACCATTTAATGATTTTTCACAAACGTAGAAACCCACATAATGGACATTCCCATCCAGACGTTGATGCGTTTATTGCTGTGTGGCTGGATTTGGATGGGAGATCGATTGTTGTAGTGCATAAGGAAGCCAGTTCTCATCCTGGGAGGCTCCCTGAGCAGCTGGGAACCCCGGCAGGCCCTGAAGTCCCAAAAGGAACAGCATCCCAGGGGGTCAGAGCAGCCCTCCACACTCGCAGGCGCTCCCAAGCTGCCCCAGCTGCCACCCGTGGATCAGGCACCGTCCCAAATCACAGACCCCCAGCAGACAGTGGACACCCGTTGGTGATGCTCTGCAGCATTTTTTAGTTGGTGGGGCAGGGCGAGCCAGGCAGAAGGGGCTGCCGCTCCTTTTCCCGATGTGTGATCTTGCTGGGTCAACAGTGAGACTGTTGTGAGGGTGAAACCCGAGCCAGGTAATGTGTGCAGGATCTGTGGCTCTACTGTGTCCCTGCTATGTTAATTAGTATTAGGAGCATGATGGATTGGCAACACGTGTGCACTCGGAGTCTTAAACCAGCCCTGAGAGTTTAGCACTCCATTAGTTACACATCACAGAAACCCAGGGGATGTTTATTCAAAAAGAGGATCACTTACAGGAGGGAAGCATGCTAATTCATTCCTGATACCGTCTGGAGAGAGGGACACCCCATCCGCTGCTCCCGAGGAGGAGGGTAACCCGTCATCCAAGACAGAGAAGGAATTAGAGGCTGGCAGGGAAACTACAGAAAGCCCCGGCCCCCTGGCCTGGGAACCCTGAAATCTCAAATCCTCGGTTTTTCCTGTGTGAATCCCTCTGAGACAGAAGTTCAGAGGAGGCTCTGTGTTGACATTTCAATTCATTGCCCTGTTGCAGAAGCTGGGAGCCCTCAGCCCCCTCTCTCCCACACCCTGTCCTGGCCACAGGATGGTGACTAAGACTCTGCCTCCCTCTTGCCTGGTCTCCCAGCAGCTGCTGCCTCTTAGGCCTGGACCAGCTGTACGTGCCCCACCGTAGGGCCAGGAGGACCCACGAGGGGATGTCTGAAATACTGGGACTCCTCAGAGCAGCTGATCACTACTGACCCATTTTTTTATTAAAAATGAAAAATAATTAGAATTATCTTCATTTCGTGTGTGTGTGTGTGTGTGTGTGTGTGTGTGTGTGTGTGTGGTACTGGCAATGGAACCCAGGGGCATTAAACCTTCAAGCTACACCCCCAGCCCTATTTTTTTTATTCTTTATTTTGAAACAGGGTCTCATTGAATTGCAAAGGGTCTCACTAAGTAGCTGAGGCTGTCCCCGAACAGCTATCCTCCTGTCTCAGCCTCCCGAATGCTGGGATTACGGGATTACAAGTGTGCGCTTAGTTTTGTTTTTTGTTTGTTTGTGTGTGTGTGTGTGTGTGTGTGTGTGTGTGTGTGTGTGTGTGTGTTACTGGGGATGGAACCCTTCTACCTCTGGGCTACACTCCCAGACCTATTTTTATATTTTTTTATTTGGAAACAGGGTCTCTTAAGCCAGCAAGGCTGGCTTCCAACCTGCACGATCCTCCTATCTCCACCACCCAAGCGCAGGGATTACAAGCGTGCACCACCACACCCGGCATTTTTTTTTCTTCTTTTTAAGTTATTTCAGATGAACTTTGTGAAGATATCCTCTAAGCTCCCTTCTGACACTTTTTTTGGTATGTGTGTGGTACTGGGGGTGGAACCCAGAGGCTTTCTACCTCCGGGCTATACTCCCAGACCTTTTTTATATTTTATTTGGAAACAGGGTCTCACTAAGTTGCCAAGAGCCTCACTCAGTAGCTGAGGCTGGCTTCGAACCTGTGTGATCCTCCTGTCTCAGCCTCCCAAGCGCGGGGATTATAGGCGTGCGCCACCACGCCCGGCCTCCCTTCTGACACTTTAAAGTTCTGGAGTTTTGATGCTGTCAAAGAAATTTTGTAGACTTAAGAAAATACAGGTGTGGCTAAAATATGGATGAATCTATGAATGGTACTGGCTTTAAATTAGCAACATAGCCATGCATGATGGTACACACTTGTAATCCCAGTACTTGGGAGGCTGAGACAGGATGGTCACAATACCTTAGTGAGGACTTCTGCAACTTAGTGAGACCCTGCTTCAAAATTAAAATTAAAAATCAAGCTGAGTGTGTAGCTAAGAGGAAGAATGCCCCTGGGTTCAAGTCCCCAGTACCATAAACACACACACACACACACACACACACACACACACACACACATATATATATATATATATAGGCAAACAAATTAGCAATATAATCTACATATAATATCTACTAACACTACATCCTGTATATAGGCACATATATGCAAATTCAATATATATATAAACATATATAGCTATACATGCACGCACACACACACACACACACACACACACACACACAGAGGCAGTGGTATGCTGGTATACTGCATTCACTGCGAGGGAGGTAGAAAGAGTTACATCTCTTTTTTTTAACTGACACATAAAATTTGTACAGATTTATGGGGCACAGTACGGATAATTTGATACATGTTTATGGTGTATAAGGAAGGAATTGAGGTAACTGGCATTTCCACCTTCTCAAACATTTATCATTTCTATGTGTTCGATATTGTAGGACTCTTCTAGATATGTTGAACTATATAAGAAATTACTATAGGTTATAGTACGCCATCATGCTATAAACACTGGAACTAATTCCTTCTGTCCGACTGTATTTTGTTCCCTGATAGATAGACTCTCTCTATCCCTCCTCCCAGGAATGGTTAAATCCTCGTGGCTTTTTAAGTCAACTATACTACTATATCAAATAATTATTTTTTGCTTAAAAACATCACACAAGCCACATCCTGGGGGCAGCCTAAAAGGTAATGGTAACTTAGTGCTTAAAATAACACAAGGGAAAATCTTGTGGCCCCTCGTTCCCACGTGAACTGGCTGGACAGCAGGTCTCAGCAGTGGGGAAGGGGAGGGCCATGCTCTGGTTGGTTGTTTAAGGACCAGCCTGGCCCCCGCCCTGCGTGTAGTGAGCACGGGAAACACTGCTCTATTGAAAGCCCAGATGGGAAACCTGTCTAGGAAGGCCCTTCAGACTTTCCACGGACTTAGCCTTTTAAAGGCTGTAAGTTCTGATGTTCAGATGAGCCCAGAAAAGGACCGGCCTGCCAACCCATCTTACTTTAATGGTTTTCTTCCCTTTTATGTGATTCAGTTCCACACTGGTGCCAGCACAAACATTCCCACCTTGTGCAGGCCCCCAACTCAACCCTCCCAGGCTGGCTATTGCAGGGCCAAGAAATACGGACTTCATCCTTCCTCTTTTCCACATTTTTCATTCAGAAACTAGTGGGTGCCTCCAGAAGCATTCCACTGTGATAATCCCCTTCCTTCCTGCAGGGCTCTCTCTGCCAGCTGCTCTCTCCCTCTTGCCTTGATCCTTGCTCCACAAAGGAAGTGTGCAGAAAGGCAGAGGAGTAGCCAGCCTGCTGCCTGTTAGTCCCTGAATCCCACACAACCAACATACGACGCAGGAGTATGGGCGCTCTATCATCCCCTTACACTCCGAACCAAAGGAACTATGGAAAAGCCCTGAAGTAAATATGCCCCAATGTGTAAACTCGCCAGCAATCTAAAATTAGAGATTAGTCCCACCTGTGTTGTTAAAGCCATCTCCCCCCCACCATTATCAGTATTCTCATTCTTATGGCTTAGAAGCAACAGTCAAAAGAGGAAACCAAGAGAGCTAGCCCCATGAAGGGTAAAACAAGGGAAGGAGGAAAGGAAGGAGGAAGTACAGAGGAGGAGGAAAGGAAAAACAGAACAGGCTGGAGAAAACACTTCCAGAAAATACCTTAATCAGAAAGTGTTATTCAACTGATAACAGGAAATAGGAATGAACAGCATTCACAAAATAATAAACACAACTAGTCATCAAGTATAGGAAAACAGGCAGACCCATAGGAAATGAAAGAAACGCAATTTTAAAGCATCAGAATGGCCAGGCGTGGTGGCGCACACTTGTAATCCCTGCGCTTGGGAGGCGGAGACAGGAGGATCGCGCAGGTTCGAACCCAGCCGCGCTGACATAAGAGAACCTGTTTCAACTTCCGGGAAGATGGCGACCGAGAAAAGCGGGGCTTAAGAGCCCCGCTAACAACCAATCTCCATTACCACAAAATCAGCGCCTTTCATAGCCAGAAAACACCATCACCAGAGAAACAAAAAAAATCACCAGGCTCCAAAGAGAAAGTGGACTGAGAACAGAGCTCAGAGCCACGGAGGAGATACACCAGCCTCACGCCCGAGGACGCGGCAGCAGCACCATACTGCCGGCGGCAGTGGCGCCATACTGCCTGTGGCAGCGGCGAGTTCACCAGACGGCTACAACAAGCCGAGGTGAGCCGCTGCAGAACAGCCAGGTGGGATTTTTCAGTGCAGGGAACATCTAAAGCTCCCAGTGGCTGAGCTCAGCACACACTGCAGGGACTCAGAGTGGAACTCAAAACCAAGAAGAAATAAGCCAGCCTCACGGCCGAGGGCATAGCAGCAGCGCCATATTGCCACCGGCGGCAGTAGCAGTGAATTCACCGAGTCCAGTACAGCTACATCTGTGAACTCAAGAACAGTGAGTCAAATTGCGGGCCACAGAGGAGAAATCCCAGTACTGTACTCCCTGGGACTTGACCCAGTGGGGGAGTGGCGGTGGTAGAGATATCACACCATAGGAGAACGTGCAACCTGGCACCCCCCATAGTTTAAAGCAGCCTCTATCGACTCCCTGGGTCGGAGACTCTGTGATACAACCCAGTAAAGGAGTAGTGGGGTCTGAGATACTACAGACTCGAGATCCAGAACACCTTAAGTGAAGTCATAGTGACCCAAGGGAAGAACCCAGAGAAGGCACAAACTTCCGAAATCATGGGAAAGAGGAATAACACTGGAGCAATGAATGCCCACAACCCCACAAGATCAGAACCCGATAAAACAGAAAATCAGAGATTTCTAGAAGATCAAATCAGGAAAATAACTGTAGAAATAATAGAGGTGCTTCAAAAAGAACTCAGAGAGAGCCAAAAAGAGATAAAGGATGCAATTAATGAAGTAAAGGCCTCAATTCAAAGCACAAACAACCGATTAGACCACATGGAGAACAGAATCTCGCTCTTAGAAGATGATCATTCCAAAAATGAACGCATAGTTTCTAATCTAGAAAAAAATATCCGACAGCAGGAATCTGACATTGAAGAAATATGGGCCCATTTTAAGAGAGCTAACCTAAGAATAATTGGAATAGAGGAGGGAAAAGAAAGTGATACCAAAGGGATCAACAATCTCTTCAAGGAAGTAATAGCAGAAAATTTTCCAAACATAGAGCAAGAGGTTGATACACAGGTCCAGGAAACTAATAGAACTCCCTTTAGACAGGATCAGAGAAGAGGATCCCCACGCCACATAATTGTCAAAATGACCAATGTGGAAGCCAAGCAGAGAATCTTAAAGGCAACAAAAACAAAGGGCCAAGTGACATTCAGAGGCAAACCAATTAGAATCACTCCAGACTTCCCAAACCAAGTCATGAGAGCCAGAAGGGCTTGGAGTAACATATTCCAAACTCTGAAAGAAAATAACTTCCAGCCAAAAATTTTCTACCCAGCAAAACTTTCTATCAAATTAGATGGAGAAATAAGAAGCTTCCACGACAAACAGAAACTGAAGGAATTTATGTCCTCAAAACCAGCACTAGAGAAAATACTCAAAGAGATTAACTACAAAGAAGAAATAGGTAACACACACCAGAACCAGAGAAACAAGATTTTCCATCCAACAGACAACTAAGATTGGTTATCTGTGGAGATTCATTATTTATGTTAGTCTTTTACCTATCTCTAAATGGTATTGTTTGCCTTTATTGTTGTTAATTTTTAGGATTTCTAGTTGGAATATTAATATACCTTCAGATATAGCATTTGGAAATATTTTATCCCATTCTATTAGTAACTTTTAACTCTGTTTACATTGTCTTTGGATATACAATATTTTTTTATTTTGTAGGGAGTTTGTATACTCTTCTGTTGCCTGTGCCATTGAAATCATATCCAAGAAATCACTGCCAATTTCAATGTTGTGAGGTTTAATGACCCAGATTTTCTTCTAAAAGTTTATAGTATTAAAATTTATATTTAGGTCTTTTATCTATTTTGAGTTAATACTTGTATATGGGATTAGGTAAGGGTCCAATTTTATTCTTTTCCATGTAATTATTATTTTTCAACAATATTTAGTTAAAAGATTATTATTTCCACCACCAAATGTTCGTGGAAACCTTGTCAAAAATAACTTGATAATATAGGGAAGAATTTAGCTCTAGAATTGTATTTAACTCCAATGGTTTATATATCTGCCTTTAGAACAGTACTATACTGTTTCAATTATTGTAGCTTTATATGGTTTGAAATCAGAAAATATATATCTTCTAGCTTTGTTCTTTTTCGAGATCATTTTGGGTATCTAGAGTCCATATTCCATATTAGGATAGATTTTTTTCTGAAAAATAAATATATAAATATGATAGTTTTACCAAAAAAAATAGAAAAAAATATTCTCTGGTAAGAAAGAAAGCAAAAAGAAATATTTAAATGTTATCTTTAAGTCATCAAAAGCTTGGTATCAGACAAATGAAACTGTTATGTGAGAGTATCATTTTTAATTTTGGATAAATTGCTATAATACTAGATGTCAACCACTAAGCCAAGCATGGGAAGGAGGGATGGGGAGAGAATGGGGTGGGGATCGGGTGGGGGTTGACTGGGTGATGTGTGCATGTATGTCTACAAAAGTTTGTATCCCACTATGATGTATGAATACAGTGCACCAATAAAAAATTAAAAATAAATAAATAAATAAAAGTGAAAAAAGAGACCCTGTTTCCAAAAATAAGAAAAGTATAAAATAGGTCTGGGAGTGTAGCCCAGAGATAGAAGGGCTTCCAGGAACCCCAGTACCACCAAAAAAAAAAAAAATTCAGAATGTCAGTATTGAGCTAATAAAGTAGCAAGAAATAATTTCATGTGAACACCCCAAAAAAGGTAAGGATTGTGTGCAACTGGCTCCCGACCATTGCTAGAGCATTAGCAACAGTACAGTTCCTGGGAAATCAGTTTAGAAAAATGGATCAAGCCAGTAGTGATGGTGAATGCCTGAAATCCCTGCAAATCCAGTGCCTGGGAGGCTGAGACAGGAGGATGGCAGATGCCAGACCAGCCTCAGCAACTTAGGGAGACACCGTCTTAAAACAAAAAATAAATAAATAAATAAGAAGGGCTTGGGATGTAGCTTGGAGGTAGAAAGTCCCTGGGTTCTCTCCCCATTACCACAAAAAAAAAAAAAAGAAAGAAAGAAAGAGAAAAAGAAATACACCTCAAGTGCCAAAAATTTGTTCATACCTTTGACCCAGAAATCCCGCGTCTAGAAGAAGAAATAACTCAAAAGAAAGAAGAAGCTATAAACACAAATTCATTTCAGGTGACAATATTTACAATATTTTGAAAATGGAAGCAACCTGACAGCCCATCGTTAGGGAACAGTTACGTATCAGCTGTGACGTGCTCGTCCGTTCACTTGTTCCATCAGCGTTTTCCAATCACCCTCTGTGCACTACTCATTTCTTCTGACGGTAATCAACAATAGACAAGCTGTAAAGGTGGTGCACACCTATGAACCCAATGACTCAGGAGGCTGAGGCAGGAGGATGGCAGGTTTGAGGCCAGCCTGGGAACTTTAGTGAGCTCCTGTCTCAAAATAAGAAATAAAGCCGGGTGTTGTGGCGCACGCTTGTAATCCCCGCGCTTGGGAGGCGGAGACAGGAGGATCGCGCAGGTTCGAAGCCAGCCATGTGCACTGGCTTAAGAACCCCTGTTTCCAAATAAAAAAGTATAAAAATAGGTCTGGGAGTGTAGCCCAGAGGTAGAAGGGTTTCCAGGAACCCCGGTACCACTAATAATAATAATAATAATAATAATAATAATAATAATAATAATAAATAAATAAATAAAAAGGGCTGAGGGTATAGCCCATTGGTAGAGCACTTGTCCAGCATTTTTTTTTTTTTTTTTTTTTTTTTTTTTTTGCGGATCTGGCCATGGAAATGGAACCCAGGGGCATTACAACCTCCAGGCTACACCCCCTGCCCTATTTTTTATTCTTTTTTTATTTTGAAACCAGGTCTCACTGAGTTGCAAAGGGCCTCACTAAGTTGCTGAGGCTGTCCGCGAACCGCGATCCTCCAGCCTCAGCCTCCCGGATGCTTTGTCCAGCATTTGAAAGTCCAGGCTTCAATCCCCAGTACTGCAAAATAAATAAGAAAAGTGAGACAGGATACACGTGTGTGTGTGTGTGTGTGTGTGTGTGTGTGTGTGTGTGTGTTACTGGGGGTGGAACCTAGAGGCTTTCTACTTCTGGGCTATACTCCCAGACCTATTTTCTTTTTTATAATTTATTTGGAAACAGGATCTCACTAAGTTGCTGAGAGCCTCACTAAGTAGCTGAGACCTACACAATCCTCCTGTCTCAGCCTCCCAAGGATGGGGATTACAAGCGTGTGCCACCACACCTGGCTTCAATATATACATTTAAATTTTTCCCTTTAAATCAAGAAATGTCAGTCTGGGTGTGGTGGCACACACTTGTAGTATTTGGGAGGCTGAAACAGGAGATTCGCAGTTCTCAGACAGCCTCAGCTGTCCTTTCCAACTCAGTGGGACCCTGTTTCAAAAAAGGAATAACAAATAAGGCTAGGAATGTACCTCAGAGGTTGAATGCCCCTGGGTTCCATCCCCAGTACTGCAAAAAGAAAAAAAAAAGAAAAAAGAAAAGAAAAGAAATGTCACTCCCAAAGCATCAGAGAATAAAATGTCCACTATAAATAAAGGAAATTGAAGCCCACTTAACTATCAAGATATCATGATTAAGAAAATCATGAGCCGGGTGTGGTGCCACACGCTTGTAATCCCAGCATTCGGGAGGCTGAGATGGGAGGATCGCGGTTCGCGGACAATCTTACCTACTTAGTGAGGCCCTCGGCAACTCAGTGAGACCCGGTTTCAAAATAAAGAATAAAAAATAGGGCAAGGGGTGTAGCTTGGAGGTCGAATGCCCCTGGGTTCCATCCCCAGTACCAATAAAAAGAAAAAAAAAAGAGAAGAATGAATTTTCTACCTCTCCCTAAAACCTTGTCAGCAGGAGATAATCCTTCATCTCATAATTAGAAGTAAAGTTTAAAAGTGATCACCCTAGCAGAGCTAAGAATTCTGTCATCATAATGAGTTAAGTGTTAAGTATAATACATGCTATGTGCCAGGTATTATTCTAAGTGCTTAACATATAGTAATTCACTTATACAAACCTGTGGGGGAAGTACTATCATTTTCTATCCCAACCTAGCACAGAGACCTGAATAGCTTGCCAAGGTCACACACCTGCAGGGGGTATTTTGCCCCAGCAATCCCACTTCTGGGAATATATTAACTCAAAAGAGTAAAATATATATGTATATATAATTTATAATGGCATTATTTAATATGGGTGAGAACTGCTAAGTAAATACATTCACTTATTTATGAGATTTGTGACACACTGGCTGGCTCTCAGCCTCTATACCTTTTTAGAAAGAGAGCAACTTTATCAAAATTCACATTATAGGTAAATGGTTTACTAATACACAGAGCCTTCCTATAAGCACTTTTGGGGAAAAAAAATTAATGCCTGAAAGCTAGGGGACATCGTGGTGGTTAGGACCAGGGCTCAGGCAACGCATTTTGCTGACCTAACTATACTGGGTCTGGATACCCTGCTCCTTCCCAGGATCAAACTCCTTAGTCTTCTTCATCTTCTTCTTCAAAATCAGAAATCAGCATGACCTGTTTTTCTTTTCTTTTTTTTTTTTTTTAAGGAAATAATTGTGCCTTTATTCTCTGCCTAGGCCTTAGAGCCACTAAACTACTCTAAACCAAACCTTCATTCCGCTGCCTGGTTTTGGTAAAGGATTATGTTAAGGGCTTTTGGTATGGGCTTGATCAAAAGCCTCAAGCTGGACTACCCAGGAGCCTGTGGATTCCATGGTTCCGGGATGTGGGATTTCTTGTGGCTAGCCTGACAGCCCTCCAGAGGCAGGCCAGAGGAATGAGGAATGGGTACCTGCAGCGGCCTCATGCCTGGACCTGCACAGGCTCCTTTGGCCCTCCCACCCCTGGAGCCTGGACCTGCCCGCACAGGTGCGCTCTGCCCCTCCCCCTCCCGGCTGTTTTTTAGAAGTCCTTTTCTAATTCCTTCTTAACGCCCCAGAATGCAGAAACAGTCAGTAGCAGGGACTCCTGGCATGCCCGGCTTCAATGCTCACGATTCCCACTCCAAGAGTGATGTCAAGGACCCAGAACATGTGAACTTTGGTGATTTTACTTAAGTCAGACTCACCGTATGGCGGGTGTGGGAGGGGATTCCTTACGCGTAGCACAAGAGCTAAGCCGAGCCTCTGTGTGCGCCTGTGAATCAATGCTGATTGATGGAAGAAGGAAGGACATTTATGCACACAGGACTCTACAAAGGTCTTAGAATTATCTTCAGTTGCCACAGTCAGCCTTTTCTCTCTTTCTTCATAACAAATAAACCAGGAAATACATCCCTAGTGTGGGCGGGGATACGGGACTTGGTTCTATGAGCGACATTCACAGTACGACCTGCGTGGATCCTTCTGCAAGTCCCCACAAACCAGCAATGCTTTCTAAGCAATTCTTTGTCTTAAGCAGAGAAGTTGGAAAAGTAATGGGCCTCATCAGGATGAGCAAAGCCAGAAAGAAAAGAGAAAGTGTGAGCTAACGAGCACAAACTCCTTATTTAAAGATAGAAACACCGCCAGGCGTGGTGGCGCACGCTTGTAATCCCCGCGCTTGGGAAGTGGAGACAGGAGGATCCTGCAGGTTCGAAGCCAGCAGCGCTGGCTTAAGAGACCCTGTTTCCAAGTAAAAATATAAAAAGTAGGTCTGGGAGTATAGCCCGGAGGTAGAAGGGCTCCCAGGAACCCCAGTACCACCAAAAATAAAGATAGAAACAAGGACTACACTCAACTCAAGGGACAAGGTTTTTGTAGCATCCAAAGCACAGGTGTGGTGCCAGACATGAGCTCATGTCCCACCCTGCCTTGCTGGTTACAACATCTCTCAAGTCTCAGTTTCTTTATCTGATAATGGGGAATGATCAGAGTACCCCCCTCACTAGGTTGTTACGAGGCTTTGATGAAAAGATCAGTGTGAAGTATTTAGGACAGGACCCAGAAACAGAGCTATGCTCCATTAACATTGAATAGCATTTTCATGGTTTTACTCTCTGTTAGAGAATGATGGAGATCAGAACTGTCTTGGCTGCCCAGATCATGACTTTGTTCTTCAGTGGCTTTTGATTTAGAGGTGTATTTTCCCTGTCTGATAAATGCCTGCGGGGAGCCAGGCATGGTGGCTCCTGCCTGTAATCCCGGTACTACCGCCTCAGCAACTTAACAAGAATCTCAGCAACCTGGGGAGACCTATTTCAAAACAAAAAAAATAGCCAGGCGTGGTGGCACATGGCTGTAATCCCAGCATTTGGGAGGCTGAGACAGGAGGATCGCGATTCACAGCTAGCCTCAGCTACTACTTAGTGAGGCCTTTTGCAACTCAGTGAGACCCTGCTTCAAAATAAAGAATAAAAAATAGGGGTAGGGGGTGTAGCTCAGAGGTAGAATGCCCCTAGGTTCCACCCCCAGTACTGCAAAAAAAAATGAAAAATAAAATAGGATTGGGGGTATAGCTAGGAGACAGAATGTCCCTAGGTTCGACCCCCAGCAAATCAATCAATCAATCAATCAATGCCTCTGAGTTCTACTCCTGTGGATCCAGAGCGACCTCCAGTGTTCACCCTCCAAGACTATAGCAAGAGGCAGGACCTACTGTGTGGGTACTGCCTAACTTTCATCTCTGCTGAAAGAAAGTCAAAGGGCCAGAGAGGGCCCATCTGGACAGACAGCTTGCTAATAAAAGCCAGGATGCAGCAGAAGAAAGAGACAGCTCCTCAGAAACGTGGTGGCCCCCTCCTGCGATGGACAAGACATCTGTTTGTTCCATCTTGCAGGTTTGGGAAGGCTGGGTGTGGGAGTCACTTTTTGTGACAGCGTTAGATGGAGTGCTGTTTCTAGGCCCACAAAGGGTAGGTTTTCAATTCCAAATAGAAACATTTAGCTCCAAGAATGAAAGAAATACTTGGTTTCAGGAGCAAGTACTTACCTAGTGTTTCTTTAGGGAATCCCCTGGTTTGGGACCACTTGACAATAAGTTAACTCTTAATCAGTAGCACAATAGTATGGAAGAAGCTATAAAAAAGTAAAAACTGGTTTGTCTGAAAGAAAATAATCATAATAGATATATTTGATAAAGGGCTTATAATAATAACATATAAATAATTATTACAACTCATTAAGAGGCCAGCAATCCAATTTAAAGAAAAATGGGTAAACCAGGCATGGTGGTACATGCTTGTAATCCCATACTTGTGAGGCGGAGACAGGACAACCTCAGAAAATAGACTCTCAGCTGGGCGTGGTGGCGCACGCTTGTAATCCCCGCGCTTGGGAGGCAGAGACAGGAGGATCGCGCAGGTTCGAAGCCAGCTGCACGCGCTGGCTTAGGAGACCCTGTTTCCAAATAAAAATGTAAAAATAGGTCTGGGAGTGTAGCCCAGAGGTAGAAGGGCTTCCAGAAACCCCAATGATAAGTAAAATAAAAAATTAAATGCGAGTAAAATAAAAATGAGTACGGCGGAGTGTGAAAAACACGAGAGAGGTCCGGTGCACGTGGCATGTAAAGTTTTAATGGCACGGCTCTCCCGGGGATCAGGGCGAGGCACCGTGGGGCCCGCGCGCCTGTCCGAAGCTTGAGGACGCGGGCTCTCCTTTTCAAGGTATGCATCTGCAAGAGGAGGGTTTACTCGCGGGAACGCCCAATTCTGCGGGGGTTTCAGCCCCTCCCTTGCCCTGCAGAGGTCATGTGACACAAAGTCACATGAGTGCAGGACCCAACTTAACACCCAGTACCACCCAAAAAAAAAAAAAAAGAAAGAAAGAAAGAAAGAAAGAAAGAAAGAAAGAAAGAAAAGAAAATAGACTCTCATTAACCTAGCAAGACATGGTTTCAAAAATAAAAATAAAATAGAGCTGGGGGTTTAGATACGAAGTAGACTGCCCCTAGGTTTAATCCCCAATGCCACCAGGTAAAATGGGAAAAAATCTTAATAGGCACTTTATCAAAGAAAATACATGAATTGCTAACAAGCCAATGAAAAGATGTGTAACATGACTGGTAATCTATGAAATGCAATTTAAAGCCATAGTGAAGTACTACTATGCACTCACTTATTAAAATAACTATGAATTTTTCTTTTGGCAGCACCGAGTATGGAACCCAGAGGCATTCTACCTCTGAGCTACACCCCCAGCCCTATTTTTTATTCTTTATTTTGAAACAGGGTCTCACTGAGTTGCAAAGGGCCTCACTAAGTAGCTGAAGCTGTCCACAAACCCAGATCCTCCTGTCTTAGCCTCCCAAATGCTGGGATTACAAGCGTGCGCCATCACACCCAGCTAGAATGACTATGAGTTTTAAAAAGCCAACAATACTTGGAAAAGTTTGCGATTTGCTTATAAAGTAAAACATGCTCTGACTATTCAATCAGCAATCTCACTGGTGTCTATTACTCAAGGAAAATAAAAGCATGTGTCTACAAAAAGAATTCAACATGAATGTTCACAGCAACTTTGTTCATAATAACCTCAAACTAGAAATCAAACAGCAATCCATTTGACAGGTGAATAGATATTGGAGTCTGCTTTATGTTGCTGCAATTAAATACCTGAAGCTGTGTCAATTGTAAAGTAAAAAGGTTTATTCAGTTCATATTCTGGTGGTCAGAAAGACTAAAGGGCATGGTGCTAATATCTTGACCCCTGACTTTATCATAACACAATGATAAACACAAAGGGAACTCAAAATATGCAGAAGGGGCCCTGCATATGGAATGGCCTTGCTTTAAAATAACCTGGTATCTAGCGAACTAAGCCACTCCTGCAAGAACTCTGTCAGTCCCTTCCAAGAGTGGCACTCCATGACCTAATCACTTCCCAAGCGGCACCATCTCTTAAAGACCCACCACCTCTTAAGTTTCAGCACTTAAACCTTTGGAGGAAAACTGAATCCAGACTATAGCAATGGATAAGCCAACTGTGAGTACGGGCGGCTCTGGGAGGAGAATGGAATGAAACAACATCTGAAAGCCCCTGCCCTTCCCCCGTCTCCACAGATTTCGTAAGGAGATTCATTTGTGTCCTGATAAAGGAGACACACATCTGGGCTAAGATAATGAGTCCTAAACTAGTTGATCCAAGAGAGGCCATGAAAAGAAACACGAGGAAAACACAATGAGATCCTATTCCTTGGGAGGCTAAGACAGGAGGAAGGCAGGCTCATGGACAGCCTCACAGTTTAGTGAGACCTGTTTTGAAAAAAATAATAATAAAATAAAATAAAAAGCGGGTATAGCTCAAAGGTAAAATGTCACTGGGTTCAATCCCGAGTATTGCACAAAAAAGAAAGAGAAAGAAAGGAAAGAAAGAAAGGAAGAGAGAGAGAAAGAGAAAAGAGAAAGAGGAAGAGGAAGAGGAAGGAGAAAGTATCCCCTGCCCCCCGCTGCAGGTTGTGGACAAGAGCCCATGCACAGGCGGAGGCATCTGATGAGTCTCCTACAGAAGGGATTACATGGGATAATGAGAAATAAAACCTCACCTCAGTGCCCACTTTTGCAAGAGGCTGCAAAGCTTTTCTTCGGCTGATGCCTGGGGGCGGGGCTCAAGGAAGGTTAACGGGGTTCCCAGCATCATTCCAGACAGCCAGTAAAATCACCTGAGCATGGAAGTCTTCCCACATGAGCCGTGCGTAAAGACAACTCAGCCCCTTCCCAAAGCAAACACACAGGCAGGAGGTCGTCCTGAGGACCCCTTACCCACAGGCCTTGCCTTCATCTCGGCCATCTCACAAGCTGAGGCGGGGCCCCAGCTCCAAACCCCTACTTTACAATCTGATTCTGCCTGGCACACAGATTGTTTTTCATTTCCACTGGAATGAAAACTTCATGAGAGCAGGTACCCCATCTCAGCATCTACGTGTGAACTGATGGAGTGACGTGCTCGGCAAGTGAGAGGAAGGGAGGAAGGAGGGAAGGAAGGAGGGAGGGAATGAGAGAAGAGACTGATGCGTCCATGACAGATGACAACCTGTGGCCCTGAGCAGCAGCCCCCTGCCTGCCAGGCTCGGGCTCCAGGCTGCCAATGGGATCTTGCCTTCTGCAGGTCCTGGGCTCCAGAAGCCTGGGATGATGCCTGTCGCTGGTCCGCCCTCCCAGCCCTGGCTAGCAGATAACTCTTCAGACTGTCATCAGTGAGTAATATTTTCCAGGTGCCAAATGCTGGATAAATATATTTATCTTACTGGAAAGCTCAGGAGTTTTTCTTTAATGGGAAACTATAAAACTCCGTGTGGATTTGCTTCTACCGGGTCTGTCCTCCTCAACCATCCTTATCCTGGACTGAGTAACAAGATCCAGATGAACTGTAAGGTTAGTTCATTTCTCTCCGGACCCCGATTTCCTAGTAGAAAGCAAGGTGAGTGACATTTCAAAAGAGCTGGCTGTGATTTATGTTTTTGTATCCATGGAGGTCTTTCAAGATCCAGGTATTTTCTCATAACCTGGGGAAACTCCTTTTGTCTGCCTTTAAACCTGTTTATTAGCCGAACAATTTCTGAAGGCAATTAAAAAATAAAAGTCTTCAAGTAGAAATACAGAGGGGTTAGGAAGCAGAATAAATCACTTAGGGGTTTCCAGTGGTAAGAAAAGATCTCACTGGAAAAAAATTAATACATATGCATGCACACATTATACATGCACATGTGTAGAATATATGGATGCGTGTGTGTGTGTGTGTGTGTGTGTGTGTGTGTGTGTGTGTGTGTGAACAAACCTGAGTTTTACCACACCGCATTACAGGGAACACAGACTTGCTATTTTTTATCTAGTGAAACCAAACTAACCATTGAACCAAAAACTCATTCCTCCAGGAGCTGCCATCAGATCCCGCCCTGCCCAGCCCCAGTGACGGCACCGGCACCGCACAGGCTGGCTCCGGGAAGCACAGAGGGAGACAAAACCCTGGCCCTGCTTAAGGAGTTTACTGTCTTCACAGAAACCTGCATAAACTCTGGTCACAGAATCCCCCACACACACACTGAAAACCCTACAGGACACAAGGTCAAAACACTTGGCTCGGCCTCACTATACCTTTTAATTTTAGCTCATTGCTCCCTGTAGGCTCACCACTGATCTCTTCAATTCTTCAAAAGCACCAAGCTCTGCCCGACCCCAGGCCCTTAGCACCTGCTGTTCTCTCTTCCTGGAGCCCTCACCTTCCCACGCTTTCCCCCCTATCTGTGCTTAGGTGCTGCACTCAGAAAAGCCTTCTCCTAACAGGTCAGGCCCTTTGCCAGCATTATCTTTCTGCACATCTGTTTCTTTCCCTTCAGAGTAGCTAGCAGCTTACACTTTATCTTTACGCATCTTTATTTCCAGACTTAGATCTACTTCCCTATTACCCACTGGCCCACGCTCCACAGCCCCTGAACTCTTCTGGTCCTTGCCATCTCAAATTTCTACACCAGGTCTGGCCCACAAGAGGTGCGTGATAAATACGTATCCATTCAATTAGTAGTCAACGAAATCCAAGTTCACTGGCATCCGAGACACGGTGCAGGTATGGAGGAATCCACTGCAAAGTCCAGCCCAACCACAGTTTCGCAACTGGTTCCACAGGCTTCATCTAACTGTCTCATCATTCTTCCTTTTCTGTGTTCTTCAGCAGCATAAGGACATGGGACACAGACCCCAGAGCTTGGGTCACATGCCTGATGCAGCTCTGAGCCTTCTGAATGTCAGATCTGCTCCCACAGAGTCATCCCTAAGCCGGGCGTGGTGACGCACACTCGTAATCCCAGCATTCGGGAGGCTGAGACAGGAGGATCGCGCAGATTCGAAGCCAGCCTCAGCTACTTAGTGAGGCCCTTTGCGAATCAGTGAGACCTTGTTTCAAAATAAAGAATAAAAAATAGGGCTGGGAGTGTAGCTTGGAGGTAGAATGCCCCTGGATTCAATCCCCAGTACCACCAAAAAAAAAAAAAAAAAGGAAGAAAGTCATCCATCCCTCTGGTGGCTAAACACTCCCTCCTAGCACTGGGGCTGCCCTCTGCATTTGTTAAGCAGGGAGACAGACGGTAGCAGCAGAGTGGGCGAGGCCCTTCCCAATCCAAAAGAGTTTTTACAACTCTTCAGAGGGAAAGCCTCTGGAACAAACGGCACAGAACCATTGAGATGTGGTCCAGGAATGACCCTTGGGACGCCATTGTTCATGTTTACCAGGGCGGTGGTATTCTGGTCTTCAGGTTTAAAGATGGACACTACTAATTCCCATTTCACAGAAAAAGAAATAGAAGTGGCATGCTCGACGCGACCTGATCTTAAAAATCAGGCCTCCTGGAGGAGGGGAGTTGGACCTAGGAAATCTTCAGGTGGTATTCATGATGTCTCCGTTTGGGAAGGAAAGTGATTTTGATTTAATGAGCCCAGAGGCAAATCAGAGCCCATTAGACCCAGCAGGAGAACAGGCTTGAATGCCGGGGCTGAGCAGAAAGAGCAGAGCTGTAAGCTGGCTGCCAGGCCCCATGTTTCCTCCTGCTGCAGAAGGTTGGGGGCTTCGTGTAGATTTCTTTTGAAATAGAGTAGCCTGATGATTCCCACCCCACCACAATGACATATTCTCCACACCAAACTCTTATGTCCCTCACTTTGTAGCAAGTCAGAAAGAGACCAACACTTACCCTGATCAAAATTCTCCAGTGAAAAGCCGGGCGTGCTGGCGCACACTTGTAATCCCCGCGCTCGGGAGGTGGATCGCGCAGGTTCGAAGCCAGCCTCAGCTACCTAGTGAGGCTCTCAGCAACTTAGTGAGACCCTGTTTCCAAATAAAATATAAAATAGGTCTGGGAGTATAGCCCGGGGGTAGAAAGACTCTGGGTTCCACCCCCAGTACCACCAAAAAAAAAAAAAAAAAAAAAATCTCCAATGAGAACATTTCTATTTCATTTCATCTACTACAAAGTCCTGTGGAGGAATAGGTAAGAGCTTGCCTCACAAGGGAAATGTCTCAGCGGTCGGCCGTCCATGGACACGCATAAGGTTATGTATGATTAAGGGTCTAGGGTCACTTAAGGGAATGTGCTGAAGATAAATAATATTGAGACTAGATAAGTCCAAAGGCAAATGAATGGAGCTGGACCCTTTCTTTCTACCATGCACAAAAATTAGCTGCAGAAAATCAGAGACCTGGCCAGGTGTGGTGACTCATACCTGTAATCCCAGTACTTGGGAGGCCGAGACAGGAGAATCACTGATGTGAGACCAGCCTCACAACTTAGTGGGACTTTCAGCAATCTAGTAAGACCCTTTTTCAAATAAAAAATAAAAAGGGTTGAGGGTATAGCTCAGAGATAGAATGTTCCTGGGTTCAATCCCTAGTATAACCACCACCCAAAAAAGAAAGAAAAATTTTTTTAAAAATAGAGAGAGTACTAAGTATAAGAGCTAAAACTATAAAATTCTTAGGAGAAAACAGAGGTAAATGTTTGTGACCTTGGATTAGGCAAAATTTTAGATACAACACCAAAAAAAGCACAAGCAAAAAGAGGAAAAAATAATATATTAGATTTCATCAAAACTATCAATGAGCCGGGCGTGGTGGCTCACGCTTGTAATCCCTGCGCTTGGGAGGCAGAGACAGGAGGATCGCGCAGGTTCGAAGCCAGCCACGCGCGCTGGCTTAGGAGACCCTGTTTCCAAATAAAAATGTAAAAACAGGTCTGGGAGTGTAGCCCGGAGGTAGAAGGGCTTCCAGGAACTCCAGTACCACCAAAAAAAAAAAAAAAAAAAAAAAAAAAAACTATCAATGAACCAAAAAGACAAGCCAGAGAATTGGGAGGAGATGTTTGCAAACTGTCTATCTGATAAGGGAGTAGGACCCAGAATATATAAAGAACTCTAATAATTCACTAATAAAAACTAAACAACACAATTTTTTATGATACTCAGGACTGAACTCAGAGACATTCTACCTCTGGGGTATACCCCCAGTTCTTTCTATATTTTTTGTTTGGTTGGTTTTGGTATAAGGTCTCACTAAGTTACTAAGTATCTGGCTACACTGCTAAGGCTGGCATCAAATCTGCCATTCTCCTGTCTCAGCCAACTAAGTACTGGCATGTACCACTATTCCCAATTACACCACAATTTTAAAATAGGCAAAGGATTTAAATAGACCCTTCTCCAAAGAATATATACAAAAGGCCAATAAGCACATTAAAAGATAGTCACCATCATTAGCTGTTAAATAAAAGGAAAATCTGAATCACAATCAGATGCCACTCTACACAAACTAAGATCGCCATGATTTTTTTTTTAAAGTAAATTTAAAATAAAAGAAGCTGGGTGTGGTGGCACATGCTTGTAATCCCAGCATTCAGGAGGCTGAGACTAAAGGATCGCGCGGCTACTTAGCTGAGACCAAAGGATCTCGGCTACTTAGCGAGGCCCTTTGCAACTCAGTGAGACCCTGTTTCAAAATTAAAAAGACTAGCCGGGCGTGGTGGCGCACGCTTGTAATCCCCGCACTTGGGAGGCGGAGACAGGAGGATCACGCAGGTTCGAAGCTAGCCGCGCTGGCGTAAGAGACCCTGTTTCAAAAATATAAAATAGGTCTGGGAGTGTAGCCCGGAGGTAGAAGGGCTTCCAGGAACCCCAGTACCACCAAAAAAAAAAAAAAAAAAAAAAAAAAAATTAAAAAGACTAAAAATATAGGGCTGGGGTGTAGCTCAGAGGTACAGTGTCCCTGGGTTCTATATCCAGTACCACTAAAATAAATAAAAAAATAAAAAATAAAAAATAAATAAAAGACGAGATCCCAGAAAGGAGCGAGGTATGGAGAGGTGGTCCTGATATTCAGCATCTTCTTTCTTTCTTCAAGCATTTCCCAGTATGTAACAGTGACAGAGAGGCTAAGAAAGCTAAGCAGAGTTTTTGGAGCAGGGGTTGAGGAGGAGCCCTCTGAAACATCCCAGGTGTTGTTGGGATTCCTGAAACCTCTACTTTAGATTAAGGATGGGGATCCGTACTCAGAAGTACAGAATTAAAGGTCCTAATTAGCCTAAGCCCAGACTGGAGAAAGCAATCCATCCCCTGCCAAATCAAATGATATGACTGTGGACATTAAAAAAAAAAACAGAAAAATTAACAGATGAACTACTAGAATTAATAAATGAATTTAGCAAGGTCATCAGATAAAAAGGCAAGGTATAAGAATCAATTGTGTTTCTGAATGTATCAGTAAAAAAAAACACATCTTTTAAGTGAAAAATTAAAACCGTACCATTTAAAATAGCATCACAAGGTCACACATATCAGGCAGGTATGATGGCACACATTTGTAATCAGTACTTAGGAGGCTAAGACAGAGGCTCACAGGTTCTAGACTAGCCTCAGCAACTTAGCAAGGCCCTCCTCCGTAACTTAGTGAGACCCTGTTTCCAAATAAAAAATAAAATAGAACTGTGGGTGTAGCTCAGAGGTAGACTGACATTGGGCTCAATCCCCAGTAGTGCACACGCGCGCACAGACACACACACATACACACACACACACACACACACAATCAAATATCTAGAAATAAATAAATCCAACCAAATATATAGATGATTTCTTTACATAAAATTACAAAATATTATTGGTCATAATTAAAGAAGACAAAGAGATACATCCTGAGTTAGAAGACTCAATACTGTAAATATATCAGTTTCCAAAATTGATCTACAAATTCAATTTATCTCCAATCAAAAACCCAACAGAGAAGCCGGGCATGTTGGTGCACATTTGTAATCCCAGTGCTTGGGAGACTGAGACAGGAGGATTGCACAGCTTTGAAGCCAGCCTCAGCTACTTAGTGAGGCTCTCAGTAATTTAGTGAAACTCTGTTTCCAATTAAAATATAAAATAGGTCTGGTCTGGGAGTGTAGCCAAGAGTTAGAAAGCCCCTAGGTTCCATCCCCAGTACCACACAAAAAAGAAAAATCCAGAGGCCTGGGGGTGTAGCTCAGTGGTAGAGCGCTTGTCTAGCATGCCCCAGGCCCTGGGTGGGACCCTCAGCATCTTAAAAAGAAAACAGCAGGCCAGGCTTGGTGGCGCACGCTTGTAATCTCAGTATATGGGAGACTGAGACAGAGGATCGCAGGTTCACGGCCAGCCTCGGCTACTTAGTGAGGCTTTCAGCAGCTTAGTGAGATCCTGTTTCAAAAATAAAGAATAAAGCTGGGCGTGGTGGCGCATGCTTGTAATCCCCGCACTTGGGAGGCAGAGACAGGAGGATCGCACAGGTCCAAAGCCAGCCTCGCTGGCTTAAGAGACCCTGTTTCCAAATAAAATATAAAAAAATAGGTCTGGGAGTGTAGCCCAGATGTAGAAGGGTTCCATACCAGTACCACCAAAAATAAACAGATAAATAAAAATTAAAAATAAAGAAAGAATGCCGGGTGTGGTGGTGGGAATGCTTGTAATCCCTGCGCTTGGGAGGTGGAGACAGGAGGATCGCACTGGTTCGAAGGCAGCAGCACTGGCTTAAGAGACCCTGTTTCCAAATAAAAATATAAAAATAAGTCTGGGAGTGTAGCCTGGAGGTAGAAGGGCTTCCAGGAACCCCAGTACCACCAAAAAAAAAAAAAAAGAAGAAGAAGAAGAAGAAGGAGAAGGAGAAGGAGAAGGAGAAGGAGAAGGAGAAGGAGACAGAGAAGGAGGAGGAAAGAAAGAAAGAAAGAAAGAAAGAAAGAAAGAAAGAAAGAAAGAAAGAAAGAAAGAAAGAAAGGCTAGGGTTTAGCTTAGAGGTAGAATGCCCTGGATTTAATCCCCAGTACCACAAAAAAAAAAAAATAAAGAAAGAAAAAAAAAAGAAAAGAAAACAGCAGTCTTTGGGTATTTGGGTTTTTTTTTTTTTAGTAAAACTGATAACTTAAATATAAAACTAATATAAAAATGCAGAGCCAGGTATGGTGGCCCACGCTTGTAATCCCAGCATTTGGGAGGCTGAGACAGGAGGATTGTGGTTCTCAGACAGCCTCAACTCGTGAGGTTCTTTGCAACTCAGTGAGACCCTGTTTCAAAATAAAAAATAAAAAATATAGGGCTAGGGGTGTAGCTCAGAGGTAGGGTGCCCCTGGATTCTATCCTCAGTACTGCAAAAAAAAAAAAAAAAAAAAAAAAAAAGGACCAAGAAAAGTCAAAATCTTAGTCAAATTGAAGGACCTACATGTCAAGACATCAAAGCCAACCATGAAGCCACAGTAATTAAAGACAATATGATGCTGGCAGAATAGACAAGTTAACCATGTACCTTTTATTCCAGAAACAAATCTTCACATGGTCACCTGCTTTAAGACGGCCATGCTGGGCCGTGCAGGGGGGAAAGATGGTCGCTTCATTAGTACTGGGTCAAGTGGGAATCTATAAAAAAAATAATCTGGAATCCTATCCATCCCCCGCGCCTCCCCACAAATCAATTCCAGAAGGACTGCAAATCCAAATGTGAAATATAAAACTTCTAGATGAAAGATAAGAGAATATCTTCAGAACCTTAGCTTTTGTTAAATTTAAGAACTATTATTAATACAGTAGACTTGAACTCACAACACATAGAAACTAATACAGATCAATAAGAAAAAAGACAGATAATCACTTTTAATGGGAAAAGATATGATTATTCACTCACTACATAAAAGAGACTATCCAAATGGTTAATGAACATGGGAAAGGGTGCCCAATATCATTAGTCTTTGGGGAAATACACATAAAATTACGCAGAGACAATCACTGAACACTCACCAGAATGGATAAAATTAAGACAACAGAGGGTACCAACTGTTGGCAAGGATGGAGAACACCTAAGCCTTCAGGCCCTGCTGACAGTAAACTGCTACAAACTTCTGGTCACTGTTTGGCAGCCTGTATTCAAACTGAACACGTGCGTTGTCTGCCTGAGCAGTTCTACTTCTGTGACTGTACATAATAGATATTTGCACGATTGTCTATCAAAAGCCAGATATAAGAATGTTCACAGAGGCACTGCTGCGGCCCAAACCCAGAGCTCAAATATCCATTATCAGGAGAATGGGCAAACTGTGGTATATTGGTACAATAGAATACTATACAAACAGGAAAAGAAACTGGAGGATCACAGATGCCAGGGCCTGTGCAAATTAGTGAGACCGTTTCAGAAATAAAAAATAAAACAGGATTAGGGATGTAACTCAGGTGCCGGATGTCCCTGGGTTCAATCCCCAGTATTTATAAGTAAACAAATAAATAAATAAGTGGATAAGTGATGTTTAAACACAGTACTTGCTTGCTTGTTTTTTTTTTTTTTTTAACGATACTAGGTATGGAATCCAGGGCTATTCTATCTCTTAGCTACACTCCAGCCCTATTTTTTAATTCTTTATTTTGAAACAGAGTCTTATTGAGTTAGAAAGGGCCTCATAAGTAGTAGCTGAGGCTGTCCTCAAACCACGATCCTCCTGTCTCAACCTCCCAGATGCCAGGATTACATGCATGCACCACCACGCCCAGCTTTAAAAATCTATTTTTAAGTTGTTGCTAATCTGAATTTTATTAGTTTTGTTTGTATCTACTTTGTAAGAGAACCAGGAGGATATAAAGATTATATCTAATTCTGGTAGAACATATCTAAATTGCTTTTTTTTTTTTTGTGGTATTGGGGTTCCTGGAAGCCCTTCTACCTCCGGGCTACACTCCCAGACCTATTTTATATTTTTGAAACAGGGTCTCTTACGCCAGCGCGGCTGGCTTCGAACCTGCGCGATCCTCCTGTCTCTGCCTCCCAAGCGCGGGGATTACAAGTGTGCGCCACCACGCCCGGCCTCTAAATTGCATTTTAATAAAGATAATTTAGAAGACATAAAGGGGCAAACATCAAATAGAATCATCTAACTCTTTGGTTGAATTTTAGATACTGCTGACTTAAGCTAAGCATAAAAATCAGGAAATTAAGCTCTTATCTCCCAAGCTTCTGTTTTTGCTGTGTTGTTAGCTGTGCCATTATTTGACCTCATCGTCTTAGAACACTTACATCCCATTCAGTAATCGTAAACCTGACCTCGTGATTGTTTACTCTTGCTTCTGATTTATTTCTTTCTTATCACTTACCTTTTTACCTCACCAATGTTTTCCTTCTTTCTCAAAGGATGATCAACATTTAGTATCTGAAATTAAAAGACAATCTGGACCTATTGCTTCATAAGGGACCAACGGGCTTAGTGGAGTATGACCCAAAGGGTTCAGGACACGGAGGCGCCTGATAGGATTTCAAGGACAGGATGTAGGTAGTGACGTCATCTTACGGGACTCGTTGATTGGCTGACACTCGGGAGGCTCGGCTACTTGAAATGAACTCCTCCCTGACGGCTGGCTGTCAAGAGGAAGACACTGGCACGCAGTGCTTGGCTCAGAAACTCTCATCTGCTTATGTGAAGTGTCAATGACTTAATGAATTGAAATACAAGAGTACATCTCAAGTGTCCTAGTGTATCACCGTTCTGCTGTCTTGCCATTATTTCTTTCATTTTTTACTTCTTTTTTCTTTCTGGAGGTTGTTCATCTATCTTTGCAGACTCCAAACCTCATTTGTTTTCTCATCTGCAGCATTTTATACATTTGCTATCTATTCTTTTTATCTTTTTCATACTTAATATTGGCCAGGCCATCCAAACGTTCTACCAAAGGTCACAAAACTGGCACCCGTGAAACAAACATTTGTTTGGTCGATGGGTTGTTGTTTTTTTTTTAATATTTTTTTCCCAAAGTGCAAATTTGCTGCAAACATTTGAAAATTGGAGCCGGGTGGGGAAGCCCACTCCTATAATCCCAGTACTTGGGAGGCTGAGACAGGAGGACTGCAGGCTCAACATGAGCATCAGCAGCTTAGTGGTACCCTGGGAGGAGGAAGAGGAGGAGGAGGAGGAGGAGGAGGAGGAGGAGGAGGAGGAGGAGGAGGAGGAGAATAGAAGGAGGAGAAGGAGAAGGAGAAGAAGAAGCTGCTGCTGCAGGTGTACTTTGGATATAGAAAAGCCCCGGGTTCAATCCCCAGCACCATGAAATAAAGGGGGAGGTTCCATATAAAATTTCAGAATTTCACCTGCTACTGACAGATATCAGAAGACATGGCTGTACAAGATGTTCGTAGATAGCAACAGTCAGCCAGAGAATTTTCACATTGGCAGTTCTCAAGCCTTAGTGAGTAGCAGTACCACCTGCAGGACTTTGTTTAAAGACAATTTTTCCTGAGTTCCATCTCCAGAGCTTCTTTGAGAAATCGGCATTTTTTAATGAATCTCCCAGTTACAAATATGGCACTAAGTTATAAACTCAACGCCTTCTTATTTTATTTTGAAACAGGGTCTCTCTAAATTGCCCAGGTTGGCCTCCAACTTTCAATCCTCCTGCCTCAGCCTCCAGAGTAGCTGGAATCACAGAATGAGATTACGGGCATGTACTCCTTAAAGAACCACTGATTAAGATAAAGTGTTTACTCTCACTTTCCCAGGAAGCCCAGTCTCCCACTTCCTCCCTCAGTGTTACAGACAGCGCCTCTATGAATGCAATCGTGTTCACAATACTCGTGATCGATATTGTCTTAGTTTACCCCGATGACACGCAACCTGGTCATCCCCAGGTCACACTGCTGCTTGCAGTTCCCTGCTGTGTATCACACACGTGTCCCAGCCTAAGGGCGCGGAGAACCCGGCTGGAGTGTGCACGCCCTGGCTCTCCTGTCCACTCCAGACTTCACACACAACCCACAGAGGGAGATGAAGCTCGTTGCCATGAGAGAGAGCTTCAGGAACACCCATCAGCCAGAGCTGTTGGTTTTCTTGCCTCTCTGAAGGCCCCAGGAATTCACAGTACCCCTTGGGCTGTTCTTTCCTTGCACTGGTGGATATGCTCATGAGAATTCTCGTTAGTATTCCTTTACTTGAAAGGCCTTCTGGTGGGCAGCTGAGGTAGGTAGGTAGATACTTCTTTGGTCCACACTAGAATCTTCTGTTTATTTTCTTGGCCACCATGTTCATGTCTGTTTCTTTATTCGCTACTAGAGATTGTTGCTCAGGGTGCAGGCAGTTTGTCTTCCTTTCATGAGATTTTCTGGAAGTATCTGTGGTCTAACTTCCCTGTCCCATCATCATCACCATCACCATCACCATCATCATCATCATCATCATCATTATTATTATTATTATTATTATTATTATTATTTTGGTGGTACTGGGGGCGGAACCCAGGGGCTTTCTACCTCCGGGCTATACTCCCAGACCTATTTTATATTTTTTATTTGGAAACAGGGTCTCACTAAGTTGCTGAGAGCCTCACTAAGTAGCTGAGGCTGGCTTCGAACCTGTGCGATCCTCCTGTCTCAGCCTCCCAAGCGTGAGGATCACCAGCTTGCGCCACCACGCCCGGCTCCCCGCCCCATTATTGTGGCGAATTCCAGTTCCAGGTAGTTGGCCCTGTTCTAAATGGTATCTTTCAGAATGTATGTCCCACTCCCAAACATTCGGTGAAATCAACCAGGGTAAGGTCTGGGCATCTGGATCTTTAAAAGCTCCCTAGAGCTGGGCATGGTGGTGCATGCCTATAATCCTAATACTTAGGAGGCTGAGACTGGAAGATCACAGGCTTAAGGCTGGCCTCAGCAATTTAGCAAGACTCAGCAACTTAGTGAGACTCTGTTTCAAAATAAAAATTAAAAATAGCTGGGTGTGACCCTCAGAGGTAGAACACCCCTGAGTTTAATTTTCAGTATACACTTTCCTCCCCCCACCCCCCAAAAAAGAAAAACTCCCTAGAATTTTTTAATGTGCCACCTAAGCTGAGACCCACTGACCCAAAGCTCAGTGCTTCGCAAATTTTATGAGCATAACAATGGCTGGGCTGTAGCTCAAATGCAAATTCTAAATCAGTGGGGCAGGGTGGAAAGTCTACACTTCTAAGCAGCTCACAGCAGTGGTGCTGCTGCGACCGACCACCCTTGGTAGGAAGAGTCTACAGTAAACTCGGCTAGTAACCCTGCCTGCCCCCATGACGCAGCCTCCTGCTGTGTCTTCGGTGAGGCAGAGCCCTTCAGAGGCAGGTACCCTGATGGATTTAGAGTACACCTTTTGAAAACTGCTCAGGACCTGTGTGGAGAAAAACAAACCACAACAAAAGTAGCTGGCGCTGGTCACGAACCTGCAGTACTCCTGTCTCAGCCTCCTGAGTACTGGGATTACAAGCCTGAGCCATCATTCCCAGCACAACCACTACCAAAAATACCACACTTTGGATCCCGATGTTGGCCAGTTCTAATGAAGAGACTGAGCTGGGCGTGGTGGCGCACGCTTGTAATCCCAGCATTCAGGAGGCTGAGACTGAAGGATCGCGATTCGTGGACAGCCTCAGCTACTTAGTGAGGCCCTCTGCAACTCAGTGAAACCCTGTTTCAAAATAAAGAATAAAAAAAAATAGGGTAGGGGTATAGCTCAGAGGTCGAATGCCCCTGGGTTACATCCCCATACCCGCAGAGAGAGAGAGAGAGAGAGAGAGAGAGAGAGAGAGAGAGAGAGAGAGAGAGAGAGAGAGAGAGAGAGAGAGAGAGAGAGACTGAAAATTCACAAATTCTTATAGTTCCAGGAAAGAGATGTAAAAGATAGAAATATTACTTTAGAACAGATTTAAATTGTGTTTGCCTGCGAGCCTTGGTCATCACTTCTCCTGTGAATAAAAAGCCAGGCATAGTGGCACACACTTGAAATTCCAGTATCTGGGAGGCTCGGAGAGGAGGAGCATAGGTTCGCAGCCAGCCTCAGCAACTTAGTGAGGTTCTCTGCAACTTATTGAGACCCTGTTTTGAAATAAAAAATAAACTGGTCATGGCGGCACATGCCAGTAATCCCAGTACTTGAGAAGTAGAGACAGAAAGGCCACAGGTTCAAGGTCAGCTTCAGCAACCTAGCAAGACCTGTTTCCAAATAAAATATAAAATAGAGCTGGAGGTGTAGCTCAGAGATAGAATGTCCCCTGGGTTCAATGCCCAGCACCATAAAATAATAATGTTATTATTATATTATATATTATAATAATGAGGAGGAGAATAAAAAGAGGAATATGATGACAACGACTGAGGGTGTAGCTCAGACGTAGAATGCCCCTGGGTTCAACCCCAGCATCACAAAATAAAACACACACACACACACACACACACACACACACACACACACACACAATTGGAGCACAGAAATGAAGGGGAGCCAGAAAGAAAACAGCGAGGCTTCATCTTCATCATCCAAGAAAGAGATGAGAAACCAGGCAGCCGCCGGTGCTTTCTCCAGTAAGCTTAAAAGACAGAAAGATGACGCCAGGGCATATTGGAAGCAGTCGGGGTACCTCTGAGCAGGGATGCAAAACCTGGGACCGGCGCCCACGGTGCGATGGCGCAATTTCCCCACACGATGGCGCCATTGGCTTGAGGAACACAGCCGGCGCTGGCGCGGGTTTGGCTTTTATGTCCTACTTAGGGAACCATCCTTACACCTCAGACCCGTGGGGGGGGGGAAACAGCAGCGGGAAAGCAGGGCTGCTAGAAGCTGCATTTCATCAGGACAGGAGCCTCTGGCATTTGGAACAAACCGCCTCGGCTTAAAGAGCATCCAGCGTTGGGGAGGACCAGGGCACTCTGTAAGACCAAAGGTCCCTGGAGGAGTTGGCGTGGCCCCTGTAATAGGGAAGGTGAATCGTTTTTTCGACAGTCACTAGAAGAATCCTTTTGCAAAGTGAAAAAACTCCCATTTTTTTGTTTTTACTCTTATTCAAAGTTATTACGGATTGGGGGTTTGTGTGAATGGAAATGTACCAAATGCTTCAAGTCGGTTATTTCACTTAATCTCCACAATGGACTTATTATTAGCCCCACTTTATAGGTGAGGAAACCGAGACGCACAGAGATTAAAGCATCTAAACCCCAAAGGAAAGCCACAACTTGAACCCAACGTGATCTGGCTGCAAAGCACTGTCCCCTTTACCTCCGTCAGTACCATTCATAAACACACGTGTCCGTATCAGGCACAGGGGCACACATCTGTAAGTCCCAGTACTTGGGAGGCTGAGACAGAGGGGTCGCAAGTTCAACGCCAGCACATAGTAACTTAGAACATACCTCAATTTTTTATTTATTTATTTTTTTTTTGCGGTACTGGGGATGAAACCCAGGGGCATTCTACCTCCAAACTATACCCCCAGCCCTATTTTTTATTCTTTATTTTGAAACAGGGTCTCACTGAGTTGCAAAGGGCCTCACTAAGTAGCTGAGGCTGGCCATGAGCCGTGATCCTCCTGTCCAAGCCTCCCAAGTATTAGGATTACAAGCGTGCGCCACCACACCCAGCTCAAAATTAATAATAATAATAACAACAACAATAGTAATACTAATAATAATAATAATAATAATAATAATCTAGGTCGAGAAGGCAGCTCAGAGGTAGAATGCCCCTGGATTTAACCCCTAGAGCCACAAAAATTAATAAATAAATAAATACATAATACATACATACATACATACATACATACATACATACATACAACCAGGCATGGCGGTGAACACCTACAATCCCAGTGCTTGGGGGGCTGAAACAGAAGGATTGCAGGTTTGAGGGCAGCCTCAGCCATTCAGTAAAACCCTGTTTCAAAATAAAATAGGGCTGGGGGTGTACTCAGAGGTAAAATGCCTCTGGGATCAATCCCCAGCCACAAATAAATAAATGCACATGTCTGTATATGATCTTGGTCAGGAATTTGTGTGATGTGTGGCAAAAACCTATCGATAGTATACAAGTTGAAGAGTGGGCTATGGCACCAACCTCACTGTTGAGCCGCAAAAGCTTCCTGAAGCCGGGCGTGGTGGCACACGCTTGTAATCCCTGCGCTTGGGAGGCAGAGACAGGAGGATCACGCAGGTTCGAAGCCAGCCACACACGCTGGCTTAGGAGACCCAGTTTCCAAATGAAAAATATAAAATAGGTCTGGGAGTATAGCCTGGAGGTAGAAGGCCCCTGGGTTCCATCCCCAGCACCACACACACACAAAAAAGAACAAACTAAGGAGAAGCTCGTGTTTCCTAAACTAATTCATTCCATCGTCTGAACTTGATATATCCCCCCTTTTTATTGTATTTTTCTCAACTGTGAAAGACACATTAGAAAGGAAAAAAGATAAAGAAATGAAGGAAGGGAGGGAGGAAGGAAAGAAGGAAAAGGGGAAGGGAGGAAGACAAGGAAATCAATAGCCATTTTAAGAATGGCACGCACTATTCCAGGGTGACCATAACTCTAGTTTTCTGCATATGAAGAAAATTACACCTGATACATGTGGACAGAGTGATAGGAGTGGAAGAGCTACATTTTTCAACCCCTGGAGACACCACTGATTCAGCAACACAGCCAGTGGATGAATCCATTACACTGGAAGGTTGAAGGGGACGTTTGTGGCAGAGGAGCCTGGATGAAGGAACTGGCGCCACAATCGTGCCTGGTGGGCAGAAGACCCTCCCCGCCCCTGCTGAAGTGACCAGGCGGGAAGGAGCCGCAGGCCCGGCACTCGCGGCCAACACCTCTGAAACCACATCCAGGCAGCTTCAAGCCCCAGCTTCCACCAAGAGGAAGAACAGGGACACAGGGGCAGACGCCACCGCAGCAGCCTGGATGGCCTCCTACACACAAGCTTCCTCACAGAGGGTGACATCCGCTCTGAACCAAGAAAGCGTGGGGACCCCGAACCCAGCAAAACAGCAGTGAAGGGAGAGAGAGGCTTAACGCAAGGGAGTTCTTACAGTGGCCGATTATTTGATAATATCAAGAGATTACTTTCAATTTTGTCAGAGGTGATAATGGCATTGTAGTAGTCATGTGCAAACGTGTCCAGTTTTTAAAGTGGTTTGCTGAAGAATGTAAGGGTGAAATGATATTATTTCCTTCAACAAGATAGAGAAAATAAGACAGATGATCAAGTGTGCCATAGTCATCATAACAGTTTAAAGGTGGTGATATATATTGTGGCCCATTTTATTATTTTTATGTGCGCTTTTATTCTTCGTAAAAAGTTGTTTAGTAATCAAAAAAGAGAAGTGTTTACTTCGGCAATATTAGGTGGGATGAAAGAAAATTCAGAGCCAGGTGTGGTGGTGCACACTTGTAATCCCAGCATTCGGGAGGCTGAGACAGGAGGATCACAGGTTCGCAGCCAGCCTCAGCTGCTTAGTGAGGCCCTCCGCAACTTAGTGAGACCCTGTTTTAAAATAAAGAATAAAAAATAGGGCTGGGGGGTGTAGCTCTGAGGTAGGATGCCCCTGGGTTCAATCCCTGGTTCCGTGAAAAGAAAATTTAGTAAGCCAATGAAATTCGCTTCCGCTTTGATAGCGGGCAACCACAGCCCACATCAGTGTTGGATTCCAATGTTCCTCTTACAAACTGCATTCATCTCCAAAAGATAGATGGCGCCATCTGCCTGGCTAGGATCACTTTCAGTGGGCTTGCACTACAGAGACCGGCCTTGCAAAAGGCTTTCACAATAGCTGAGCGTGGTCCTGCATGCCTATAATCCCAGCAACCTGGGAGAAATGCAGGTTTGAGACCAGCCTCTGCAACTTAACAAGACTCAACAACCTAAAAACTCTGTTTTTAAAAAATAAAAATAGCCGGGCGTGGTGGTGCACGCTTGTAATCCCTGCGCTTGGGAGGCGAAGACAGGAGGATCACACAGGTTCGAAGCCAGCCGCGCTGGCTTAAGAGATCCTGTTGCCAAATTAAAAAAAAAAAAAAATAAATAAATATATATATATATATATATATATATATATATATATATATATATATATATGTCTGGGAGTGTAACCCAGAGGTAGAAGGGTTTCCAGGAACCACCAAAAAATAAAAATAAAAATAAAAAGTGCTAGGGGTGGCTCAGAGTTAGAATGCTCTTGTGTTCAATCCCCAGTAACACCCCCACAAACACACACAAGCGTGCACACACGATATCCAACAGTAACTTTTACTGGTTAGCTATAGTGTTTCATTAGCTTTGACCTCACATCAGGGGCTTGTTCAAAGCCAAGTGTTCTTCCCAAACTCCAAGACAGAAATGCTGGCTGAGGCCATGACTCTAACACTAACACAAGACGCTCACTCAGCCATCTCTGCCTGCAGATGGCTCCCATTCTCCCCTGAAGGTGTGCTCCTTGCTTGACCCCCAACGCTTCTCATTCTCAAGATGGTCTGCAACCTTCCTCGAATGTGTATCTGTTTTCTGAAATAAATCTGCTCTGAGGTAAAAAAAAAAAAAAAATACCCTCCTTCTTAGAGAATGCAAATTAAAACAACTGAGAGGCTGATAGCTCAGTGTTAAAGCACTTGCTTAGCTTGCACCAGGCCTTGAGTTCAATCCCCAACCAGGCTCCCAAACACACACACACACACACACACACACACACACACACACACACACACTATTCTAAGATGTTCAGATTGTAGAAATCAAAACTGAAAATACATTCATTGGAGGTGTGGGGAAACAGACCTTCTCAGACTTTATTGGTTGGAGTATAAAGTAAAACAACACCTACAGGGGGACAACTTGGGAGCGTCTCGAGCATGTATATGCCCTTTGGCCTCTACCTCAAATCACTTTTGCCTACGGTTATTCATTGCTCTATTGTTTATAACAGGTGACTAGAAAACATACTAACAAAATAGGCACTGCTAAAGGAATTATTCAACTACCACACAGAATGGAATATAATATAAAATTTTCAAATGAAGAAACTTTCTAGCCGGGCATGGTGGCGCACACTTGTAATCCCCGCGCTTGGGAGGCGGAGACAGGAGGGTCGCACAGGTTTGAAGCCAGCTGCGCTGGATTAAGAGACCCTGTTTCCAAATTAAAAAACCATAAAATAGGTCTGGGAGTGTAGCCCAGAGGTAGACGGGTTTCCAGGAACCCCAGTACCACAAAAAAAAAAAAAACTTTCTAAAATGATATCAAATACCTTCAAGATATAGTTAGTGGGCAGGGGGAAGGCAAGGTAAGACAACGATACACGCAGGATAACCATGGCATCGTTACTGAAGAAAAAGAATAAAGAATACATATGCTTGCATATGCATAAAATATTTCTGGGAAGATGCCCAACTCAATAACGGCACGTTAGGTACCTGGGGGCAGGGAGAATTATCACGGAGTGCTTTTGTGTATTTTCCCTAAGAAACTCCATAAATGTATAATCTGTTGAAAAAATAAAGATAAAAAGTTTCCTAAAAAAATAAATGGTTTTGTTTGTTTGTTGTTGGTTTTCGTGGTATTGGGAATTGAACCCAGGAGGACTCTACCTCTGCGCTACCCTCTGGTCCTATTTTCTTTTTCTTTTTCAGTACTGGGAATGGAATTCAAGGGCATTCTATCTCCAAGCTATACCCCCAGCCCTATTTTTTTATTCTTTATTTTGAAACAGGGTCTCACGAAGTTGCAGAGGGCCTCACTAAGTAGCTGAGGCTGGCCACGAACCTGCAGTCCTCCTGCCTCAGCCTCCCAAATGCTGGGATTACAAGCGTGTGCCACCATGCCTGGCTTATTTTTTTTATTATTATTTTGAAACAGAGTCTCACTAAGTTTCGGAGGGCCCTGCTAAATTGCTGGGGCTGGTCGCAAACCTATGATCCTCCTATCTCAGCCTCCCAGATACTGGGATACAAGCTTGTGCCATCCTCCGCACCTGGCTGTGAGTTGTTTTTAATCCAGGGCTGGAGTGGGGAGACAGGAAGCTGGAAAATGTGTCTGCCGCAAGTGGGCCACTAGCAGCAAAAAGACCAAAACACAGTTAAAGCACCCCGCATGGGGAAAGTCTAATCCATTTTACACCAAATTAAAACCCAGTAACTGTATCAGGTCAAACTAACTCCAGTTTCACCTTACACCCTGGGCTTAACTCTCCAGACAGGAGGGCCTGTCGGCGCCCTTAAGCCTGGTGATCCCAGTGTCAGGCCTGGCAAAGCCATAAAAGTCCAAGCTCCACTGGAAGAAGCGAGCCTGGGCCTCCTGCTGCGAAGAAGCACAAGGAAGCAAATCGCTGCAGCAGCATTTAGTAGACCAAGTTCCCTTTTTAAATTGGTCAGTTCAAGTGAAAACAGAGCCTATCTTTTCATATCTATAAAATAGTTCCTGGAAAAAAAGTGGCATCTAACAACAAGTACCTACCTCATCGGGCTATTGTGAAAACAAATGACACTTAGTACACGCTCATGGTTAAGAGTCAGGAGGGAAAATACAGAATTTGGAAATGTTCAAGGGCCAGGTCGTCTGTAGCATCTTTCCAGCCCCATGGCTGTCGGTCACTAAAACCTGGAGCCAGTGAACTGCAAAGCACACGTACGGCTGCTTGGAAGGATGACGGGCATGGTGGCGCCCAGGACTTGGGAGGCTGAGACAGGAGTTTTGCAGGTTTGAGACCAGCCTCAGCGACTTAGTAGGACACTGATTCAAAAATTATAAAATTAAAAAAATAAACCTGGGGGTGTAGCTTGGAGGTAGAATGTCCATGGGTTCAATCCCCAGTACAAAAAAAAAAAAAAAAGTGACAGAATGTAGGGCGGGGGGCTGAAAAGGGTCCTAGAGGTTGCCACACGCCCCTGTGCTGGCGGTGACCCTCAGTGTTTGCTGTATGCTTTTCTCCTCTCCTTCCGCCTCCCAGGCACACAGAAAACTCTGCTTCCCAGCCATTACCCCTGAGCGAGTCACAGGACAGAGTGCATCCGGCCAATAGAAGGTAAGCGGAGGTAGAGGTTGGAGCCACCTGGCGCCCTTCCCCCAGCCCTGAAAACCTCTGGTTGAGCTTTCAGCCAGGAGAAAGGGAAATGGAATCCTTATATTAATACCCAGAGAGCTGCAGAGCCCGAGGGAAGATTGGCATGGGTTTGAAGTACTGAAATGTCGGCATGCATTCCCATGCACAGCCTGGGAAGCCTAGCAGCCCCCAGCCCCGAGTGGCTCTCAGGGTGGCAACGGGAGACTCGAAAGTGTGTTCAGTAAGGACTCATGAGCTTTTTATGAATGCTTCTTCTTTTATAGGGAATTTGATCCATGTAGGGTATGGTACCACCATTAACTTTCAGGCTGGTTGGAATTCACAGGCTGTTTGTTTGTAGGATATGCCATTCACTTGAGGAGACCAGTTTTATGGGGTTGTTTGTTTGTTTGGCACTGGGGATTAAACCCAGGGGCATCCTACCTCTTAGCTATACCCCTAGCCCTGTTTTATTTAAAACAGGGTCTTGCTAAGTTGCTGAGGCTGGTCTTGAACCTATGATCCTCCTGTCCCAGCCTCTCAAGAACTGGGTTTACAGGCATGGCATATACCACCATGTCTAGCTATCTGAGAACTACTAAAATGCTAGATACACAGGGACTCCAGGTTGATAAAATGAAACTGTCAATTTAAAAAAAAATGAGAAACATGGATGGATGACCTTATTTTAGAGATGACAATGGAGGTATGGAGGGAGGGGCCCAGGACTTGTCCCAGGTCACATCTAAGCCTTGAGGATCACGTTACCAGGGGTAGAAAGTCTCCACATCTTAGGTCAACCCGATCAGGGCCAATAGTCACTCAAGGATTTTAGTACCAATAAAACAGCCCCGCCCCATCTTGGGGCAAAATCCTAGAACGCTGACTGCTCTCAATGCATTTGCCCTGAATTCGGCCATAGGAAGGAGGCGCCGTGAGTGAGACCCTGGCAGCTGTCGACTGATTTGTCCAGGTTCCATATCTCCAGATCTCCCGCTTTATCCAGAAAGGCCTGAAAACTTGGCCCATACAGTGAGATTTTCCAGTGTTGAAGACCATTTGAAATGGAAACAAAACCTCTGCACATCAAACAAAATACACCTGAGGGCTGGCTGAGGCCTGCGGCCCAGCCAGGTAAGATCTCCCCTGCTTTGTTTCGCTGAAGTTCAGGGCTGAGCTGCAGGGAGGGCACAGAAGCAGAGCCTCTCCTGAGAGGGTCTCCTGAGAGGATTACCCGAGTTCATAAACGGCATCAGCAGGTACAGTGAAGTTCAGATAAACAGTGAATAATTTTTTTTAGCATAGATGTTATACGCAATACTTATATTTGTGGAGTAGAAGTGAAACCAAGCCATCAAAACAGCAGCTTCTCTGTTCCTAGAAACTGTTCAAGGTGTTATTCAGGATAAAGATAATCCTAAAACCTAACCTAAAAGGGCCGTGAGAGCCCAGCGGAACCAAAGAGTGAGGACATGACCTCGCGGACCTAGATTAGAAGCGAGCAGTGCCGTGGGCAGGTCTTGGATGAACCAGACTAACAGCCAGACTGGAGAATCCCCAGTTACAACCGCCACCTGGACCAGAGGACCAACTGTGGATTACAACCAGTCGACCTCTCTCTGTGGGTTACAACCAGTCAGCCTCTCTCCTCTCACCCCTGCCACTTGAATTCCCCCCTTAGCAGGTGACTAGGGACACAGAATTTCCTTGGTTTGTCCCCATTTCATATTTCCACATCTCCCACTTTTTCCAGGAAGGCCTGCAAACTTGGCCCATACTCTGAGATTTCCAATTTGATTGGAAATGGAGATATGAACAGGAGATAGAACCTCCTGTTTTCCTGTCAGATGACCTACAACAGAGCTCTCTTTAAAATTGGTAGAGGGTGTTGGCTTCTCCCTGGGGGAGGCAGTGAGCCCTTGCTTGGTAATATAAATTATATATTTATATCAATGCATATATAACATACAAATATATAAACCATATATTTACATTTGTATTATGGATATAAATAGATGAGGCATTACTATATAATTATATAGTACAATATAATCGATAATATGTTATTTTTAAACATCGATTATATGTTCGTTTGTTTTTTGCAGTACTGGGGATGAAACCCAGGGGTTTTCCACCTCCAAGCTACACCTCCAGCTCTATTTTTTATCCTTTTTTTTTGAAACAGGGTCTCACTAAGTTGCAGAGGACCTCATTAAGTAGCTGAGGCTGGCCAAGAACCAGGATCCTCCTGTCTCGGCCTCCCAAATGCTGGAATTACAAGCGTGCACCATCACACCCGGCTAGGTAAATATGTTACTATATATAGTATTTATATAATATTGTCTGGATATATTTATGCTATACATATATAGTCATATATAGTTATACAAATATTGCCTAGGACATACTTATACTTAAAAAGTATAGTTGGGAGTAGTGATGCATGCTTGTAATCCCAGTGCTTGGGAGGCTGAGACAGGAGGATCGCAGGTTCACAGCCAGCCTCAGCTGCTTAGTGAGGCTTTGCATACTTAGTAAGACCCTGTTGCAAAATGAAGAATAAAATATCGGGGCTAGGGTGTAGCTCGGAGGTAGAATGCCTCTGGGTTCAATACCCAGTACCACAACTTAAAAATAATAATAATAATTCGCCAGGCATGGTGGCCCATGTTTGTAATCCCAGTGCCTGGGAGGATGAGACAGAACAATCGCATAGGTTTGAAGCCAGCCTCAGCTACTTAGTGAGGCTCTCAGCAACTTAGTAAGACCCTGTTTACAAATAAAGTATAAAATAGGTCTCAGAGTATAGCCCGGAGGTAGAAAAGCCCCTGGGTTCCACCCCTAGTACCACAAAAAAAATTTTTTTTAATAATTTATTGTCTGGGCCGGGCGTGATGGCGCACGCTTGTAATCCCCGCGCTTGGGAAGCAGAAACAGGAGGATCGCGCAGGTTCGAAGCCAGCCGCGCGCTGGCTTAGGAGACCCTGTTTCCAAATAAAAATGTAAAAATAGGTCTGGGAATGTAGCCCGGAGGTAGAAGGGCTTCCAGAAACCCCAGTACCACCAAAAAAATAAATAAAATTAATAATAAAAAAAAATAATAATAATAATAATAATTCATTGTCTGAAATTCAATTGAGCATTTCAGCTCACTAATGAGTTCTTCTTTCTTTTATTTCTTTTCTTTTTATTTTTGTGGTACTGGGGATTGAACCTAGGGACATTCTATCTCTGAGCTACACCCCCAGCCCTAGTTTTTATTCTTTATTTTGAATCAGGGTCTCACTAAGCTGTGGAGGGCCTCACTAAGTAGCTGAGGCTGATCTGAAACCTGCGATCCTCCTGTCTCAGTCTCCCAAGTACCGGGATTACAAGAGTGCACCACCATACTCACCTACGTGTTCTTCTTTCTTTGGCCTTGATTAGTGAGGAAATCTGGAGAACAGTAGTATTTTGGACCAGTGAGGCTCGGAGCAGGTGGCCAAAGCTTCATATTGTGACTGGCTCCCTGGAACTGTGCAGGAAGGATTTGATCCATCTACAAGCAGCTACGCTCCGGGACACATGGCCACTGGAACTGGCTTCGAGGTCAGGCTCCCCTAAGCAAGCTGGTTCCCTCCAGACAATAGGACTGCCTTCTGCTCTCCCATCTCTCAGGTGGGTCAGGGCAGGCCCACTACCCGGGTGGGTCCTCCTAAGGCGCCCTGTCTCCTGTGGTGCCCCCCACTATGTCTGCCCGGGGGCCACACTGGGATGCTCAGAATCCCAGAGACAGGTGCGCTCACCCCCCCTCCTCTGAACACACATCACACCCATCATCCCAGCGGGGACCGCACTGTGGGCTCCAAGGCTCCCATGACCTGGGGAGGAGGACCTCCGAAGCCACCGTCCTCCCTTCCTTCCTGTAGACTCAGCTATCTGACACTGTGCTCCCTGATGCCAGATGCCACTAGATGGATATTTCTGTCTGCCAGGAAGCCAAGCAGAGATTCCAGATGCTGGCCCCAACACAGACCACGCCCACAGATGGGCAGGGTTGGAAGCCACACCCCACAGGGTGAAAACCCTGCCGGGCCCACTGAGTCCCATTTCTCACCAGGAGTCCCCTGTAAGGCAACTAGGTACTCCCCTACATTTCAAAGCACTCCAAGTTAAAAAAAAAACACTAAAATTTTTCTCTCTGAGTAGTTTTCTTATAATTGATCAAACCAATCCATAACTGTGTTGAAGGGCAAATAATTGTCCTTTCACTCCAAGCCTGTGGAAGTGATTTACTAAAGTTACCGGTTGCTTCTGACACTAGTTTAACCAACCTCCCTCCTGTCCAGTAACCTTATTACAGCAGTTTAGACAAATTCACATGTGCTTTTATCCCAAAGGAGTATTTTACTGATCTTAGTAGGTAATTTTAAAATGAGCAATATATTCTCAATTATTGATAATATTACTAGTAGATTTGTATTTTCCTCCCTCTCTGGAGGGCCAGATTGGGTTTCCTAAGGCTGTTCTCTGGGCAGGAGTGGACTTCAGCGGCCAGGTGTGGTGGCGCAGGCCTGTAATCCCTGTACGTGGGAGGCTGAAGCAGGAGAGGAGGTCCAAAGACAGCAGCTTAGTCTTAGTGGGACCCTGTTTCCAAATAAAAAATATAAAAGGCTAGGGGCGTATCTCGGAGGTGGAATCTCCAGTATCAAAAATAATGTCAGCAGAGGAAAAATACTGGCTTCTTCCATTTACCTTCACTGACCTCCAGGGGACAGCAGAGCCAGGAAAAACAATAATACTGGGCTGTGCCTCGGGGTCCTGCAGATTCCACTGCCCAGCTGATGGGCCAGGGAATTCTAGTTGCTCTGATGCCCAGGATTCTGCAGCCACATCCTCTGAGGCTCCCAAGGCCTCTCCTCAACAGCTAGGCTGCAGTTCAAAGGTCTGGCGGAGGCATGTCCAGTTCCAGGAGGAAGCCAGGTGACAGGCCCAGGGCTTCCCTGTGAACTCAAAGACTACTCGGGGAATCCAGACTGCTGAGCCTGAAGCCCACGTCCTCCACCTCCACAGAGCCGGCCTTGGCACAGCACTCGGGTTTCCTCATCTGCCAAATGTGGTTAGCAGCCACCGAGAGGATTAAACGAATACATGTATGTTGGTCACTGACAACAATTTCCAAATGCCTGCCCCTCTGTCACCTGACTCCAGACTATTTTTGGAAAAGTCGAGATTCTGTGTAGAATTGTATTTTAATAAATTATTATTGGGATTTAATTTAGATTCATATTGTATGTTTCAAAATGATAATATCTAGCAGTTGCTTTGAGTTGTTAATTTGAATAAAGTGTTGTTGGGGTAGTAGATTTTCTCTGTGGCTATAAACAGGAGTATATAAAGCATGGTTTCAATTTTTATAACTCTAGATATAATAAGATGCTTTTGCCCAGTGTGGTGGCGCATAGTTGAAATCCCAGTATTTGGGAGGCTGAGACAGGAAGACTGCAGGTTCAAAGACAGCCTTAGCAAACAGTGAGAATCTCACCAACCTAGCAAGACCCTGTTTCAAAATAAAAAATAAATAGCCTGGGAGTGTAGCTTGGAGGTAGAATACCACTGGGTTCAATCCACAGTGCCACAAAAAAAGATATTTTCAGTGCTAACCCACACTAGACATGATTCAAAATCTACAATGAATCATAAATATTACTGTATTAGAGCTCTCTAGGAGACAAGAAACTATACAAATTAGTATTGGAGTATTCTATCTCTGAGCTGTACCTCTAGCTCTATTTTATTTCTAATATTGAATCAGGGTCTTGCTTCAAAAAGAACCTTCACTAAGTTGTTGACGGCCTTGCTGAGGCTGGCCTTGAACCTACAATCCTCCTGACTCAGCCTCCCAAGTCGAGGGATTACAGGAACGTGACAACACACCGGGCTGCTTTAGGCCTTTCCATGTATTCACCTGCTTTGTTTTCCCCACACTGTTGTCTACTCAGGCAGCTCCAGATGACATCTGCCTACCTTGGGTAGTGGGAGCCTGAGCTGAATTTAGACCTGAGGTGATCTCTAGAGATGTGCTGAAGTCAGAATGGAGAGCTAACTGGGCTGGGGGCATAGCTCAGGGCACGGTACTTGCCTAGAATTGGCAAGCCCTGGGCTTAATCCCAAGAGGAGGGCCAACAGCGATGCGAGCAGTAGATGCTCAATAAGACTAGTTCTGACTCTCCTTCCAACATTTCACCTCCATTGAGTAGGGGCTTGTTGTTGTTGTTGTTGTTGTTGTTTATTTGTGTTTTGTTGTTGTTGTTGTTGTTGTTGTTGTTGTTTATTTGTGTTTTTGTTTGTTTTGTTTTGTTTTGGTGGTACTGGGGGTGGAACCCAGAGGCTTTCTACCTCCGGGCTATACTCCCAGACCTTTTTTATATTTTATTTGGAAACAGGGTCTCACTAAGTTGCTGAGAGCCTCACTAAGTAGCTGAGGCTGGCTTCGAACCCGTGCGATCCTCCTGTCTCGGCCTCCCAAGCGCGGGGATTACAAGCGTGCACCACCACGCCCGGCTTTTATTTGTTTTTTTACTCTAGGTAAACTGAACTTACTTCCTCTTTTCTCACAGGGGATATACTAAAGGAATGGAGATGAGAAAGATTTATTTATCCACGGCTCCCACGGCTAGTCCTTGTAATGTTCCAGCTGTTTGCTTGCAACTCTTTATCCTTCTCCCTAGCTCTCCCTGGGGTCTCTGCAAGACTGCAGTGTGCCTTTGCGCAAAATAGAAAAAGACTCTTCCCCAAACAGCACTTAATCTGGCAAATTTGGAAAGGGCGCTTACTCAGGCTCACCCTGGTGCAGTACGTGAAAGGCACCTCCAGCAGAGAAGGGCCCCAGCACTCCCTAAAGGTAGAAGCCAACAAGGAAGACCAGCAACGCAAGCAGCAGCCTGCTGTGGAAGACAGAGCCCCTGGTCACCGCTACCACCCCAGAGCTGAGGAGGGCCCCGAGCCTGACTCTCCTGCCCTCCTCTGCAGCAGCCCACACACATCTGGTTCTGCCATGACCAGCTTATAGAGAGATTCCTTCCCTTCCTCCAAAGAACTTTCCACGGACCTTTGGAATCTTTCATCTAAATCCCAGTCTAGGGTTGAGGTCCTGCTCTAAAACCACCAAGCAGTGACTCGGGCTTTCTGGAGGGATAATTTTTCTCAACAACTGCTGAGTTTACTTTTGGTTAAGTCCCGCGGCTTTGCCTGTGGGATATCTGAAACTCTTGACACTGCCCCACAACCCCAGCAAACTCTCAGGATCCAATTAGTAAATACACTCCATTGTCACTGAAGGGAAAACCACTGCCGTGCTATTTAGCCTTGACACCGAAATAGTAAATGATACTGTGGGAACCGCAGCACATCCAGAACAGGCCATCCGCAAGAGGCAAGCCGCCTCTTCTGAGACGCCCTGCCCTCTAAGATGGGAATTTGGGGACGATGCGTCTGGAAATGATCATTTTCCCCACTAGTGACAGCGTTCAGTACCACATAAGAAATGAAATTGAAGCATTGATCTTATTCTTCAAATATAGGATAGCTTCGATATTAAAATTAACATATAAATTTAGCATCCATCTTATTTTCGACTTGCTTCTGCTGAGTAAATGCATATATAAAGAATGAATCACTGAAACAGTATACAGGGAAATCAAGTTCATTTTTCAAATATGTCAGTTCAAATGCAGTCAGAGCCTGTTTTCTGGGCACCCAACAAATGTTCCCAAGATGCCCCCTCCCACCCCCTCTGGCCTGATCTATCCACAGGGCAAGCCGGGGACCTTGGGAGTGGAGCTGTGCAGCTCGAGCAATATCAGACTGCTACACCTCTCAACCCCTTCTCTAGTCCTATTTCTTTGCATAAATCTTGAGAGTTCTTTAATTCTTAGAACCCTATCAATTAGCTTAAAATCCTGGACCAGTGGTCCAGAATCTCTGCCCCTTTTCCCCGGTACCTATGGCCTCCCCAATTGTCCTGCCATGATTTTTTTTTTTCTTTTTAGTGGTACTGGGTGTGAAACCCAGGGGCTTTTTACCTCCGGCCTATACTCCCAGACCTATTTTTTATATTTTATATTTGGAAGCAGGGTCTCACTAAGTTGCTGAGAGCCTAAGTAGCTGACGCTGGCTTTGAACCTGTGCGATCCTCCTGTCTCCGCCTCCCAAGCACGGGGATTACAAGTGTGCGCCACCACGCCCAGCTTGCCCTGCCATGAATTTTAACCACAGCTATCTACCTGGCCAACATATGGCTCCTCAAGTCATCTGTGAAACTACTCTTTCCCCATCAAGAGTGTTGATACCTCTTAAAACTCACAGCTCCAGGGCAAAGCCTATTCCCAGATGTCACTAATAAACTGAGGATCACAGAGTAACTGGAAGAATCGGCAGCATAAAAAAAAAAAAAAAACTGGCCCTCCCCTTGGAAAGAGGGTAGTCTGGTCCCTTACCAACTATGTTTCTAGAAAGAGGCATTTCTGACTCCATATGTATATTCAATCTAATAATTGAAGCTGAGGCCAAAGCTATTTGAACTAGTGCCAGGGTTTATGTTTAGCCTGCTTATATGCTGATAGAGATGGATGCATAGAGTTGATATCCCACCGTTCTCTTTCTTGGCATAGATCTGAGAAGAAAACCCAAGGACATGAGGAAGAGGGACGTCATCCTCTAATCTTAATGAATTTGTAGAGTACCTGAAAAGGATAAGACTGTCCTGTTAGGCTACCAGGGATTCCAACTCGTCATGTGCCACCCAGGAATCTGCAACTGGAAATGGAGCATCAGGCCCATGAACCATTCTGGGACAGAATGATATAGAACACGTCTAACCCACTCGCAGCACCCTTAGATGAATAAAGGTCTTATACTAAGAGGAGGAGCTAGCTGGGCATGGTGGAGCACACTTGTAATCCCAGTACTTGGGAGGCTGAGACAGGAGGATTCCAGGTTCATGGCTAGCCTCAGCTACTTAGGCCCTCCACAACTTAGATCCTGATTCAAAACAAAAAATAAAAAATTGGGCTGGGGGTGTAGCTGGGAGGCAGAATGTCCCTGGGTTCAATCAGAAGAAGGAAAAGAAGGAAGAAGAAGAAGAAGAAGAAGAAGAAGAAGAAGAAGAAGAAGAAGAAGAAGAAGAAGAAGAAGAAGAAGAAGAAGGAGGAGGAGGAGGAGGAGGAGGAGGAGGAGGAGGAGGAGGAGGAGGAGGAGGAGGAGGAGAGGAGGAGGGGGAGGAAGGGAGGAGGAGGGGGGAGGAAGGGAGGAGGAGGAGAGCAGACTCTCACCAGAAAGGAAGAGAGGTGCTGTGGCTTAATGCCAACTATCTTTCTGTCAGACTGGACTGGCTTCTGGGTCCAACACCAGTCAAGGTAAGCTGGAAGTGGATAGCCAAGCACCCAGATGTTCTGTCTGAGTGACAGACCGGATGCAACTAGAGGCTGGGTGGTTTTGTTCTCTGCATTTAGATGTCCAGCTTCAGGTGAAGGAGTCAGTGCTTATGGGCAGATGGTCTTCCGTTCTATCGAACTCTACATGTGAGGTAGGATGGTCTTTGAAAGCTGAGTTAGAATCTAAGAGGTTTTGCCATTTTAACCAGAGAGGATGTTGCCAGCAGGGCCGCAGAAGAAGAACTGGATGCTGGAGGTGAGACAAGGGAGCGTAGCAACCAGTTTCTCACCTGGGGCCTCTGACCACTCTTACGCCCTGTTTTTGATTCTTTATTTTGAAGCCGGGTCTCACTGAGTTGCAAAGGACCTCACTAAGTAGCTGAGGCTGGCCAAGAACCAGGATCCTCCAGTCTCCGCCTCCTGAATGCTGGGATGACAAGGGAGTTGGTTCACAAAGGAGGTATCACTGATGCTTGTCTCATAAGTGTGGGTAAACTGTGAAATGCCTTTCAAAATACATTTGTTCTTAGCCGGACGTGGTGGTGCACGCTTGTAATCTTGGCACTTGGGAGGCGGAGACAGGAGGATCACGCCGGTTCGAAGCCAGCCGCGCTGGCTAAAGAGACCCTGTTTCCAAATAAAAATATAAAATGGGTCTGGTAGTGTAGCCCGGATGTAGAAAGGTTCCATCCCCAGTACCACCAAAAAATAATAATAATAATAATAATAATAATAATAATAATAATAATACATTTGTTTTTGGCAGCCCAGACATCAGCTCATCACAGCCGCAGAACACCCCGGACGTGTGTCTTTAGAATCAGGTACAAATCATTCTCTTTACTCTCTCACTTTCTCCTTTATGTGAACCCTAACTAATGACACACAACCTCGCCCACAAACTGCACTGACCTGTAAACACTCTAGTAACTATGTCTATTAAATATATGTATAAGCCGGCATGGTGGCACACGCTTGTAATCCACCGCTTGGGAGGCTGAGACAGGAGGATTGCACAGGTTCGAAGCCAGCCTCAGCTACTTAGTGCGGCTCTCAGCATCTTAGTGAGACCCTGTTTCCAAATAAAGTATAAAATAGGTCTGGGAGTATAGCTCAGAGGTAGAAAAGCCCCTGGGTTCCACGCCCAGTACCACCAAAAATAAGTAAATAAATATATATGTATTATATATATAATATATATATATATTTATATTAGCCCAATTAGTGTTAAGAAACTTCGTTACATCAAAGACTTCTCATACCAGAAATGGCCCATGGGAACAAAAATGAGATTTTCTTTTATTTTGAAGAAGACCCCTTGCCCTGTGGCCACTTGAGGCTGGGAGCATCTGAGGCTGAGCACCGGCCCTTCGAGAGCCTCTCAAGACTTATGCTTGCCTCAGGAGCTCTCTCTTTGCATCCTTGTCCTGTAGAGGGTTTTAATTATTTGCTTATTTACTTACCCATTCACGTTCATAGCTTTATTGTCTGACCTAAGCAGTCGCGCCATTCAAGCACTCTGAAGAATGGAAACAGTGAGTCAGAGAAGTGTCTGGTAGGAAAAGCCGGGGCGAGGTGGTGCACTCTTGTAATCCCAGCATTTGGGAGGCTGAGACAGGAAGATCGCAGACAGCCTCGGCTACTTAGTGAGGCCCTTTGCAACTCAGTGAGACCTTGTTTCAAAAATAAAGACTAAAAATATAGGGCTGGGGGTGTAGCTCGGAGGTAGAATGCCCCTGGGTTCCATCCCCAATACTGAAAAAAAAAAAAAAATGTGGCTGGTAGGGCGCCACTGAGTATTACTGGAGGCTGAAAAAAGAGGATTGCAGGTTCAAGGACAACCTTGCCAACATAATGAGACACTGTTTCAAAATAAAAAATTTAAAAATGGCTGGGGGCATAGGTAGAACACTACTGATTTAATCAGAAAGGAAGAAAGGAGGGAAGAGACGAAGGGAAGGAAAGAAAATTCTCTCTAAAAAAGAGCTGAGAGAGCCTGGTGTGGCAGTGGTGCACACCTGTAATTCCAGTATTTGGGATGTTGAGACCAGAGGATAGCAAGTTCATGGCCAGCCTCAGCAACTTATTGAGGGCTTCAGCAACTTGGTGAGAACCTATTTCAAAAAATAAAATAAAATAGGTCCGCGTGTGTACCTCAAAAGTAGAATTCTTTGAGCTACACCCCCAGTCCTATTTCGCTTTTTTAGTCTGAAACAGCATCTCACTAGGTTGTGGAGGGCCTCATTAAGATGCTGGGGCTGATTGAGAACCTGTGATCCTCCTCTCTCAGGCTCCAAAGTACTGCGATTACAGGTGTATACATCACACCCGTATTTATTGTTTTTAGTGGGATCCTCTATTATAATCCCCTGCTTATCTTGGGCTCATAACTTGGATAATGATTTGGAGAGTACCTTGTATTACACTTAGTAGGCACTCACTTCATAAATATTTGTTGGAGAAATGAATGGATGGAAGAAAACATTAACTCTATTCTTCACCATTTTTTTCAGTCCTGATTACAAACCTGAAACTTTGTCATTCTTATTTTTCAAAGAATGTCTTGCTTAACTGAGAGCGTGGTTCCTGACCCATGGCTTGGTGTGTAGCTTTCACATTAGGTCTCTATATTTAGAGATCCTTTCCACAGGTAGAAATGACATAAACCAAGATCGTATCCTTAGTTTATTTTTTCTAGAGTCCTTAGCATGCTACATTAACCTGACAAAGCTTAATCTTGTGTTCATTTCACAATACATTCCATGCAGTTCACAGCTGTGATTGGTTTTACATTGACATTACACATGTTTCGATTCAGCCATGTGAAAATAATAATTCTTAATGGAGTTTGTCTCTGAAACCTATCCAAGCTTAAATAAGCATATGAGCAGTTCACTCTATTCTGAAGTGCAGTCTCTCTTTAAAATGCAAGAAGGATTTTTAGTGTGCGAATATAATGTCCCTGTTGATAGTCCATTTGCAACCAAACCACTTCCTTTAGGTCTCACGCATCCTGAGGAATCCTCTTTTACGCAAATGCCTTCAAGTATACTATTTCATTTAATATTCCAGCAAGACTGACCTTCGGCTTCACATCCCCAAATAAATCTCCCCGGACCCAGCCTTCCCAAGACTATTCTTAGCATTAGACTCTCTTTGACAACAACATTCAGCACGAAAGCCAGAGAGCCGAGCTATTTGGCATTTTCCAGTGAAGTGCAAGAAATTAAATAAGTTATGTTTTTATTGCTAATGTATAGAATATCAAGCACAGTCACTTTGTCAAACAGAAGGAAAGGGTAGATACGCGCGAGGGGGCCCCAGGGTTCAGATGCACCCAAAGTCATCACCCGCTGACCACCCATCCGGCGCCACTTTAAGAGGATGTGTTGAGTATTCTGGAGTCCGAGGAGTCGGACCTCTCGTCGTAGTCCTCCTCCGTGTAGATGGCCTGCTTGGTCACTATGGGGCACCCGTCCTCGGGGATGGAGATGCGGGGGTCCTCGGCGGCGCGGGCGGGGAGGACGGGCGAGCTGCGGAAGACGCTGGTGGAGTTACTGGGGAAGGGGCTGACATACTGGGACCTCAGCTGGTACTGCTGCTGCAGAGTCATGGTGTTCCACAGGGTGACGTCGTTGGGCAAAAAGGGGCTCGACTGGTTTCTCGCCAAAGTATTCCTCAGCATCAGCGGGTAGCGGGGCGGCTGGGGGAAGGGGTGCTGCAGGGGCACGGCCAGGGGGTTGGGGACCACGTTGCTGGAGTCCGCGGAGAACCTCAACGTGTCTGGGACCCTGAAGGCCGAGCCCACCGACCACTTGGACGAGGAGATGGGGTAGGAGCCCAGGGTGTGTTCAAAGATGTGCCCGTTGGAGGGCAGCACCAGGCTCTCGGCCTCGGCGGCGGTCCGCTCGGCGCCGCCCACGGAGGACCGGCTGGACAGGAGGACCTCCACGGCGCCCACCAGGTCCCCGCCGCAGCCCTTCAGGATGAGCTCCAGCACCGTGGGCTTCTGGTTGGGGAAGATTTTTTTTAACACTTCGAGGGGCGGTCTGTTGGCTTTTAAGCTGAAGGGCAGAGAGACGGTCCCCGAGGGGCCCTCGATCAGCAGGTGGCTCTGCTCGGAGGCGTGGTACTTGGGGCTGTCGGGCCGGCTCTCGGGGTGGCCTGCGCCTGCTCCTCCTCCTCCGTTTTTCTGCACCGCGTACCCGCCTTCATCCACCGACACTATCTCGGGGCTCTCCGGGGCGAAGCAGCTCTTACTTTTGGCCACATCCGGAGAGCTCCTCTGGTCGGCCTCTTTGTCGCTGAAGGCCTCGGTATTGTCTGCTGAGCTGCCGTCCCCAAGCCGTTCTTCAGGCAGATCTGAAAAGCAGAGAGCGGCTGTGTTAATCATCTTTTCCTGAGCTCAGAAGAGAGCTGCCCACAGCTTTGTTGTCAGAGGAAATGGGGCTCCGTGGCTTACAACATACTGACCGCCCTGGGAGGACTGGAGGGAGGAGAGAAAAGAAAGAAATCCAAACTATGTCACTGGCCAATGACAAAAAATAAAATAAAAATAAATTTTAAAAAGCCTGGAAATAAAGACCTAGAAGTCAGAATGATTTCTCCTAAGGTTGTGAGCAAGAAACTTGCCTGAAACCCACAGGGCCTGGCGATTCTACAACCACAGAAGATGCGGCTTTCATGGCATTCACAGAGGCACCTCTGTGGGCCTGGGGCTGGGGCTGGGGCTGGGGAGTGGAGCTCTGGAGAGCATGGTCCAGGGAAAGCCAGGAAAATGAACTCTGGCTTGCCTCCCAGCTCCTCTTCTGCAGATGAGATGTTCCTTTGTAATCAAGGACATCATCAGCTGGTGCTCAACCCACACGCCACAGGGGATTTTAGTATTTTAAATGTTTTCCCACAGTTTCCCACAAGCTGATTTTTGTGCTCAATATGTCTTTGCGAGCCAAATAGTATGTTTGACAAGGTTACTAGTGTACAATAACTAGTTAACTGACAAAGCGGGAAAAAAAAAAAACCTCTATGGGTTGAAATCTTTTTTAAAACCCCACTTGAAGCCGGGCGTGGTGGGACACACTTGTAATCCCAGTACTTGGGAGGTTGAAACAGGAAGATCTGGGTTCACGGCCGGCCTCAGGTACTTAGTGGGGTTCTCTGCAACTTAGTGAGACCCTGTTTCAAAAATAAAAACTAAAAACCAGGCTGAGGGTGTAGCTTGAAGATAGAATGTCCCTGCACCACAATCCCCAGTACCACAAAAAACGAAAAACAAAAAGGCACTTGAATCCAGGCCTGGTGGCACCTGCCTGTAATCTTAGTATTTGGGAGGCTGAGACAGGAAGATTATAGGTCCAAGCGCAGAATATAAGTTGATAACTTAGATCTTCAGCAACTTAGTAAGACCCTGTTTAAAAAAGTAAGCTGGGCATGGTGGCACAAGCTTGTAATCCCCGCGCTTGAGAGGCTGAGACAGGAAGATCTCACAGACTGGAAGCCAGCCTTAGCTGGCTTAAGAGACCCTGTTTCCAAATAAAATATAAAATAGGTCTGGGAGTACAGCCCAGAAGTAGCAGGTGCCTGGGTTCCATCCCCAGTACCACGAAAAAAAAAAACAAAAAAAAAGAGGGTGGGGAGGCTGAGGGTGCAACTTGGAGGTAGAATGCCCCTGGGTTCAATCCCCAGTACCAAAAAAAAAAAAAAAAAAAAAAAAAAAAACTTAAGGGCTTGGAAAACTCAGTTGCCTGTAACTTCCATCAAAGGCTAAACAAAACTAGCTAGGGATTTGGGGTGGCAATAGAGATGACTAAGAAGGAGAAAGGAAATAGCTGGAGAGGAGAGGGTTCATGAAACTGTAGAGGACACAATGTCCACTCATGAAACTACATGTCCAGAGCCCCAGGACCATGGGTGGCAAGAGTATATACGGTTGCATGAACTGTTTTGTTAGTAAAGTTCATGGAAAGGACTTAAACATAGCTGGCTGGCTGGCTTTCCTTCCTTCCTCATTCATGTATTTATTTATCTGACATGCTGGTGATTGAACCCAAGGCTTCTTTCATGCCAAGCAAGAGCTCTACCACCGAGACACACCCTCAGCCCCGAAGGTAACTTTTTGAATTATATTTAAAGAAGAAGAGAAACTTCCCAAATGATGCTGAGACTTGGTATAAACAAACCAGTTGCAAATTTGATATTTTGACCTAAGATATTACCCTGAAGGGTCAATATTGAAGGTAGAAAGGAATGGGTAATAGTAGTTTGTTTTGTAGTATTAAATTTTAACTGACCTCTATACTAAAGGAAACTATTTTTTACTAGAAAGCTATATACAAACAGATTTTTAGCCTTTAAAAAAATTTTTTTAAAGAGCCAGGCATGGCACACTTGTAATCCCAGTATTCGGGAAGCTGAGACAGGAGGATCACGGTTCTATGCCAGCCTCAGCTACTCAGTGAGGTTCTTTGCAACTCAGTGAGACCCTGTTTCAAAATAAAGAATAAAAAATAGAAGTTGGGGTATAGCTCGGAGGTAGAATGCTCCCGGGTTCCATCCCCAGTACTACAAAAAAAAAAAATAAATAAAACATAATTTTGGCGCTACACACCGGTAATCCCAATACCTAGGAAGCCAAGACAGGAGGATTGCAGGTTCAAGGCCAGCACACGGTAACTTAGCAAGACTGTTTCAAAATAAAAAGAGAAGTCAGGCATGGTGGTATAGTGGCACATGCCTATAAGTGCTTGAGAGCCCTGGACAGGAGGATCACAGGTTCAAGGCCAACTTCAGAAATTTAGAAGCCCTCGGCAATTTAGCAATGTAGCGAGGCCCTATTTCAAAATAAAAAAGGGCTTGGGGGTAGAATGCCCCTGGGTTTAATTTCTGGTACCACAAAAATAAATAAATAAATAAATAAATAAATAAATAATATCTGGGGGGTGGAGAAGAGGCAGAGCACCCCCTGGTTCAGTCTTCAGTAACCCCTCACCCCCATCCACCCCAACACACTTGGGCTGTGGATGTAGCTCAGTGGAAGAGCACTGGCTGAGCATGTGCAAGGCCCTGGATTTGAGCCTAACACCACAGAAAACAAAGTGAAACAACCACCCGTACTTGTACAAGCGGCCACTCAATCCAGAGTAACTGATCTGAAGATTTGAATTGTTAAAGACCCAGCTGTCAGGCTGTAAACAATCGCTTTGCCTGTGTGCTTTCCTGCCCCGCCTGAAGAGCCTCCTCATTGCCCTCTCTGTGGGCACACCTGCTTATGTGCAGATAGGCAGCCGGAGAAATTTCATCAAAGCAGCTTCTAGGAATCATCTCCTATTTGTTGTTGTTAATTTTAAAAGCCTTCAACAAAGGCCCTTTTATGAACATTCTTCTAGGGCAGCATGCATCTTAAGTATAACAGAAGAATAAAACTTTGGTTCTTCAAAAGAATAAAAGGGTCAAATATAAGTGTGTGTGTGTGTGTGTGTGTGTGTGTGTGTGTGTGTATATATATATACTGGGGTTTCTGGAGGCCCTTCTACCTCCGGGCTACACTCCCAGACCTATTTTATATTTTTTTATTTAGAAACAGGGTCTCTTAAGCCAGCACGGCTGGCTTCGAACCTGCGCAATCCTCCTGTCTCCGCCTCCCAAGCGCAGGGATTACAAGCGTGCTCCACCACGCCCGGCTAAATATATTTTAAGATATTCTTAAATAAATCTGATAAAGTTCATACAAATTTAATTAAACTACTTTTTTAAAAGCAAAATACATAAGGTTTCCAATATGGATCTCATCTGTAGTCCATACATATGAAGCCATCTCTTTCTTTCTTTCTTTCCTTTTTTTTTTTTTTTTTTTTTTTTGGTACTGGGGATTGAACCCAGGGTTGTTCTATCCTCAAAGTATACTCCCAGCCCTTTTTCTTAATTTTTTTTTAAATTTTGAAACAGGGTATCCCTAAATTGCTGAGGCTAGCCTCAAACCTGTGATCCTCCTGTCTCAGCTTCTCAAATTCTGGAATTACAGGTGTGTGCCACCACACCCAGCTGAAGCCATCTTTGTTTTCTCTAATGACTCTAGGATATACAAACAACCCTAGTTTTATAAGAGAAACTTGAAATATTCTCTCCTACAACTTCCTAGGAAAGGGGACCTGGCTTTTACCTCCCAATTGTAATATTTGAACTTTGTGCCCTTGACAAAAACAGCAACAAAAAAGAATCTTCTACAAGCTCACCTTCTACTAGACCTATTTAAATTGGCCTTACCAGCTGGGTGTGGTAGCACAGGCTTGTAATCCCAACATTTGGGAGACTGAGACAGGAGGATTGCGGTTCTCAGACAGTCTCAGCTACTTATCAGCTACTTAGCAATGTCCTTTGCAACTCAGTGAGACCCTGTTTCAACTATAAAAAGACTAAAACATAGGGCAGGAGGTATAGCTTGGAGGTACAATGCCCCTGGGTTCCATCCCCAGTACCACAAAAAAAATATATATATATGTATGTGTATGTATATGTATGTATGTATGTGTGTATATATATATATATATATTTGTCCTTACCCATGACCCCATACAATCTACTTCGCTGTTACTCTTATTCGACACTTGAAAATGAGTGGACAGTGATGGTATGTTAATTCGGCAATAAAATGAGCACGCAGTTGGATTTTGGACTCTCTTCAAAGGGGCTTAGGAAAACACTCTCCCCATGCAAATATGAACATAAAATAATGTTTAAAGTAGTATGTACCTCCAAACACTTATTTAACTTAAGCTTACATTATTATTATCAGAATCAAGTATGTGTGTGTGTGTGTGTGTGTGTGTATTTTTTTTACAGGGATATCTATATATATATCCCTGTAATATCCCTGTAATATCCAAGGTATGGAGGGAAACAAATCAAGGGTGAAAACAACATAAAGAAGCGTAAGATCTGTCCCTAACTATGGAACTTACTCTCTTGCTGGGGGAGTAAGAGCGCGGTGCAGGGAAAAGCATTCGCGGCCAGGGAGGATCTGCTAAGTCGCATCCAGCGTGGAGCACGTTGCACACCAATGCTCCAGCAGTATGGATTATTCACAAGAGCCAAAAGGTGGAAGCAATGTCCATCGACAGATAAATAGATAAATTAAATGTGGCATATACATAAAATGGAATATTATTCAGATCAAAAGGACATAAGATTTGATACATGCTACAACATGGATGAACCTGGAGAACATACTGTAGCCGGGTACAGTGGCACATGCCTATAATCCCGGTACTGGGAGGCTGAGACAGGTTTGAGCAAGATCCTGTTTCAAAATAAAAAAATTTAAAATGGCTGGGGGTATAGCTCAGAGGTACAATGCTCCTGGGCTCAATCCCTAGCACCAAAAGATAAATAAATAAAACATTATGCTAACTGAGGTAAGCCTGACACAAAAAGACAAATAGTATAATTCCACTTATAGGAGATACCCAGAATGGACAAATACCTAAAAGACAGAAAATAGAAAAGGAAAAGGGAACAGAGAGTTATTGTGTAATGTATAATGGAGCTCCAGTTTGGGAAAATACAAGAGTTCTGCAAACAGATCATGGAGATGGTTGTGCAACACTGTGAATACACTAAATGTCACTGTGTTATGTTCTATACCTAACAATGTCTAAATTGGTAAACTTTATAATATATGTACATATATAAATATAACAACAGTACCAGAGAAAAAAATATATTACAATGTCATAGCTATATAGGAGATGGTGAGATTTTTAGAGCAAGAGAAATAGCTGCTTCCTCTAATAAATAAAGGATGTATTAGGAGAGCTAGAAAGCTCAAAACTCGGCCATTTTAAGAAGAAATGTGTGGACCTAAAAATAGCTTCATGTTTTAAGAGGTAAATTTTACCCACCTCACATGAGCTTCAAATACTGAGAATAGCCGGGCGTGGTGGCGCACGCTTGTAATCCCTGCAATTGGGAGGCTGAGACAGGAGGATCGCACAGGTTCGAAGCCAGCCTCAGCTACTTAGTGAGACCCTGCTTTCAAATAAAATATAAAATCTGTCTGGGAGTATAGCCTGGACGTAGAAAAGCCCCTGGGTTCCACCCCTAGTACCACAAAAAAAAAAAAAAAAATACTGAGAACATTTCAGGAAAAAATGTTAAGGTCTATCAACCAAATTCACCCTTCTAAGACATACCTCAGGCTCCAGAAGAAAGTGGTCCAAAGAGCAGGAGGTTTTTGAAGGGGAATTAGGGAATGCTGAAATGAGTAATATAACATATCGACACTATTTAAAAATGCATTTTTTTCAAGGTGGCAACAAATGTACTATGCCAACCAACTGAAAACTAGGGAGCAGGACTGTAAGTCTGTACAAAACTCAACTCCTGCCGGGCGTGGTGGTGCACGCTTGCAATCCCCGTGCTTGGGAGGCGGAGACAGGAGGATCCCTGAAGGTTCGAAGCCAGCCTCACTGCCTAAAGGACCCTGTTTCCAAATAAAATATATTAAAAAATAGGTCTGGGAGTATAGCCCGGAGGTAGTAGGGCATCCAGGAACCCCAGTACCACAAAAAAAAAAAAAAAACCCTCAACTCCTGTAGCTATGTCCCTAAGTTCTGCAGAGCAGACCCCTGTGGAATCTTAAATGGGTACCAGCTTGTTCATCTGTGAGGCTCCAAATCTAAAAACCCCACTTTCCTCTCTGTTGTGCTCGCCTCTGTCCCTGCTCCTGGGACACGCCAAGACACCAGGCACTTGGAGTTACTGAAGGAGTGTCCAGGGATTGTGCTGAGTCATCCACACTCTCCTAGGTTTCTGAGCTGACCACTCTGTCTGGGTGTCCAAGGATGTCATAGACACCAAGTCTGCAAATTCACAGCATTCCAACTAACTGAGCTCAGCACTGTTGATGGCATGTTCAAAAACAGACAAAAGATGATGAAAGAGGCCAGAAGCAAGGTTCATGCACCTGGACGGAACATAAGTCCTGCTAAGAGGTGTAGGGTAAGCAGAAACCCTATCCACACCCAAGGCTACTGGAGTTTCAACTTGAGCAAAGAAGACTGGCTTCTATGCTTGCACCAAGGCTAACTTCCCACCCAACCGTATTTCTGAAGGGGAGAACACATAATGCCCGTGATTTTGTGGCACTATGGTGTCTAGTGTTGGTTGTATTGCTGCACCTAAACTAAATGCATTGTAAATTATTCTATTTTAAATACAGACTTTCACAAGTAATTACAGAGGGTGAGCTTTGCACCCAGTGATAAAAGTGTAATTTAATAACAGGTGTTTCTTTACATATCCAGATTTTTTTTCTAAGTAGACTTTATAAATCGGTCAAGTTAGTTTTAAAACACAAAGGCCTTTCTAGATGTAGAAATGTGAAACTGCCAACTAACGAAACGAAACAGGAAACACTCCCGAGACACTTTACCCTCTTTCTTCTTGAAACTGAGACCCTAATTCCTAGAACATAAGAAGTAAGAGTATATTTCAACTGATATTTTTAACCCTTGTACATGGGTAGAAGATGTTTACATTACTAGTCAAAAAAGAAAGAAATCAATTTCATCTGATATTACAAAATAGTAATATCAGATATATTTCCATGCTGTTTCTCATGGAAAACATCTAAATATTTATAAAAATCTTATTAAGTGCTTATGCTTCAAATTTATTTTTTGGTGGTACTGGGGTTCCTGGAAACCCTTCTACCTACTCCCAGACCTATTTTTATACTTTTTTATTTGGAAACAGGGTCTCTTAAGCCAGCTCGGCTGGCTTCGAACCTGTGCGATCCTCCTGTTTCCACCCCCCAAGAACGGGGATTACAAGCGTGCGCCACCACACCCAGCTCATGCTTCAATTTCATATTTCCTGAAGCAGGAATACTTATAGCCACCTCCAAAATAAACTTTTCACCCAGGTAAAGTGTTTTTTCAAAAAACAGATATTTAGTTAAGAGGAAAACTTTCCTGTGAATTACAATGCTACTGACTTCAAACATACTATATATGCCATAAGCTAGCTACAAGGTGTTTTTTTTTTTCCTGTAAAACTCTTAACAAAGGAGAGAAAATGAACACGTATAAAAGTAACTTTCAAATCCAAGCTGGGCATGGTGGTGTATGCCTATAACACCAGTACATGGAAGGCTGAGACAGGAGGATAGTAGGTTCAAGACCAGCCTCAGCAAGTAGGGAGACGCTCATCAAACTGTCAAGACCTTGTTTCAAAATAAAAATAAAACAGGGTTTGGGTGTAGCTCCGAAAGAGAAAGCCCCCGGGGTTCAGTCCCCAGTACCACAAAAATAAATAATTAAATAAAAATAAAAGTGACTTTCAAATCCAAAATTACAGTTTACAAAATCTGTCTTTGGATTTTTATATGAAAATTCAGTTCAGAGCTGGGTTTGGTGGTGCATGCTTGTAGTCCCGGTACTTGGGAGACTGAGACAGAATGATAGCAGGTCAGTCTTAGCAACTTAGCGAGGCCCTCCACAACTTAGACCCGTTTCAAAATAAAAAAGGGCTGGGGGTGAAGCTCAGAGGTAGAATATCCCTGGGTTCAACCCCCTAGTATGACCTTCCCGCAAATTTGCAAGTCAGTATAAAAAAAAAAAATCTATGTATTCAGTAAAAAAAAAAATCATTTCAAGTATTTTGAGAAAGCCTATCACCTACCACATATATAAAACAGTCTGCTCAAAACATGTGAAAAATAGAAAATACTTCTGAGTTATATATCATGGACTTTCTCTATTTTACCCTTTTATATCTATCTGACAACCAGAATGGAGACACAGAAGACCAGCACAGAGACAGAGCACTCTCTTAGCTACAAAATCACCCGCTGTTCCCCCTTGGAAATCACCTGGTACGTCTTGAAAAGCAGATCCTCATGTCCTCTTTGGTTCGTTTGATTTTGGAAGAATATGCCTCTAAATACAGTGCCTGACGGGTAGTTTTCAAAGTGTACCATGTTAGAGCAAAGCCCTAGAACCCAGGGAGGATGGGATTCCTGGGGGAACCTCTGCCCAGTCAGAATTCTAACCAGGCACAGGCTTTCACAGTTCCTGAAGTAATGAATCATAAAAGCATTTGAATGGTTGGAAATCTAAAATATATCAGGGAATGAATTTGGGTCTGGAAACTTTCCTTTGTTGGCTGTAGGGGGCGGGGGACTGGATTTTGTGAAAGTAATCATGCTTTGCTTTTGAAAAATCATTAACATAACTGGTTTAACTATGTATGAAGGAATCAAGATAATCCCCTGGGACTAATGTCTTGGGGGGACATTGATACAGAAAAGCCTGGGTTTAAGGGAATATAGTTTGTAATTGTGGGCTTCATATATCTTACAAAAATTTAGGTTTGATCTCTTCCTTGACTCAGAAGGGAGTACTTTTCAAGATGTAGAGGAGAAATAGTCTACAAATCTGCCTATTTATTTAGTATTTACAAAAATATAACTGGTCTCCTTCATCCGTTTATTTAACAAATACTCTTAAATCCTTGCTATATATCCAGGTACTATGCTAGGTAAGATTATGTACGGATGATCAAAGCATTGCCTCATGACTATTGAGAGACCTATGGCTTACTAACTAATCTTGCAAAATTCCAAGTTATCCGCTCAGTTGGTCATATTTTACAGTGCAACACAGCAAGTAACTCAGAGGCCAACGATGGTGTCTTCCTAGGTGGGAATACTGTTGTAAACATTCCCACATGAAGACTATGGGCGCCCCGAACTTGAACACAGAACTAAACAAAGAAGAAACCAGTGGGGAAAAGTAGAACAGACCTCAGCTTTGTAAAAATTATATCGGCCTAGTCAATGTAACCAAGAGATTATAGATTCTATAACAACTGATGTTCTGAGTGATGTATTTCATGCTATATTATTGTTAATCGGTAGTCACCTGTCATTTTTATAGCCGTGTAATAAAATGAGAGGAAACCCCTTCCCACTTATGTTTTTGTTTCCCTTCTGAAGACAGTAATGTGTATTACCTGGGCAAGGTGATGTGGGACTCCTGGGTCCTAATGACACAGTTGCAAGGTGCTGGGCCTGGGATAACCAGAGGTCCAGCCTACAACGGGAGCCACATAGGACTAGACAGGAGGACCCAAGGACCTGAGTGGCTAACAGCAAAGGGGCTGCAACAGGTTGACAGGTGAAAGGAAAGAGGAAAGCAAGAAGGGAAGAGAAGGAAAGAGGAGGCAGGCAGGCAGGCAGGCAGGCAAATGGATTTTCACTGGGCTCTGTCTATCTCCCTGTCAGGAAGAAGCGCAACATTTCCAGAAGGGGCTCTGAGGCCTCCAGGGCCTTTGATTTATGAAGATTTACTCCCTTTCCCTCTGTAAAGCTGTTAGCAGAAAGTGCTGACTGGCTGCAGCAAAGAATTTCTCATCAATGCTCTTTGATTGTATTTTGCAAACAAAATGCCTGTTGCTTGGTAACATTTCACTTGAGCCTGACCTTCTCCGAAAGTTATTGCTATCGGATTCGATTTACACTGTCCTCCTGTGATTACTGTAATCTTTTAAACCCAGGAGTTCATCCATCAGGGAAAAGAAAAGTTGGTTGTGTGAGTAGAGAGCAGGACTTTCCACCAGATTTATAACACCAGGAGGGAGTGTGCTGGGACATTCTCCCTGAGAGCAATGGACTGTGTTTCCCAGACATGGGCACTTTCTTGTTCCACCAGTGTTCAGCTTCCCAAGGAGGACACCAGCCTCCCTGACGCCCCTCCAGGCAGGAGCCTCCGCAGAGACCAGTGATCCCAGGCCAGGGTGCCCTGTGGCCCAGGGTGACCAAATAAAATAATGGGATGCCCAGTTAAATCTGAACTTCAGATAAATGGGATGCTCAGGATAAGTATGTCCCGTGTAACAACTGGCATCCTTTTTTGTTGTTGTTTGTTTTGTTTTGTTATCATGTCCCTTCCTAAATCTGCAAGTCATCTCAGGCCTCAGCCTTTGGAAAAAGAAGGGAGGAAGCTGGAAGAAGTAGCAGAGGTCTAGCATAAAACCTCTCAGAGCCCTTGTTGGCTGAGAGAGTGAGGAGGAGCCCGGCTGGGCTGGCCTCAGGCAGCCCTGGGCCTGCCTGTGACAGGGTTTGATGTAGTAGCCAGGAAGTTGCTGCCACTCAGTAGAAAGGAAAGGCTGGGGGGCCAAGGTCCCTGTCCCTGCTGATCCCCCCACCCCAACACATGGCACCCACCACCCTACACCAACTGCAAATTGCTCTGCACAAGACACAAAAGTTATGGGCTGAACTATCCACCACCATCCCCAAGCCAGCTCTGGGTTAAGGTTTGAGAGAGTGGCATCCGGTTTACTCCTTTGTATCCAGTTGGCTTTTGTTATTTACAGTCCTTCCCCTCAAATCAAGGGTCTTAAATCCAGACTTAGTTTTTAAATTCACACTTCACAGACACCTTTTAATTCTTCCCTACTTCTTCAATCCCAGACCGTAGTAACAGAGGGGTTCCCTTCCTAGCCTGGATGAGTCCAACCTAACAGAAAGAAAAAAGGAAATTGAGAATATGGAAGTAGATGGGGAGACCCAACCAGACAGGAGCTGAAAAGCCCAGATGCCGGGCCCCAGAAGCAGAAGCATCACAGTCAGCTTTCCAAAATATCCTAATTTGTCTCCCTGCTTCTATGTTGTTTTGTTTTTCTCCTTTCCAGAGAAATAACTCAGAAAGGACATCCTACTTTCCTATTTGATCCTGCTCTCCTATTCCTAACCAAATGTGGTTTTTGTTCTTCCTTTAAGAACATTTCAAAGAATTTAACGTTTCAAAGAATTTAAAAGAATTTGAAGGCAGAGAAAGACCTAGGAAGAATTTATAGCCACAGATGCTTCCTCTCTCCAGACACCGCAGCCTGTACCACCCAGAATATTCTACTGTAGGAAAAGTTGGGGGGAGGGAGGGAACCAAAACACAGGAATGTAACTTCAGCGTCTCACCTTGGCTGTGACCCTTAACTAGGGTTCAGCGAGGCTGGCTGGGCTGGTTAAGACTGCTGACGCAGGCATGCTAACAGCTGAAAGATGTCCCTGCTTCCTGTGATATTTTCTTGGGGGTGGAAAATATGAGGAGATGTAGCGAGAACTTAGGAGAAAAGTAAATGCATTCCACAGTAAATGTAAAAAAGCCTAAGTTCGATTCTGAAGCTCAATCAAAACCTAATAATTCCAGGCCAGTCAGATATACTAATCAAAAAGCAGGAGAAATCTACTTCAAAAAGAAAAAAAGTAATATTTTAATCCATAGGTAGAAGTAATAATCATTATAACACAGGATTTCTTAAGATCACATTGAAAGGACATTCAAACATACTATAATATAAGGTAAAATCACCCCTATCCTGTTACAGAATCTGAAGCAGAACTTGGGAAAGGTTTTTTTCCAGTTACAAAGCTGAGTTTTGGTATTAGCATGTTCTGCTCTCTGAACATGTTGGCTCAGGTTTCTCCAGGGCGCCCAGTAAACATACTCTTCCCTAAGACAGTGCTTTAATCATAAATATGTATTTACATCAAAGAAAAAATATCCCTCCACACCTACATACTTTCTTTGCCTGGCAAAATGACCAAGCATGTTTTAAAGTAAAAGTTCACAAATGCATGATTTGCCGGTAGATTTTGAGAGATTCCTGGTGGCCTGAGTATTGACCGTTCTTGTGTACCTACCACTGGAACACTGGGATAGAACTTCATTTACTCTCTACATTGAGTGAGCTACTTATCCAAATATGTCAACAGGCAGTCTCAGCCGGCTTTCTCGAACTTAAGCCCCAGATAGACTTTCCCCTTACATACATTGCTTAGAATGGATCCATTTGTATGATTGTAGTTCCTAGTAAAAAGCAATAATCTCTTCTTTTCCCGTTGCATAAGTAATTGGTTAAAAAAAAAAGAACAGAATTATGGGGTCAACCCAAGTGAGAGAAGAAAACAAATGTTGTCGTATAAATAAATGTACAAGATGAACCCGGGCGTGGTAGCGCACGCTTGTAATCCCCTGCTTGGGAGGCAGAGACAGGAGGATCGCGCAGGTTCAAAGCCAGCCGTGCTGGCTTAAGAGACCCTGTTTCCAAATAAAAATATAAAAATAGGTCTGGGAGTGTAGTTCAGAGGTAGAAGGGTTCCATCCCCAGTACCACCAAAAAATAAAAAATAAATGTACAAGGTGTGTGGTGTGACTGGCTGGAAACTGAGCCCTCGGACCCTGAAGGCTCAGCTCCCCAAATTCACAACTCTGACCCTCCTTGCAATTACTTGTTTTCAATTTGCAGGGCTCAGGCTGTCTCAGAATACCTTGGTGGGAGTAAAAGAGAAGGTACCATGTCCGGTTTGTCCAGTTGAAATCAGTCTCCCTTTTTTATTTTTCCAAAGCATGCTTCTTGTTGCTGCTGCTGCTACAGCTGCAACTCCGCCTTCCTTCCTTCCCTCATTCCTCCTCCTCCTCCTCCCCAGGTTGTTTTGGGTTTGGCGACTCTTTACAAGCCATGATCTTTTAGGTTCTTTCAAAGGACTGACTGAACAGCCAGGATATGAAAGGAATCCCCTCTTGGATAAGAACTACAGAGGCCACTGCCATAGCAGAGGCACTGAGGGCCAGGTGGCCATGCAAGGTGCTACCTACCTCTGACATTAATTCTGACTCCTGCTCTAACCCTGGGGAAAACAGAGCCAGGGAAACTGGAAATGAAAACATTAACAAAATATAGTATCATGTAGTATCATGTAATCACTCCTAGGGCAGAGCCTAAACTCCTTATTAACTTGTTCTAATCTTAAGTGGAGGGGTGAGAAAAATTCTCTTTTGCCTCATCTTATTCCTCTGTGGCAAATCCATATATGTGAGGAGATGAAAGACAGAAATTAGACAACTGGGGGGGGGGTACACCTCAGAGAAATGTATATGTGCTCCCTTGGACTAAGTATCCAAAAAACCCATGGGCAAAATAATAATAATAATCGTTATTATTATTATTATTATATTATTATTTGGCCTTTGAAACAAAATCTTCTGCCCTTCACATGAGCTTTTCTCTCAACACTTCAGGCCTGGAGGGCATGCCCCTCTCACTGGGTAGGAGAAGAGGACTCTCCAGGCTACCAGCAGCTTCATAGATTTCCACCTCTCCAGAAGCCAGAGGAACGGTGTTTTGGGGTAAGGGCTCTGCAGTTCTACCAACAGAAAGGCTCTGCTCCTCCACTCCTTACAACAGCATGCTCCCTTCCCCGAGGGGACAGGCTTTTTTCCTTTGTATATTTGCCCCAGTGAAAGGGAAACATCAAACCCATGTTCACTGAATTCCTAGAGCCATGGAAGGAAGACTTGGGCTGCCCAGGACCAGAACAGTAGCCAGAGGTTCTCCAGGAATAAAAAGATTATAGGCTCAACTAGGAGTGCCAGGCTTAGGGAGGCCTGAAGGAGAGAACGGGAAGGGATGGGGTCTGCCTACCTGCAGGGGTTAGAGCCCACCAGCGCTCCTTAAATCTCAGAACCACAAAAGGGGTTGGGGGAAGGTCTGCCATCTCTCCAGCCTAGCAGCCTGAGACCCAAACCCGCCCGCAACCTGGGAAAGGCCTTGCCAGAGTGGATTCCCTCACTGCAAGTCAAGTTTTGTTTTTAATTCTTTAAACCAGAAGGAGGCGAACTGAGAAAAGATGTCAACGGTTAAGCAAAAACTGTCCCGCTATCAAGTTCGGAGGCCTCCGGAACCTTTTTATTGTCGTTCCTAAATGGGGCCTCTTTCATCAAACTGCAAGAGACTGGGAGGCCACCGAGTGCATCTAAAATGGTTACTGATTCGCTCAAGTTGGAGATAACTCGATAATTCGCTCAAGTTGGAGCTAACTCAAGTTGGAGCCTCCTCGCTCCAGTGCCCCTGGGCCAAGCCAGGAAGCCCGCCCAGCCCGGGAGCCGGCCAGCAGAGTCTCGGCCTTGGCCTTGGCTCCTAACCCGCACCTTTCTACCCTTTTCGCAAACGGAGAACGTCCAAAACTCGCAGCCCGGAAAATCCAACCGCACTGTAGTGCGTGTGGATTTATATAATTTAAATACGGTCATATCCCGACCTCTTTTACCCTTCCAATTTGACTCTTTCCGCTTTCAATCTGGGGGAGACACTCCAGCGATCTCTACCAACAGTCCCGCCGTTCTGCCCGCCCTTCCCGCCCGGGCCCGGGTTCCACCTACGCGGGGTCCAGACTCCAAGGTGACTTATTTTTGGAGAGTAAGAACCGGCCCGGTGGAGCGAGGCCTGGCCAGGCCAACTTCCCCCAAACTTGCCTCCGGAGTGGAGCCAGGGCGGGCGCTCCAAGCGCCCGGCCCAGGCGCCCGGCCAGCTGCGGCCGCCGCTCCTACCTGGCTTGGCGAGCTGCGCCTGCAGCGCCCCGGGCTGGGGCTCGGCGGCCCAGCGCAGCGCGGCCACCTCGGCGGCCGGGCGCGGCGGCGGCGCCTGCGGCGGGGCGGGCGGCGGCTGCGGGGCGGCCGCGGCGTCCCCCGGCGGCGGCGGCGGCGGCGGCCCGGGCAGGGCGCGCAGCGAGTCGGGGATGAGGCTCTCCAGGCTCTCGTTGGCCTGCTGCCGGCGCAGCGCCACCTGCGCCGCCATGACCCGCTGCCGCTCGATGATGAGGATGCACTTCTCGCAGGTGCAGTCCTTGAACCGGCAGTAGCGCTTGTGGCCCTTGAGCCAGGACAGCACGCCGTGGTTGCGGCAGCGCGCACACTTGGGCGTGCGCTGCAGGGGCGCCCGCGGCGGCTGCGACACCGGGCCGCCCATGTACAGGTAGGGGGAGCCGTAGCCGTTCATCCCCGGGGCTCGGGCGGCGGCGGGCGGGCTGGCGGCGGGCGCGGGCCGGCGGGCGCTGGGCGGCGCGGCGGGGAGGCCGGCTCAGGGGACCCCGGCTCCCCAGCCCCGGCGGCCCCGCGCGTCCCGGAGCTCTCGGAAGAGCTGCGGCCGTCTCTCCGCCTCCGATGGCGCCCCCAGCCTGCGCCTCCCGGCTCGTTCCCCGCCAGCCTCCTCGCCCGCCGCTGTTTCGGGCGCCGGCCCGGCCCGCACGTTCTTCTCCGCCGGGGCAGGAGCCGCGAGAGCGCGGATTAGGGTCTGAGCAGGTCTGCAGCTCCCAGCGAGCTGGCCCGGCCGGCACCTCCTCCGCCGCCCGCCCCACCCCTCCTCCCTCCCTCCGCCACCCCACCCCCGGGGTCCCGGTCTCCGAGTACTCCCCACCCCTTCCTGGCACCCCCGGGGCCCTGCACGTCACCGTCCTCGCCACCTGCAGCCAGGTCACTCTCGCGGGGGCGCTCACGGCCCCTCCGCCACGTCCTCTGGGTTACTCCTTCCTGCGGCGGCCGGGGGCGCGGCGGTGCACCCAGGGCGGGGGCGCGGAGGACCGCGGGGGTGAGGGTAGGGGTGCCCGTATGCTAGAGAGGTGGCCGCTCCCCTGGGCGCTCTTCTCCCTCTAGGCCGGATCTGGAGGCACTGGGCCCAAGGTCGCTTTGGGCCCGACCCTTGCCCACAGAAAGTCGGCTCCGGGAGGAGAGGAGCCTGCGTCCGCTTTGCAGGCTCAGCCCAGACCCGGCGCGGCCCGGCCGGGCTTCGGGCAGAAGCGAGTTAGCCCTGCGGGCACTGGTGGGTAGGATTAGGGGTGGTGGTGGTGGTGGTGGTGGTGGTGGTGTTGATTCTGGGAGTCTCTTTTCTAGATTTCCTTTTGCAACAGTCCATCCCCCCTCTTTTGTTTATTGCTGAAGAAAATGGGAAAAAAACCCTCCAGTCTAAGTATGACAACCCATTTTTACATGCTAAGTTTATTTTTCTACTCTTCTCCCCATTTTTAACAAACGAGCATCATTGTCTTCAAGGGCCAGGGATATCCTTGCATTGATGTTTTGCTTAGACTCTGTCTAAACTTTTCAGAGAGAAGACACAGAGGCCACCTTAGCGCCCCCAAAGTTACCACCAAGTGTGACCTCCCGGTTCCCCAGCAGCCATCAAACCAAGGGCTCGCGGTGCCCAATTCAAATCCCAACACGGACTCTGGGATTTAGTTAAAGATAGGGGATGGAGCCACACACACACACACACACACACACACACACACACACACACACACACACACAAGCCCATAGATCCCACGCATAAATGTCTTTGAGTGGGGTGTGAAAAGGGGCCCTTGCACAAGATGGCAGCCAAAAAAAAAAAAAAAAAAGACTTTAGTAGACTCTTATTCGAGTGCTTCCAATCTCCCCTGAGTTCCACTTTGGCCTAATGCAGGCACCCACTACATATGCACAGGGACGGCTACCCCCTTTTCCCAAAAAGCCGGTGGATGCGGTAGGCGCGGGGCAGCAAAATGGCTCTGATGGAAGGGAAAAGGTGGCTATCCTTAACCCATCCGTTCGCAGGCTCCAGAAAACCTACTCTAAGCTCGTCTGTCTTCTGACCCTGTGGGCGAACTGAAAGCTAGTCCTGAGAGCTTAGAGTCCGCGGCGACGGCAGACCAAGGCCCTCGCCCGCTCCCGGAGGCCGCCTTTCTCTGCAGCGCCCTGCGAGCCGGCAAGCAACCCGAAAGCGTCCGAGTTCGCTATAAATTCAAGTACAGCACCGCCAGGCGCCCCAGCAGCCAACCCTCCGACCAGAAGGATTCGGTGGGGGAAGAGGGTTAAAAGGAAACCCAGCTAAGCGCGTTTCCCGGGAAGCCCGTCACGGGTCTGGTTGCAGACACGTCGCGGAGTGGGGGACCTCGAGAGGCTCACCAGGCGCTTCGCGAGTGCGAACCCTGGAAGAGCTGCCCCGAAACCGCGCGGGACCGGAACCCCTTCGCGCTGCAATTTCTCCCACCCTCTGCCTGGAAAACAAGTCTAAAATCCTACATCGGGAAGGAATTTGGTCAGGTTCTGGGGACTGGAGGCCGAGGTCCCCCGCGGCCTGGTGAGCCCATGGAAGGGAATCCGGGAGCTGTCAGCGAGTCTCTACGTGAGAGCGATGCCGAGGGTCACCAATTGCAACGAGTCTGGGAACTCTCCCACCGAAATCTCCGGTTCTCTTGGAAAATCGGGGACCAAGACTTTTCTCAAAGCCGGATTTCTCCAAATGGTCAGCGAAAGATAAGAAGGAGAGGAAAGATATATATATTTTGGAGGACAGCAGCAGAGCTGCGCACCCGGTTTGTGAGGGCGTGTTCAGTCCCAAGGCAACCCCCTTTCCTCCCTTGGTCACCTAACCACCCAATCCCGATGCCACGCAGACAGTCTGGTATTATTTGCTCCCGGGGCCCCGTTTCACTCCAATGCACATCGAGGGCTGAGATCTACAATACTCATTTGAGATAGCGCAGTAATCCTTTTCTCATATTTGATGGGAATGTTTTCCATATCCCAGTATTTGACAACATCTCCCTATAGGGACAGGTTTGTATTTATGTTGGTAAAATGTCCCCTGCCTCAAAGTCTATTGTAACCCAACACCTGACAACCCCGAGTCCCATTTCTGTTTTCAGAAAGGGTTTATTCAAGCACATAATGGGATCCCAGCAGAAAGCCTTTCAGAACAAGGGGCTATGGTAAACTTCACCACATGAACTCCGTTTCCAGGGCTATTAAGCTTTTAATTGGAAAATAGCAGAGGAAATTTCAAGGTGACTATAACGTGTTAGCAGTTAGTGCACAGAAGAAAAGCCGGTGCAGGAATGAATGTAGAAAGCATATGGTCCGAATCACATTTAGGAGGAGCGGCCTGCTTCTGCTAAGTCCCTGCGGCTTCTGCACTTATGGGAAAAATCATCAAAGAAACTGGAAAGGGAGGGGGAGGACTACACATAAATGTAGCCTCACCCGACTGGACCCACTCACTCCTGCTCTCCTCTGGGTGGTGTGTCGGTGTTTTCTGATCACAATTAACTAGGCAGAATTGTGGCAGGTGTAATAGTGAAAGGGTGAAAAAATGTGATCTCTGGGAGCGTGTATGTCTGAGAGCTCAGAATGAAGGTGTCTTACTGAGAGTGGGGACATTGTAATTCCAGATCTGAGTCCTGATAGCTGCTCCTTACTTCCAAGGAAAGTTTAATCAAAAGGACAGTTTCATATTGTCTCGGATGTATAACACATTTTTTTTTTTTTTTTTTTTTTTTTTGCTGTGCTGGGTTTCCATAGAGGGGAAATTTAGCGTTCCAATTTCGGCGCGTTTCTTTAATCGCAATCACGGTGATGTTGGTGTGGGCAGATGCTAGGGAGCCAGGCTCTGCCCTATAAAGGCGAAAATCGTGTCCCCTCTGCCTGCTCAGGAACTTACTGTGAACTGCTCAGCTCCCACCCAGTCTGTGTGCTTTGGCATCTTTCTTTAGAAAGCTTCAAATTGAAAGAAGGTGGGGGCGGTGGGGAGGATTTCCAGCCAGGCGATGGGAGATTTCTTGAGGTGGCAGCAAGTTTCCCTCCCTAGGTTAGGGAAACACTTGTGTGCACCCCAGATGGATCCCAGAAACTGCCCTCTGGGGCGCGGGGTGGAAGGCGCCACAACCCGCATTGGGCAGGCCTGGGGGACACCACTCAGCAGAAGAAAGTTCCCGGACGGTCCAATCGTCACACCACTTGGGGAGGGAAGGAGATAGTGGGAAGTTGCTCCAGGTGTCCGGAAGCCGAAGCTTTTGGAAGCAAATGAGCAAGCAAAAACAAAAACAAAACCTCCGCCTGTGAGCCCGCGGGCCCCATGAGGAGCCCCTCGCCTTTTCCACTTCCAGAACCCTCCACGACAGCAGCAGCTCAGGCCTGGGAACCGCGCTTGCAGATTTCTCTGACCCAACCGGGGCACAAGACCCGAGCCTGCCCGGATCCTTTACGC